>NC_088872.1:17708986-18018986 GCF_032884065.1 Artemia franciscana | reverse complement strand
CAAGTTATTTGCTATCCTAGTACTTAATTATGTCAGTTATGTTTGACCTCACAATCAGTATAATACTAAATATATTAAAACACTTCAAAGGTAGACAGAAAAAGTTAAATTAACTAAAAAAGATGCAACTTTCCGTCATCTGTCCAATGATATAGTGAATAAACAAATCAGTATGTTTTTTTGGATTTCTCTTTTAAATGTGACTTTACAATGTTGAGTTTGGCCTATGGTCTGGAGACAACTCATCATATTCACGCCTTTTCTTAAATAACAACGAATAAAAACGAAATTCCTAATTCACAGCTGTGCTGAAAATATTTCTTCCTAAATTAAAAATAAAAAAAGCTAAATTAAAAATAAATATTTTGAATCTAAGTAACACCGACTTGAAATTAAATCAAACAAATTTATTGCATACTAGACAGACCTGCTGCCACCCAAAGCCCTCCTTCGCTACTAAGCATACTAAAATATAAGTTTTCCTTTACTTGAAACCAAAACAATTGAAAACAAAATATGCCCGTTTCAAGTTACTGCTTGGATCCGTTCGACTTTTTTTTTTTTATTTTAATGGCAAGGTTTTGAGTAAAAGGTCAAGTATAACTTGGTATGGTCATCAGGAGAGTAGAAGCTGGTGGCATTCTTCCTCTTATGCACAGCAACACGGCTGGTTTTATTTATTAATCACTTTTTACTTTGATAAAACAACTTTATTATTTCTAACATAACAAAAATACAGTTTTTTCCTATTCAGTTTTTTTCAGAATCCCGATTTTATTCCTATTCTTTGCCCTTTTTTCCTCTATGTATGTTTTTTATCATCTGATGTTGACAAGGTATTCTCTATTCTTTTTATTAATGCAATTTACTGTATTATAGTGAATCTTTATATTATTTGTGTTATCTTTTTGTGTGTATTGTGTAATTTACTGTATTATTTACTGTTTTTTGCGTTTTATTAAACTGTGAGGTCCCCTACAAACTAAGCCTTATGGGCTAAACAATCATTTGGTTCTTGTAAAAGAAAATTTATGTTTTGTTACAAATGAAATGATTGATTTGTGATTATGCTATATCCATAACATGACAATTAAAATTACTTAACAACTGTATAACATAACATCACATACATGTGTTTCAACAACCTATTGACATAAAAATTATAGACTATACAGGAAGAGTCGGATACACCAAAAATCTGGCTTTGACTCTACGGGTCTGCAGATTAATGTTAATAAAAAAAAATGCCTATCAGACAAAGTTAAGTTCATTTTGGCCGTTCAGAATGAGGGAACTTACATTGAAAAGGTAAGAAAAGTTAACCACACTAGTAGAAAGGTGACCCAAGACAAAAGCTGTGACAGCGCAGCCTTGCAAATCATAGTCTGCGCAAGTGCAGCGTTCTCACATCCCAATGACGTTTGGAAAAGCATACAATTATTCTTAGAAGTTAAAATTATGTGTATCTAGAAAAAATACACTCTTCTACTTATGTCTGGATGTGAATTATGGATCCTATCAAATGCTGCTTGGAAAAATTCTTGTTCAGAGTAAAAAAAAAAATCTTTTCAATCTACTTCAAATGTCCAGGAAATGATAGAGACGGAACAGCTACCAGACGTGTAACAGTAACTTTAACCAATGAAATCAGAGTTGAAACATATGACTTGTACAAACAAAGAATGACTACCTTAGTCTTTAGTAAGAAATTAAAGACTAGGCATCTACTTGTTTGAGCCATGGAGAAGAAAGCGACCAGTCATCAAGGTACTCTGACTGATCTTTGGCCTTTGACTCAAGATTGATCAAATACAAGATCACCCATTGCTACCTTAAGTGCCTCCGAGCACCGAAAGAGCTAGGTCTAAGCTATATATTGACTATAATTACTCAGAGCTTGGAGCCCGAATTTAATTTATTACGATTCACATAATTCCAGGTTTTGGCCAATTATTTATACAGTGCCAAAAGGTACATGGAACCAAGATTAAAAGCGCAGTAACCCATGCAATCAATCGTGTAGAATCTCTCACCAGCCTTATTTGATGAAATGCAATGATTTATTTATTGTCTTTTAGTTCGTTTGTAGTCCAGTTAAATTTTTGTTGAATTAGATTATACTCTTACGTGCTGTATTGTTTTTATACTGCTTTTCACTGTTTTGTTCAATGTTTAAACTTATTCATGAGCATTTTAACGGCCCACAATCTCCTTTTTCTGCAGCAATGTGCTTTTCAATAAGAAAAGTAGCTCGAACCAGAGCCCTATTGATGAACCTGATCCAAGGAGAAGGCTTAGTTTTCGAGTTTGAAATAAGGTTAGGTTACCTAACCTAACCAGAGCTCTATTGATGAACCTGATCCAAGGAGAAGGCTTAGTTTTCGAGTTTGAAATAAGGTTAGGTTAGGTTACCTAACCTTACCTAACCAGAGCTCTATTGATGAACCTGATCCAAGGAGAAGGCTTAGTTTTCGAGTTTGAAATAAGGTTTGGCAACATATTTGACTACGTAACTATAGAAAGTGAACTTTTTTCGGTTTTTCTTTGTGGGTAATAGATTTGTGACCGCCAATACACACTGCTGATAAGTTGATTCTACATTTATTATCACATTATAAATCAGTGGATTAAGATATATTTGTAAACTGGAGCGTACGCAGGAATCCCTTTCGAGGGCCAGCAAAACTATGAAAAAGAGCAAAAAGATATTGGAAAACAAGAGAAAAATCCTAATAACATGGATATTTCAGGAACACAAGGTATTTCCTAAACTTACTTACATGAAACTCTGATGGTATTTAGTTTGGACTAAGCCGTCGAAAAATGCGTAGTATGCAACAGGAGACAACTTTATTTACCTGCAAGCCACACCATCCGATAATGGATTCGATTTTAAATCGAACTAAATAGTAGTGTGATAAGTTTGGGATACTTATAAGATTGGAAACTAGTGCTGGTAACGAAAAGAAAACGCCATCTAGAATTCAGCGATTTTCTCTTTTTATACCCTACCCCAAACTATTTGCGTACTTCTCTTTCAGGTACTTCAAATGTGTGCGAGTATAAGTAAAGCAGAACTTTTTCACTAGTATATCTACCACCTTAAAGTCAACTAGCCTACTTAAAACCTACAAAGATTTTCCCCATAGGCTTTGAATTAACATTATTCTTGAAAGCCAAAAACATATAAATTCATTTTCACTTGCAGAAAAATTTCCACTTTAATGCTATAAGTTGGAGGTTAATTGCCCCAGACATTACCCTGTATGTGGGCTATTGGTTTTTAATTCCCATCTTCCCGCCTTGAATGACCGAAGATCGAACTCTTTTGCATTTTGCATTCTATTTGGAGTAATGAATTATATGAGTAACAGAAAGCAACTATGATATTCACATCTTAAAGAAAAACTCAGGGACCGGTACATCTACATATTCATCAATATATGCTCATATATAGCTGTGCTTGATTCTTTAGTGTGAAAATACAAAAAAAAAGAGATCAAAAAAGACCATACACACGGTTTACTACCAGTATCATAATTGTACAGTTCCAAGTCATACAACAACAAAAAAAGAGAATTAAACAATACACAGGCGTGACCAGGTTTTTACAAGGAAAATTAAAGAGCGAAATGGATCTTTGAATATGGTCAGTCGAAGGCCCGCGATGATTCTTCTCACCTCCCAAGTTGTGTTGTTATTATGCAGGAACGAATGACTTAATTATATACATGCTTCTTTAGAGTATTGTTATTCAGCATATGCTTCTGAACGTCTTCATATCATCAGTTTTAATTGGACAAGCGCAAAGCAAAGGCAGTTGATGATGACTTAAGATAGACTGCAAATAGTTGTTGGTTTTAATTTTCTAAATTGACGTCTTTAATTTTACGCATATGGCTTCACTTATGCATCATAAATAATGCAACAAAATCAGAACTTTGTATGTCTTTCGATTACCCTAACAAATAAGCCCAGAGGTATTGATTTGTTTTGAGCCCAGATGTATGTGAAATACCTACATCTTCTCCAGTAAAAAATCTTTCTCAAGCTGTAGTCCCTCATCCAACATTTCCACACATTTGTGATTTTCTAAGAGATTTGCCTATTTTGTGCTTCTCGAATTGTATTCCCCTTCCTCTCGAAATAAATTACAGTGTACGTGCCTGACCATTGATAAGGGAAATGGCCAGTTTTAACTATAACTTTTTATCGGTTTTCCCATTTCAACAGTTATTCTAACCGTCCATTCACAGTTGCGAGCTTTAGTCAAGTATCATTAAACTTATTGACACTTTCCTCCTTGCTTTAGTAGTTTTATCACTGAGGATAGTGAATCTTTGGTGATTTCTAGTGATTTTTACACGGTACTATTGACTGTCAGTATGACTCTTTCTGAATATTTCACTGTTTTTGGCTATTCTTAGCTTCAAAAGCGAAAATAAATTAACATTTGGACTTGGACAAAAAGGAGAATGAAAATTTTCCAAAGCTGAAATGTTATATGATGATTTTGACTGGCAAGCCAAATAAAAAAGTAGGTGCATATTTTTAGGGTTATATATGTCTAATATTTCTTGAAATGTTTTTAGTTTTTTCTCGGACAAGTGGCAACGCTGTCCTTAATAATTTAGAATCGCTAGTTATATGGTGTGCCGGGTTATTCTGCACATACAGCTTGAATACTCGAGTAAAAATAAATAAAAAAATATATTATTTAAACAATGTTGTTTCTATTACAACCTTAAGTTCTAAATGAATCCCTTTCAAGCTAGATCTTTACTTAAAACTTAATTAAACAATTCAATCTGAAAAAAGGTAAATGCTTTGGAAAGGAATTCGGAAAGTCCATAAAACACTAATCAACACCATTCCTGGGATACTTTCAACGAAACATGTATTTATTACAATAATTAAATGTGTCTTGCCACATTAAACGTTTGTGATATACCATATTTAAGAATGTCAACGCAGAGATACATCTTATTCTACTGAGGATCTCAGAGTGTTATGTATATGCTATTAGGAGTGAATAGGGTAAAAAAGATACTTTCGGATATTTCAAATGCCAATGATAATGACTCTTTTGAGTAAACAAGGTTTTTTCAGGCGTCTGATACCTGGAAAAAACAATTTTTCCCCTATTAGATTTTTTTTTACATTTTGAGTCAATAACAGAAGAAAAATCGGAAACATTTAAGAAATCCCTAGAAACTTTTAAAATCTCAATAGCAAATTAAGACATTAAAAAACGGATTTATTCATCGACACACTTAGGATACAACAGAGGAGCAAAAATTTGAAAATATACCACATAACAGTTTTCTACAAATCCGAGCTGTGTGTATATTTTGAAACGGTAAAAAACGCGATCTTGTCAATATCTCTGAGTGGAGACTAGCAATTTTTTTAGTGTATTCGGTTTTAATATCTACCTTAGTTAAATTATTTACTTCAGGATTGACCAGCTTTAAAGGATGAATCTAAAAATGTTATGAAATTCTCAAAATCCTTCTCGAAAGTGACATAAAATTTTTTCATCCTTTCATAAAAGTAGCTTTTTCTTTGATGATTTTAACAATCATCATGTTTTTTTTCTTATAATTTAGTGTCACTGTGAAAGAAGTGTAAAAAGGCTAGACAGATGCTGTGTTCAGTTTTTGCCTAGAGAATACCTGAATTTAGTTCTATTAAGTATCAACAGCTCAATTTAAATTTGCTATTTGTAAGTGTAGGAGATTCATAAATGCAGTTATGTATCGTATCTACATATAATCCTATCTACATATCTACATAACCTATCGACATATACATAAATGTAGTTTTGGAAAGTAAAGAAGTTATTATTACTGAGAGGAAAGTAGATGGGAACAAAAACAAAAGCAAAATCCATATAAATTGAAGTGAGTAGTTAAATAGTGGGACTTCTTTGGGATATAGTTCGTTAAAAAAAAATAAAAAAATCGTCCTACCTACAAGACAGAACTGGAAAAATTTTACTATCCGAATTATGGTCTCTTCCGGTAATCTTCCTCACTTTCTAACTTTTATGCAAAAAAAACCTGTTGGGCATAGCAATTCTTAACGACATGCTATTGAATACCATCCAGACAATGTTTGTGCAATATTTTTGCCTAAAATATACTTTTTCTGCATGTTCTGCCAAGATTTCTGTGAAACTATAAAATTAATTCAATCCCTTGTTATTTAGCAGTGCCAGCGATAAGCTTTTAATAAATCATCTCGTTATAAAAAGTTTTAATTTATAAGTACCATAAATTATTCAAAATTAAATAAGTTGTTACCTACTTTTCGCGTTTTAATATATCACGTAAGGGAAATCTGAAAACTTTTTTCTGTAGTTAGTTTTTCTTAAATTGCCAAAATTGAGATGGTTTTACAGAATTAAAACAGAAAATGGTGGTCCTGACTGAAGTAGTGAAAAAGATTCAAAATTAAAAGTGAAAAATCATCCATGATATTGGGTAGGTTGTAACCTTTAAATATATTCATAGGTGACCAGAAACGGGCACCTATTTAAAAAAAAAACTTAAAACAAACAGAAATTATTCCGTATATGAGAGGCTTTCCCCCTCGTCAATACCTCGCTCTTTACGCTAAAGATCGAATTTTGTCCCAATTCTTTAAGAATGACTCCTGAATCACAAAGGGTTTAATTAGAATAAATAGCTCTTTTGAAAGTACGAAGAAAAATTTGCGTAAAGAGCGAGGCATTGACGTGGGGGCAAACCCCCTCATATACGTAATCATTTCTGTTCGTTTTAAATTTTAATGTTGCTCCTTACTTTCAGTTGAAAAAACCTATACTTTGTATTTAATTTCTGATCGTTTTTTAAATAATTTTGGAAAATCCGGTGCTCCCTTCATGGAAAATTCCCTTCCCCATGAAAAATTCCTCCGTTAAAAAATCTTACCACGTAACCCCCCCCCCCCAATCCCCCCACCAGAAAATATCCCCCCTGAAAACGTATGTATACTTCCCAATAACCAATACTATATGTAAACAATGGGCAAAGTTCACAACTTGCGGCCCCTCCCCCGGGGCTGTGGGGGATTAAGTCATCCTCAAAGACAAATTTATTAGATTTTTCGACTCTGCTGAACAATATGGCTATCTCAAATTTTGATCGGGTGACTTTGGGAAAAAATGAGCGTGGGAGGGGGCCTAGTTGCCCTCCAATTATGTCGGTCACTTAGAAAAGGCAATAGAACTTTTAATTTTCGTTCAAATGAGACCTCACGCGATACTCTAGGGCCACTGGTCAATCTGATCACCCCTGGGAAGAAAAAAAAAAAAAAAAAAAACATATGAACACGCATCCGTGATGTTTCTCCTGGCAAAAAATACAAAATTTCACATTTCTGCAGATAGGAGCTTAAAAGCTAAAAAGTAGGGTTCTCTGATACGCTGAATCTGAAGGCTCGTTAGTTTTGCTGGGTAAGTTTCAACTTGATGAAACCTATATATTTAAAATCAGCATAATATTCCAATTCTTTTGATATATCTATTGGCATCAAAGTTCCGTTTTTTAGAGTTTCGGATACTATTGAGTTGGGTCGCTCCTTACAGTCCGTTACCACGAACTGTTTGATAGACTTAAATTTTCAGTTTTGAGTCTTGACTGATTGAAATTTTGGTTATTACTAATTTACTATTTTTAAATTATTACTGTAACAAAATCTTAGAGTGTTGATTCTTCATTCTATAACAGATGTTAAATATGTCCACGGCTTAAGCTTGCTCATTTCTTAAGCATAGCAAATAGCTTTTCGTGAAGCTCTTTCAAAAAGAATAAAAAATTAGCTGTGATATTCTCCATGATAGCTTCTTTAGCCTACTTATGCTCTTCAGATTCTCTATACAGGCTCAATTCCTGAAAGCTGCCCAAATTAATTTCTGGGAATTTTGGGATATTGAGCCCATCTCTAGGATTTTCAGCCCAAAATTAGTCTTTGAACTGAATATACGAGATACGACCTCCAAACACCTCTTTCAGAAAACACCAGAACAAGTTTAAGCTAAGTCATTATGTGTGAAAATATGATCGAGCCTGGAAGAAATTGCCGAAAAAAAATACTTCTAAACCAAAATCTGGAAATCAGAGAAATATGGAGAATAGCCTACTAAAATTGAGCAAAATCTGGAACCCAGCTTAAAGGCCCAAATTTCAATTCAAAAATAAACACTTTGGCTTTCATTGACCTTTTAAAGGTCTTATAATAGGCATTAAAATTGGCTGAAAAGCAATATCGTCTTCAAAATTACTTAAGACTTCACTTCTGCCCCTCCCCCGAAAAAAAAGTTTTCACGGATGTGAGCCCCAAAATTTATTCTTCTTCAAAAATGTTTTGGAATGTCATTTTATACCTTGTCTTACCTGCAGAATTACACAGGATTAAGGCAAAAAAATTTACGACCTCAAATTAACGTAGCCAGAAATCTTAGGTAGCCTAAGATTCAACCAATAGTTCAGAAACTTGTTTTATTTTTGCGTTTTTTGCGCAACAGAAAACATTGCGTAGTAGAAACCATATTTTCTATTAGTATTTGAAATTATGAGAAGTAAAAACAAAATATGAACCCCATCTATAGAAAGTGCTTCACTTTTGACCTAGTATCCCCCAGCTCTTTTTGCAACTATGTTGTTGATAGAGGTGGTTGATACACTATGGGAAGTAGAGCTATCTTAAGGGGTTATCTGAGGGAATTATTTAGTTTACTTGAGGCACCATTTGTCTTTGACGGATATAGATGTGAACCTTGCAATTCTGTGATTCTGGTGAAGCAAGCAATGCTGCGATCCTAATTAAGCTTGTAATACCAGTCGGTTTTAATCAAATTTGTTTCTTGATTCTATGCAATTTATGCAAGCTTTTATCAGTCAAATTAGAAGGAGGGCTTTCTTTTAAATATTATTCCTGAGCTCCAGGGAACCGACACGATGGGTAAATCCCATCGCTACTTTTCCAGAAGAACTGAAGTCTGGTTGTTTGGTTAAAATTAGGATCCAAGACTGTTTGTACTCGATTTCTTTGTCTCACATGTCAAATTTAGCAGAAAACGATTTTTCTTTTTTCCAAAAGATCGTACCTAAATTTTTCAAGATCCAGCAGGTAAGATAAGGTATAAAATGACATTTTCAAACAAAAAACAATCCATGCTTTTTTGTGAAATTTGACTTTTATGTACTCTTTGGAAGGAAGTGAAAACTGAGTTTAAAGCTGGGACTATTTCTCAATAAATCCAAACACCCAGAAAAACGCCTTTAGAAACTAATTCAAAGCCAAAATATTTATTTTTCATTTCTAACTAAAATTCATGACTTCAAGCGCGATTTTGGGGTATCCCATTTTTGAAGTTTTGCTGAGTTTAAGTATTTCATTCCTCAATTTTTTCTGAGAAAATTATTACTAGAAACATTTCTGTTGCAATTTGCTCGGTGTTAAACTGCATAATGACTAGCCTGCTTGCTTCATGTTACTGGAATCGGAATTCCACTAGAAGAGAGACAGGTTCCGCCGGCCTGCAGAACACAAGGACCATTTCTATATTAAATCCCTCAGAGACCATCATCCTCTAGTTCAGCTCAGTCTTTGCTTCTGGGATGTTTTGTGTAGCTTGGACTCTTCTCATTGGCTGCATTGTTTCCCTGTGATACCGTTATTCTCTAAGGAACCCATCCAAATCCAAATTTTGCACCTGAAGGGGGATTCTCACATTTAAACTGATGAATAGATTCCCCCCTGATTTTGTTGAGCGTGCCTCTCTATTAGTAGTGCTTGAAAAGGCATTTATCAACTGTGGCTCCATTTGGTTCCTGGTTCTGTTCAGAAACATTGCTTCTACCATCTTTTATGAATTAATGACAATTATGTCTAAAGTATAAAGGAGGTAAAAAATAATCGTGCATGGTTCCCTGATTATGTATACAACCATAAACTGGGCTTTGATACCTTCTAGACAGTTGTATTTGCGTAGTGAAGTAGCAGTCGTTAAAGTTCAAATTATATATCACCGTACTACAGGGGGAAAGGGTGGGCGCAAGAGGTTGAAATAAATCTCCATGTCAAAATTTGGGCCGCAAATAAACAAACTGCTGAAGTTTTGACCAACAATTGGAGCATTACTTCTCAATGAGCGCTTAACCTTACTCGTATTACAGCTTAGTATTAACATAGACAATGTATATATATATATATATATATATATATATATATATATATATATATATATATATATATATATATATATATATATATATATATATATATATATATATCGATATATACGAATATATACGAATAATAATCGAGAAAATTGGGTATTTGTCCTAAGGTAGGGGTCACGGGCTAGTAAGTTTTTCAGAATACCAAGTTTCGATTTGACAACCAATCGATTTGGTGTTTGGGTTCCTAGCTTGACCCATTTCTTTTTTATTTTGCCATAAAGTGGTCACAACCGAAATGTTTTTGCCACAAAGCATTGTAAAACTAAAGAGAGGATTCCTTCTTTCTGGAACGGAGACAAATCGTTCTAAAATTTAGCAGATTCCCAAGTAAATACCGATAGCTTTTGTTTAACCATAATTTTAATAATTTATTTCGGTAATTTATCATCTGTATGTTCTTAGAATGCAATCCCTAACTGTGACCATCTGCACATAGTCGTTAGAAAAGATTTAGAGTGAAAGTTCCGCAAATCAAAACTTATCAGTTCCAAGGACAAATTAAAGTTAAACGGGTATTTATATTGCACAAACGACATAAAATTAAGAAAAATGTGACAGGTAATAAAATTTCAAAAAGTTATAGGACATAAACCTTCCATAAAAAAAGAAAAAAAATGGAAAAAAAAATGCTCGTCAAGCACCTACTCCTTGGTCGTTAAAAATATGAATTTGAATGCAAGTGTTCTTTTTTCATAATATTTCCTCTTCTCTTCAAAGCTTTAATTCTTGCAAGAAAATGTATTACAATTTGGAACTTCTAGGGTGTCCTTCTCGAATCATTTTTATTTTTTATTTTCAAACTGATTTAATATCCATCGATTTTAAATTATATTCGCCCAATTTACAAGTAGTACACAATTTTACTATTTTTTATATGCTTTATTATCAATTATAGCTATTAATTTTTTTAACCTAGATGAAACTCTGGTCTTGGTTATACCAGGAATCACTTATAACTGGATCACCCTGCTAGCTCTACCTATTTATTCCACAGTTTGCATGAACACCTTAATTTGGGACAAAGAAAAAATATCAAAAGCTATTACTTGGAATTTATACATCCCAAAATTGTGCTTGAATTAGCATACTTGTGATAAAGTAAAGCACAATAAAGGTGGGATATCACACGATTTAAATGTGCTCCCAAAATATGACTTTTTTACTGGAGTATGAAACTATAGTTAGTATTAAACTTGGATACTTAACTCAGTCTAAAACAAGCTTTTCTTTAGTATTGTCTCCATGAAAAACTATTGGGTGCTGCCACCTCTTCCCCTTAGGAAAAAGGTCGAGAATGAAGTCGATAACTGCATTTTTACCAACTCTTGCCAGATTAGGAATATAATTACAGGTCATTTAAATAAATGCAAATTCCCAAGCAATTGCCAATAGACTAGAAGATACTCACATACCGAGTACGAAATTTGAAAATGAAACTTAAAGAGAAAAAGGTGAAGAATTTGAAAGGAAGTTTTTTCATTGTTTTAAAAGAGGACCCAGCCAAATCATCAATGTTTTATCTTAGCTGATTCAATGAAGAAAGAACATATTCAAGGTATTTAATCAAAAAAGCTCCCAGCTTTAGCTAGCACTTACTTCAATAACTTCATGTATGTACGAATCATAATATCATACTCCAATTTGTCGCTTACTTAACACTGAAAATATTCAATCCATTTTCCTATATACTTTCTTTATATCTATGCAATTTCCCCTTAAATTAGACGAATTTTCCCAAATTTATCGTTTGTATTTTACCTGTTTTTTTTTTACTGTTCAGTGAATTCATGTGTCTCTTCACTCCAAAAAAAATACCAGTGTCAACAGAGTATACTTAACTTTAAGCAAAAGAGAACTATAGCATGGCTGGTTAGAACAAAAAATAAAACAATAATTTCAATACCCTTTTGGTTTTCTTTCTTCAATGATAGAGCGATTGTTAAAAGGACATACAAACATTTTTTTTTTTTTTTTGATCGAATATAACTTCTTCAAGCGAAAAATACTTATGTAAATCACACATTTGATGAAAATTTCAAAACCTACTGGTTCGATCTGATCCCACCTTAGAAAATACAAAGACATAAACATACATCTATGATCATCCTTCTAGGTCCTTAGAAGAGTGAAGCTTAATTTTTTTTTGTTCTCAGACATGTTGAATTTGATTATGTAGCCAAATATTTCACAAGGTTGAACTACTTTTTGCGGGAGGTTTCGCACCTGATGTTAAATTAAACAAACTATTAGTTTTTAATTGCTTTTGTTTATTATAATAAAGAACCTAATAATTATAGCACTATCTAGTTTATCAAAAAACTAGTTTGTTTTACGTGTTTTCAAATCTGGTAAAAATTAAATTGTCATTTTCAGATTAAATAAATCGAGGAAGACCTAGATGAGACGAAGACCATTTACTACCACGAACTTGGCTCCTAGCTCCTAGAATCTAGCGACAATACGCATATGCATAGATTGAACATGTCCTTCCTACAATTTCCTAGTTGCTACGTATATTCTTAAGAAAAAATCTTTTTAAGGTTGCAATTTGTTAATGTTAGTTCCCTGAAACCTAGTTTATAGAGTGAATATCTTCTGACTTTGGCCAGCAAAATTTGTATCTGTATCATAGAGGACGAATAAATCAAATCAATCCTGTCATATTTCCAACGACCAATTGCGAAAGCTACCCTGGCTGTCTGTATATAATACCACCCAGGTCGTTCACTAAACCAGTTATGTGGTGATATGTTTTGCATATAAATATGAACTAATTGAGCTGTAGCTCCGCCGGTTCAAAATTTCATCAGTATGTATTTAAACACCATAAGTTAGGCAAAACCAAATAATAGCCAAGCAAAGGGATTTTTAGGTAATTTCTGTAGTGACGAACAAAAACTGGCTTATTAGCAAGTGATCATACTCACACTTTTTTTTTTAATTTTGGGTTAGCCGCTTTTTGATGGCTGGTAAGAAAGAAAATCCAATGAGTTACTTGCATGATTTCAGTTCATACAATTTCTGTTTTTATTGATAAATTTCTTGTTTAGCGTGAGAGAACGGTCTCACTGAAAGGAATCGTATATTTTAGTTCCGTGTTTTTAATTTCTTCTTCTCATAGTTATGCGAAAAGAATTGTTTCGGTACAACTATATAATTTTTATGGATCGCTACCTAATTATCAATATTCTCATCTCCGTTTTAATGAAATGTCTATTTGAAAGTAACTATCACGACCACACTGCCTTTCCATCGTACCAGAACAAAACAAGTCTTGCCTGAACTTGCTTAGAGTAATTATGTTGAAGCTATAATTCGATATTCGTTTTTAATTGCATTTTTTTAAATCAGGAGTTACTTTTATGGTTTTTATTTAGATTTTTCTCTTAAGCTGAGGACGGCTATTGATTGTGTATCTGAAATTTGTGTCTCTTAATTTGTCAGTCACTTTCTTTGTTGAATAAAGTTATCAATTCTTGAAATAAATTGAATAATCTAAAGCAAACATAAATAAAATTAAATACTAAGCTTCAAATTCGTTTCTATTCTTTAAAGTTCCATTTTTTCATCTATAATATTTTGTTCGTTAAAGTTTAAGATTTTACATAAGCAAAAGAAGGAACATGGGCCCAGGGAGGAGACGTGCGCAGTGAATGAGAGGATACTCGGGGCCCACCCCCTTCGAAATCCTAAATTTTCTTGAATGTAGTGATAATTTCTATTTTTATTATCAAATGGAATTTGTTTTTATGGATTCCCCTCCCCCAAACTATTTCCAAACAAATACAACGTAGAAACAATAGGGAAAGTTTTTTTCAAGACAATGGAAATTATTTATGTAGATATTTCGGCCCTATGTCCAAGGGCCGTCTTCAGCACAATACAATACTATATATATATATAAAAGAACTTACATCAAATTGTGAGAATTAAAACTGAATATAAAAACACTTATTAAAACATTTTTTTTTTTAAAATATAGCCCTAGCATCCTTACTTCAGCGAAGTTCAACCAGGACTGGCGAAAAGAATGAAATGAAGAAATATAAACTCATTCAAACTAAAGATTTGAGTCATATTAAAAAATATTTGCACAAAAAATAATCTGTACGTAGTTTTTACTAATAATTTTAAAATAATCAATTTCTTAAATTCGGGTAAAGATAAGACCCCAGTTACTCGCCAAAGAGGGGTCTATCAAATACCCTGTGATTGCGGAAAATACTATGTCGGCAGGACCCATCAGAATCTAGACAAAAGGTTACAACAGCATAAAAATGACATAGACAAGGCCTTAATTTCAAATGGTTCCAACAACTCCTTTGATTCTGCTCTAGGTTGGCATATATTTAATAATCCGTCCCACATGATACTTTTTGAAAACTCTTCACTCATTAGTAATGATTTGGGAATAAAACAGGTGGTTCGAGAATCAATTGAAATTAATCTCAAAATAAATAAAAATATTTCTTTGAACAGGGACTTGGGGGAATACTCACTAAATTCTTTATACTCAAATTTAATTAAAAATGATCTAACAAAATATTTTACTAAACCAATTTATAATAGTACTGAACCAACTACTAAAAGGCCTTTGAGACAGGCTGCTAAACAAGCAAGATTAGCTTTAAGAAATTGCATCTAATCATTTTATTATCTTTAGTTTGAATGAGTTTATATTTCTTCATTTCATTCTTTTCGCCAGTCCTGGTTGAACTTCGCTGAAGTAAGGATGCTAGGGCTATATTTAAAAAAAAAAAATGTTTTAATAAGTGTTTTTATATTCAGTTTTAATTCTCACAATTTGATGTAAGTTCTTTTATATATATATATATAGTATTGTATTGTGCTGAAGACGGCCCTTGGACATAGGGCCGAAATATCTACATAAATAATTTCCATTGTCTTGAAAAAACTTTCCCTATTGTTTCTACGTTGTATTTGTTTGTTATGGAAAGGCAATGTGGTCTTCGTTGCTATTTTCAAACTATTTCCATTATTGGCCCCTATACCCAAAAAAATTCCGGGGCCATTGTCATCCTGAATGAAATTCTTTTGATGGCTAATATTTGTTTCTACCATTTGTAAAAAATATACTTAGTGGATTTTAAGTTTGAACCATAATACTGTTCGCATCGGATTCGTAATCAGCAAACACACTGTTCCTTAAATAGCACTTTTGCTGGAAATGAAGCACTAAACTTCTATACTTCTAAAATATATTCTTCCTAGACTATTACCGTCTTATTAAAAAAGATTAAGAAGCATTTGACAAAAAAAAAGAATACACAGAAGCCCAATACTTGGTCTTGCAAAGGACGCTCTGGCCTTTAGTACATTTAGGGGGTGAGTCTTACACTTGTTTGTGGTAATTTCTCTTTGTTTTAAGCTCGACTCGATTATTCATTTTAATATATGTTCTCTTAGGATTCACCCTTTCATAGGCAGCAATTTGTCTTATCTTTATGTATGACCAGATGATTCGTCTTGATTTCTGCTCATGTTGGGTTTTCTTTATTCATTCATAGTTCTTTCTGTTTGTTTTAAACTTGAACTGTTATTTGACTTTGCCTTTACTCATCTTATTTTTTAACATGGCTCTTCATTTTTCTTTGAAAAACATTTTTTAAGTGATATATCTATATATATAAAAATAAGTTGTCTGTGTGTCGAGTGACGTCATGTTTGTGTCGACTGACGTCATATTTGTCGACTGACGAAATTACAGACCGGGACGTCGGGACACAAATGACGACCGGGACACTGAGACATCTATCTATATATATAAAAATAAGTTGTCTGTGTTGAGTGACGTCATGTTTGTGTGTCGACTGACGTCATGTTTGTCGACTGACGAAATTACAAACCGGGACATCAGGACACAAATGACGACCGGGACATAGGGAATATAAATGACGACGGGGACATTCAAAGAGAAAGCGACCGGGACACAAGGAATGTTCGATTAGCAATCACCATCAACAAAGCACCGGGAGACAAATGACGACCGGGACACAGGGAATATAAATGACGACCGGGACACTCGAAGAGAAATTACAGACCGGGACACCGGAACACAAATGACGACCGGGACAAAAATGACGACCGGGACACCGGGACACAGGGAATATAAATGACGACCTCCAATACTAAAAGAGCAATTACAGAGCGGGACACCGGGACACAATTGACGACCGGGACATATAAATGACGACGGGTACACAGGGAATGTTCGATTAGCAATCACCATCAACAAAGCTCAAGGGCAATCATTAGAATAATGAGGTATAGATCTGAATACAGATTGTTTTTCCCATGGAGAATTACATGTTACATGTTCAAGAGTCGGTAAACCTGGCAATCTATTTATATGCACAGACAATGGGACAGCCAAGAATGTTGTATATTCGGAAGTTTTACGTAGTTATATATATATATATATATACATATATATATATATATATATATATATATATATATATATATATATATATATATATATATATATATATATATATATATATATACATATATATATATATATATATTCACAGATGGGACACAGGGACACAACTACAATGGCGCGTAACTAATATGGCGCGTAACGACTTACGCGCGAGGGGGGGGGGCGAAGCATATATAAATGACGACGGGGACACAGGGAATGTTCGATTAGCAATCACCATCAACAAAGCTCAAGGGCAATCATTAGAATAATGAAGTATTGATCTGAATACAGATTGTTTTTCCCATGGACAATTATATGTTGCATGTTCAAGAGTCGATAAACCTGACAATCTATTTATATGCACAGACAATGGGACAGCCAAGAATGTTGTATATTCGCAAGTTTTACGTAGTTAAATATATATATATATATATATATATATATATATATATATATATATATATATATATATATATATATATATATATATATATATATATATTCACAGGTGGGACACAGGGACACAACTACAATGGCGCGTAACTAATATGGCGCGTAACGACTTACGCGCGAGGGGGGGCTTGGGGGGCGAAGCATATATAAATGACGACGGGAACGCAGGGAATGTTCGATTAGCAATCACCATCAACAAAGCTCAAGGGCAATCATTAGAATAATGAGGTATAGATCTGAATACAGATTGTTTTTCCCTTGGACAATTATATGTTGCATGTTCAAGAGTCGATAAACCTGACAATCTATTTATATGCACAGACAATGGGACAGCCAAGAATGGTGTATATTCGCAAGTTGGGGTGGCGCGAAGCGCCACCCCAACAGCTAGTATATATATATATATATATATATATATATATATATATATATATATATATATATATATATATATATATATATATATATATATATATATATATATATATATATATATATATATATATATATATATATATATATATATATATATATATATATATATTAAAAAAGAGTTAAAAGCAATTCTGTTTTTGTTGTCTACCGAATGATGGGGTGTTAAGAATCAGTACAATCAGATTTGATCCTTATTCTTTTTTAATTTTCTTCTTAACTGAGGTCCCCTTAGTCCTGATATTTTAATTGAGTCTACATGGCCATAAATTTTAAAGCAGATCAGCAAATACAGCCATATTGTTTCCTAAATACATTGTCTTTATCAAGGTTCCTTGATCTAGTCTACTTACTCTGAAAGCTTTAAAAGCCAATTGGAGAAGATCAATGTTTGGCTCATTCCCGGGCTTTACCAATGGATACTATCTAACTTTTTCAAAAAACGAAACTTTCTTCCTGTTATGTTTGTCCAGTAAGTTCCGAGCTGACCGGGGACAGAACAAATTTAGGCTAGGCTTAATTTTTGGCGTCACGAGTTAATACAGCGAATTTTTTCCAAAGCTTTTGACTTCAACGAGGCTCCCTTGTCTCTTGTCCACATGTTCTGTAAGTCCAAGACAATACAAGAAAACAAAATTTGTTTTCCCCGATTCAGGCGTGACTTATCTATATAACCAATCTTCAAAATATATTGTCTTCATAGAGATTTACCTGACCCAGTCTACACACCTCGGAAGTTGCAAGCCTATCAGAGACGAAGCAAATCTTGGGCCAATTTCTGGGCGTCGCGAACCAGCAAAGCCCAAGCTAGTTTCAAATTTGTTTTCTTTCAACTGTTCTTTTGGTAGGCCAATACCTTTATCAGAACACCAGAAAACTCCAGAGTTTCGCCGAAGAAAAGCAAAAGTATACAAGTCATAGTGTTTGTTTCGAAACCACTCTTTTAATGAATATTATAACTTCAAAATGTAACTATGGAAGTGCTTTAAGCTCATATTGTCAATGTGGTATTCCCGATTTCCTATTATTTAGTGTTGAAAGGTCTTTTATATGGTCTGTTGGGCGGAGTCAACTATCATTATAACGATTCTGTTCTTCCAGTCATAAAGTTGTTCAAGCCTTTTTAGATGACCATTGAAGGTGGACCAGAAGGACCATCTTCTCCCTCAAAAAGCAGAATAAATATAAAGATGTTTTACATTTAAATAAATATACACTTATAATCAGACCTGCTTAGTATTTTCTTTTTTCTTTTAATATGATTGGAATAACATGAAGCTCAAGATTAGCTTTACCAGTATGCCTTTATAATTAGCAATGTCGATGAGTTCCAGCCAACCACAAATCTGAAAACAATCAATTGACTTTATGCAACGATTATCTGAAGCGGGATTGCACAATCGGAGCCAGTTGGTTATGAGCCTCTGAAGAAAGTATACGTTTTTTGCTATTTTTATATGCCTGTCATCCGACAGAATATATTCTAGTCGAATTATGAGTTAAAGAGTTTTTTTGAAAAGCAAATCTAATCTTATAAATCTATAAAGCACTCAATAAAAAGAAAATAATCTGTGCATGCATATGTTAAGAAGGTTTTTTTTCAATAATATTGGCCACCCTCAAAAAATTCTTGGCTCATGGCCCCTCCAAAGTAAAGTAAAAATGGCGTCTCTGATCTATTGCGAAATCATGATTTTTTGGAGTTGCATGCTTTTATCGTGAGGAAAATGATATGCTTGATAACTTTCGAGATAAAGGTTGGCTTGATCTTTTAAAAAGTTCAAGACATGTCGTATCTTTAATAAATAGACGGCCCTAACCATAAGTAAACAGATGAAAGATTGATTTACTTGTATTAAAAGCTATTTTCTTTATGTCTTAAACTTCAAGGAAGTATTGACAGCCTTCCAGGTGTATTTTTTCTTAGTGCCTGAATGAAAGAGGGTCATGGTTTTATGCCGAATGAAAAAGGAAAGGCGGAAAGTCCCTCAGAAAGCGTAGTCCTAGAAATTGCTTTCGCTGCCAAAAGATTATTGCCTGCCGACTTTTGACGGAGAACTGTTCCTATATAGTTGTGTGCCAAGTTGAGATTTACTTGAATGTATAACATTTTCAGTTTGTATTTAGCCTACTACTCTCAATTGAATGCGTCGGGATTTCAAAGAAGAATAAGTTTATAACAAAGAATGTTTGTAAATAAAAATTTAAGCATAAGGAAATCCAAAAAATGTATATTACTCAGGCTCGTATCAGAAAAAAAAATTGGACTGGAAAACATTTAAAAAATATCCTCTTTGGAAATAAACACAAACTGTTGAATATCTCCGGAAATTTCACCATAAAACTAAGCAAACATTAGAGAAAAATTACAAGTTTTATGCGAAGTTTCCTGGAATTGGAACGTATATTCGACATTCAACTAAGAAAGAGGCCACTTTATTCACTCTATTTTGCATTGCGTCACAAAATGTCACGTCTAATTCCAAACCCCTTGAAGAGGTTACCGCGTAAAAGAGAATACTCTAGCAAACTCACTAAGGGTATCGTAAATAAAAGCCATCAAAATGCCTCAAAAAGGGCATTCTAGGCCCACATTTTCAGAATTTTCATGAGCAGAATTTCATAAATTTTTAGAATTTTATAACTGCAGGACCAAGCCAAACCTTCAGATAAGTTATTGAGGATAACCCACCTCTGATCTCCTTAAATATGCATTTGTAATTGGTGGGCAATATGGGTGATGAGGGAGCAATAGTTCCACTTTTTTTATAGAAATGATAGTTTTTAACGAACAAATACTTCGGGAAAAATGACTCTAATAAGCTATAATATGCGTTTGTTTATCCTGATTCAAAATAAATAAAAATTGTTAAACATGCACAAAAACTTAAGCACAAAACCAAGCAAATGAAGTGAAGTTACTAATTCTTATGCACCATTTTCAACATTCAACCACAGGAGCAAATAGAATGTACAATAGACCTTCAACTACAAAGAAGCTGTTTGCTGTTATCTCACTCTACTCTACATTCGACTTTTAATTGTCAATACTTTCATCAGTGTACCTTAATTTGTATATGTAATTTTCTTTGCACACGCGAAGCAAATATCCAAAGCGAGCAGTAAAAAAATCCCGTCTGCTCCAGACCCTTAATTATGATTCTTTTGTAGATTTAATTGGGTGAATTGCACTTTTTACCTACTGGTGAACTCAGAAATTTTTGGCATAGCTGGAGAGTCAGGACAAAACTGTGTCTACCACGACTCGGGATTTTTCTAGTTTTGGTATTTGAAACTAATTTTAGACACATTACCTGCCCTGTGAGTTATTACAATCATTTGCTCCAAAAGGACTATCATCTAGAGATGCCTGAAATTGCGACATAGTTTTTAATAGGAAATAAAAGCAACCGAAAAAAAGGATTTCAATTGCTGTTTTCGGTTTAATTTAATTCCATTGTTACTTAAACTATGTTTTGTTTAAACTTCAAATAAGGTTGAGCCATCTACACACTGTGTTTGGTAACCAAAAAGGCAATAAACACAGATTTATTAAAGTAAAACAATTTTTTAAGTAGGTAAGTATATAAAGTAAATATGTAAAGTAAAAGATAAAGTTTAATTCTTTTAAAGTAAACACAAATATAAAAAGAATATTATCCTAAAATTTTACCAGTCAGGTAGTCTGAATCGGCCGCAGAGATAAATATTGTCAGAAAATATTTTGTTAAATCAAATGCTGTAAATCGAAAGGAATCTCACCAATTCAAATGCTCAAATACGTTGATTAAAGAGTAAAAACTAATCGATGCTTTTTGCTTAAGATTTCAGTATTGAAATTGACCGACCGAAAAACTCCAATTGATAGTTATTAAGGCAAGAGCTCCAGAAAGTTTAACAAGTATAACTACACCTGGACAAATGCACAGGGGGGTATTCTGGCCCATGCCCCTTCCCAAATCTCGATATTTTGCAATATTTTCTTGTCTCTTTTGTGTAATTAATAATTTTTTGAATTTTCTCCGAACTTGTCCCTACCACACTGAATATAATCATACACTCTTTTATCACATACCTTATTATCAGATTAAAGTCGGCCTCCGTAACAAAACAGAAGTCTTCCGTCATTTTTCTAATCTACTAGAGATCGAAAAAGTCAAACGATGTTAGGTTGTCTATAGCGGTACAAGAAGGTCATCTTTAATGTAAGCAACACGAAAATTCGTATGGAACCAATCGATTCTTCCAACCAACTATGTCCAAGAACGTAACTCATTTTGACCCAAACGAAAATTAACTCCTTTATTTCTGGTAGCAACATTTTCAAAGCTTAGTTTAATTTAAACCCTGCAGTCAGGGCCGTATCCAGAATTTTTTTCTGGAATGGGGGATACAAGAAGATCTTCCATGTAGCCTACATAAAGTCGGACAATTTTTTTTTTTTTGGGGGGGGGGGGGTCAACTGTTTAGCAGTTTTATATACGCAATCTTCCCATATCCCCCTTGGATATGGTCTTGCCTACAGTAATCAGTTTTATGAAAGCTACCCTCAGAAGCCTGATACTTTTCCAATTGAAGTTGATCACGAGTATTGAACACAGCAGTAAGCTATTATTAAAAATATGTTTTGCTAGGAAAAAAATGGGTCGTGCATTTAGGCTACTCAGTGCCAGTGCGTCTAGGGCTGGGCTCACAAAATCTCAATAGTCTTACAATTTCTTCAGTAACTTCGCTGTTTTTCGCACAATTCACCTTTTATGGGGGGGGGGACGAGAAATCAAAATTTTATCATGCTTTATTCGCCATTCGACAAGATATGGATGAAATTCCTGATTATTCACTAGAGGCCAGAGGATTGGACCACGCAAAATGAGGTCTAGCTGCAAAAGCTGAATGCCTGAACACTGGCTAGAACAAAGTGATTACCATCTTCATGGGTTGAAGGGTGGAGCACCGACCCAGGTGAGTGGATAAGGCGGCGAAAATAGTCAATATTTTTTTTCCCGATTCTTTCAGCCTGTATTCATTATCATGGCTCCAAAACTAGGTATTGTGTCTTAATAAAAGAAACTTGAACTTATCCCGAACACACTCAACAAGTGAAGTTAGGTTAATCATAATGAAATATACCAAAGTATGATGAAAACAATACTTTAGTAACAAAATTATGGAAACTGCTGCCAAGAATAATGGAATGTATGCCGTTCAGAAGCCATTATAGCCTATTAAATATATAACCCTACCACCTCTATTTATTAAATATTTAATTAAAATATACCTGCATCGTAGTTTTTTCACGAAAGAAATAAGCTAATTATAACCGAATGCGAGAGAGAAACCGGTTTTACTCAGATCAAACAAAGCAAACTTCTTGAGTGTGTTCGGGATAATACACTAGTACCCAAAATTATTCTACGTAAGTTATTCTGTGTGCTAGTATTTCCAGTTTGAATGATTTAGCTGCAAGTTCAATGATAAGAAAATTGATTTACTAATAAAACAGATGGACATTTGATCTTATGTATTTAGTTATTTGTTACAAAATTCTCCTGATTATTGTGCTTTTAAGAACTTAACCCCCCCCCCTCCAAATTAAAACCCAGGGCCTTATCTATGTAGGGGGCATTACATTCTGTCAATTACATCATAGACATAGTTTAATAATAAAGCAATAACTCCTTATTTCTTTATCTAAAAACCTCTTTAATGGGACGAATGAGCGAGCGCATTAATTATTGTCACTTGTGTCACCGACAGGCATTGTGAGCTAAATGACATGCAATCAATGTCGTCATGATGCCACACAAAGTTAATTACTGTTAAATTTGGCCGTTTCACGACACCCGGCAGCAGCTAGACGGGTTCCAATGAGTTGTTTTTTTATTTTTCTCTCTCTGGTCGGATCTCACAGACTGCTTGGCGCATATTCACTCGTTGCGACGGCATTTTAAATGCATTTGTGGGAAGTTGTTAAAATTTACTCTCGCCTTTTTTCCTCATATCGAATTTCAGTAGAGTAGAGGTATAAATGAAGTACAAAAAAACAAAAAAACAACTACAACCTAAAAATAAACAAATTTGTAAACACTGAGCATGTTAAGTCCAGTGAATAGATTGCATTAATGGTAATAATCCAAATTGGCAATATTCAAAATGAGCCTAAGCTTGTGAATAAGAGTTTATCAAATATGAGATGACAGAATGGATGAAAAATAAAACCAAATATAAAATCTAATTCATTCAATCCTTCAAAATTGTATGTAGTGCAGGATTCACAAGACTCAAAAACTCTAAAGCCCTGTTTAAACCTTAGGTTATCCCAATTTTACTAAAATGTTATCTTTCAAATCCGAGCTAAAAAATAATGTATTCACTTTTTTTAAGCGTTCTTCCAATTTGACAATCCCCTGGAAAGCCAGCCCCCTCCTATAAAACACAGACACCGCTCCTAGCCTCTGTTCTTATGTGTTTAGTAGCAACGGCTCTAGAAACAGAAGCTAATGATTCATCTCAACCATAATTCGTGAGATACCATTTGTGGATAGAGTCTCAGGTTCGTTCCAGGAGCCAATAACCATTAATGATTATTAATTATTTCTATCGCCGTCATTCTAAAATGGCGGATAGTAGCAAATACAACCACTTCTGTGCTCATGAATTATAAAAGGAGCTAACGCTGTAATCATTCTAAAATTACAATAATCAGAACAGAGACGCCGACTAAGAGGGTGTAGTTTCCCCCTTATTTTGGAAAGTGTCTTTTTCGTATTTTCACAGAAAAAAAATAGAAAAAAGACAAAAATGACCCTCATATTTTAAAAAGACTGTTTTCGTGTCTTTGTTAAACGAAAAAAAGACCTCGCCCCCCTATATCATCGTAAATTGGTGCCACTGAACAAGAATGAGTTAATTTTTGTTATATTTTGAAACGAAACTAATAACAAATGATTAATTGCCCCCGACGATAATTGAACCTTTGCTCACAGTTTCCTTAGATCGAACCTCTTATAAGACTATGCCCAAATCTGGGACTTGGATATCATTACCCCATGAGTTCTGAGTAAAATTTCAAGATATATTTTGTATTTGTTCTAAAACTGAGCAAATGTAAACAGTAACCATATACAAAGCTTTAAAAAAATCTTATTTGTATTAATCTGTTAGGACAACGATTATTATTCGTCATTATAGGCTACTTATTGAAACTGAGAGTTTTATTTTTGATTTTTTAGGCCCTTATCAGAGTAAGTAATGGACTGGATGGCGCCGGTTTGAATAAACAATAGATTATTGACTTTAAATGTTTATTACTTCCATATTTCCCACATCAACAGGCCTAAGATTTTCCGGGCTACGATCTGTTTCTCAGCACAAAAGTAAATAATAATTTGAAAATAAAAATTAAAAATATTCAGGCACCTGCATAGAAATTTGTTTTGAGCTAAGTGTAAAAAGAGTCAAACTCATCTAAAGCCAAGTGAAAACGGGCATACAATATTCAAACTAGCAATTTCGGAAAAAGCACAAAAATTTGGATATCCAGAGGGGGTGGCTCTTATTTGACCCCCCCCCCCTTCCATACGAGTCTGAGAATCTTAATTGACGGATTATTTTAAAGCAGATTTTTTCTTTAGCACACAAAATTCCACGGATCGGGACAATTAGATAATTGAAAACGTTTTCGTAAGCAAGTTTTACTAGTTTTAGGTACTTGTGTATATCATGTATTTTGTTATTCAATTCGGCAGATCTTAGCCGGTCAAATTAAAAAAAAAATTAGGCGTGATGGATTGCGAGATGACAACTGTCAGATAAAAAAAAAAGGAAAAAAAAAGTGTTAGAATTAAGTAGCAAGTAGGCTGCATTGCTGTATTCTCAGTTTAACACATTGGACTGCAGAAATTTTGACGTCAGCGTGATGTCCATTTACAAGTTGTTACAGAACTGGTATTTTTTGGTAATTAGACATTTCATAACCGATAAAACTAATGTATTTTTCTTTTCGCAATAATGACGAATGATGGAGTATAATAACCGTTAGCAAATTAGATTGATGTCGTGTGAAAGAGAAGATAAAGGTTAAAATGCAGTTTATAAAAAACCAAATACTTTCGATTCTAATTCGAAAAGACAATTTACAAATGAATAAAATAAATTAATCTATAGAAAACTGAGAGATATTTAGTAACAATGGTAGTGGTACGTTCTACAACTCAGGTTGTTTATTCATTGACGCATTATAGAACCGTCTTTGTTTTTTTTTCGTTAGTTTCTTTCAGTTTAGTGACAAAATAGATGGGAAATATATAACTTGGGGTATGTACTGCCACATTAGGGGCGGGGTAAAGTATTTGGACACTGTGAAGTTAGAAAACAATTCTTACCACATAATATGCAGAATAATTGTACCTAACATATTAGGCATGCAGACCCGCTATACTTAACCTCTAATCCCCTTCCCCCTAATGTGCAAATATATAGCCTAAATTTATTTCTAAAATATTATATTTTTATCTTATTTTGGTACATTTTATTAGGAATGAGCTTCAGAGAAACCTATTGGAAAAACATTAGATAGGGCATATATCATAAAAGTACCCAATTAGTTTTTCTGGAGTCACACAATTGTATGCATGCACTTCTTTAAACTTTAAAATAACATCAAATGATCTATTCAAAGACCCGTTCGACCCGTTTTATAGATATAAAACGTGGAAAGAGTGGATATTCGAAAGGTTCCTACTATTCCTAACTCTTCTAAGGAAAAATTCGAAGGTTTACTGTTTTTTTTTTTTTTTTTTTTTTTTTTTTTTCCTGCTTGAAACCACCAAGATGTGGATACATATCCAACTATTTTACATATTTATATTCGTCGATAGAGGTGGCATCTCTAAGGAACTATGTATATACTTTTGACACAGTTCTTCACTCACAAAATTTTATAAATGTATTTATTAAAATTTAAAGGCCAATTTAAGGCTTTAAAATTCATTACGATAAACGGTAAAGAAAATTGTAATGACAATTCATGGTTTGCTTATACTTTCATGCACCAACGACCTGTTGGGAAATTTTCTGCTTGGACTTGAGAAGTTATCGGGAAACATCTTAAAATTGCTGAAAAATATTTTTTATTTTTGTCTGTATTTAAGTATGAAGAGTATGGAGCCAAATTCGAATGGAAAATAAATAGTAGGGAGAATTTAAAAGAGAATTTATTGCATTTTTTGTATTTTCATGCATGCTAAAATATTATTTGAAACAATACTCATTGATTTTTGTATTTATTTAAATTTTTAGTTCAATGAGCCCTCTTTTAAATTACTACGATAACCCCTTCTACATGAAGTGGTCGGAATAAAAAAGGAAAAGATAGGCCTACATAGAAGCCACATCGTCCTTTACAAAATTCCCCACTAGTGGAAGGAACTTGACATGTATCAATCACCTATATGAAAAAAATTCAGAATTTTCTCTTTTTCCTTTCTCTGTTTGAGTGTGGGGAATTTACACGAAGGGCATATTGGAACTAAATCAGTCAAATTGGTTTCAAGAGAAGTTATCTAGTAAAAGCTAAAAAACTGTTTCATCAATTTCTAGTGATAATTATTAAGAATTACCTCGTAGCATATAAACAAAGAGAAAAACAGTCCTATTCCCGCATAAAAAAGAGTGCTTAATTTCATTTTTTTTTAGCCAAACACATAATCAAATATCAAATCCGTTTTTTACCCGTTGTTGCTATGTCAAATTTTTAGTTAGTAGAAATAATGCAAAAAAAATTTTTTTGCAAGAAATTTTAAGCCAGGAAAAAGAAGAAAAGTTTTTAATTCGCAGCATTTCTTGGAAGCAAATTCTATTTATTTGTGTTTAAAGGTAAGACTGTTTGCTTAACATTAAAACCAGAGAAAACGAAAAATCAACTTTGACAGATCAATTTTGAGTGGCTCAAACTGAGTTTTACGTCAAAATCTTCACGCTGATCGTATAGTTAACGTCAAAATCTTCACGCTGATCGTATAGTTAAAGACAAAGCACGATTCCACAAGGACTAGTGATATAATAATTATGAGAAATCGTCCCATACTAGAAATAGGAATAAGATGCAAAGATAAAATTCTTTGAAAGTGAGTAGTCAAAATGTGACCTCTGACTGTTTTGTCATTGAGTCTGTCAATACTTATTACAGGCTTTTCAAGATCACTTAACAAACTGTTACGATTTTATTGTCTTTTTTCATTTGCCTATAGATTTATTTTGTACAATTTACTTGTCTCTTATGAGGTGGTGAACATATGCCCTTCCTCCCACAATATGAAACTCCAAAAATCAATTCAGATATTCGAACTTGATTTAGTTATACAGAGATATAGCCAATTTTAGATATAAGACCGCAAATAAAGAATTTGACTCATTTTAATTTCTGCAAATTCCATTGCTTTATTTACAATACATCTAAAGTATCAAACATCATGTTATTGTCAAATAATGCACCTTTATCCCTCACTTGAGTGGATATGGGTCAGGAACGATCTAGAGCAAAATCTTGGGAGAGGCTCCATATGACAAGGGCGCCAATGAGCAAAATCTTGGGAGGAGGCAATGTGACAAAGGTGCCAATAACTGACCAATTTGACAAATTTAGTCTAAAAAAGAGTGAAAAAAGAAAAAAAAAAAAACAGGGAAAAAGGGCGCCAGAAAAAGTCTTGGGGGGGTCCCTCAAGATCTGCCAGTGATATGGGTGCCTGTAAAAGGGAGGAGCTGATCGATATCATCAATCTTTTGAAGTTAAAGAAAACTCAAAGTTTTGAATTTAAAGGTAGTCTCATTGATCTGGTGCAGACTTGAATCTTATCTTAAGAAACGACCCATGCACAGATACAGAAAAAAATATATACTTAAGTGACTTACATACAGTTTTGAAAGAATTATTCGATCTATTGGAAGAAGTTCTTAAATACATTAATCGCCGCGTGTCAAACCATACAATTCACTGTCAGGGCCACTTATAAGGAAGTCCAAAAACCATAATTACCAATTTAGCAGTGAAAACGGCTACTTTGGTAATTATGTTGTATATCTTCTTTTCAATATTCTTCAATGCCATATAAACTTCTGTGCTTATTGTTTGTAACCAAGTGAATTATTAGATAGTTCTACTTACCGCATTTTTTGCAGACAATACTCCGCACCTCTCTTGTGGTTTTTTTCGACTGCAATATTGGTGCACTGACCACAGAATAGTTACCACCTGTTATCTCAGAAGCAAAAACTATATATCTTTTCCCTGGTTGAACACTAGCTGCTAAAATACAACGCCGAAGTAAAATCGAATGTTTACGGGATCGTCGTCTTAAACGGATCGAGTTTTTCGCATCAGGATCAAAAAAATCCAACTTTACCTGAGCGCCAACCCCGATATTTCCTTTATATACAGTATGGACGTCAAACACAGTCCTATAGACTCCCCCATTGAAATTGTCACCTCGAGATCGCACTTTTCCTGAGAACACAATGGGCGCAACATAAGCTCGTGATGCGGCATCAAAGCTCTCATCGGGAAAACAAAGTACTCCAGCAATTTCCTCCACTCCGGTGGCTAGAAGGACCATGAGACAAATAACGAAATGGGGTCTAATGCGACCCAAATAAGCTCGCATTAGCCACATTTAGAAGTCATTCGATTTTGATTGTATATACTTTTCCTTATCTATGTATAGCTAAGTAAATGTCGTCACTGTATTGAAAATCACACAGTATTTTGAAACCGGCTAAACGAGACGGCATCATACTGGAGACTGTTGCATTTTGGACGAATAGCTGGTATAGAAGGGAGGTAACACTGTGATGAAAACTGATGCGCATGCCGCTGGAGCAGAATCTATTAGAAAGTGTTTTCCAGCGTAGAAATCACAACAGACTGAAGGTTGCTGCCACCAAAAGCTTCATCTGCGTCCTTGCCGAGTGATGATTTACAACTCGTCGGTTCTGCCATAATTACGTCCAGAGATTTTCTTCAAGTAATGAACTCCTGGCGACGAAATTTACAGCAGCTGCTTCAATTGTTAAACAAAAATACAAAGTTGTGTAGGCTTTACACTAAATAAAAATTAGTGAAAACAAGTTAACGAGAGCTTTAAAATGAGTAAAACTTGTACAATGCTCTGCTTTTGAACTTGCAACATTTATTTTTTAGACTGGAATTAGTTATAGAAAATAAAGACAAAAAAGTGGTTTTAAAACATTAAAAAGAAAAAAAAGATTCAAAAGAAAAATAATGCAAAAAGTTGAGGCATTATTTAGGAAATGTGAAAGGCTATTTAATTAAAAAAAATTAAAGATTTAATTAAAAATATTAAAAAAGTCATTGCGATTTCTGCACCAAAAATCTAAAACCTAAAACCACAAGATTTTAATGCTAAAGATAAGGTAAAAAAAAAACGTCATTAAAAAATACAGGAAAAGAAAGCAAACAGTAAAACCTTTCTGCATGCAAATGTGGCATTCTTCCAAAATAATCTTGTTGAAGAAAAAAATTAAATAGCTCAAGGAAGGACCGAAAGCTTAAGCTCCCGATCATAGCAATCAAAGTGAGCAGAAAAATGCGACGAAGAGTATGTAGAGTGGGATTGATCCTATTAGGCAAAGAGCCTAATTTTGTATCTAAATGAAATAACTTTTTCATGTATTTGTCTATCTTTCAGTTTCAATTAACATTGGATAAAAAATTAATTGTTCAAGCTAGGAAAAAAAATAGATTTAAATAAAGCGATAAACCGATGAGAGTCAAACTATTCTGCCTGGACTTGCCAATTTATTTTTAAAGAATCGTATAATAGCTGATAGTAAATGTAACACTTTGACATAAAATAAGCCAATTAAAATTATTTTACTTAAAACAGTAATCTTTTATGACAGTGATAACTTTTCTGTGTCATTCTATTGTATTTGGTAAAGTGATAGTAGTTATAGATTAAGCATAGAAATTGACTCACTATTGTACCTTCACAATAACTCGACTAAAACATCCACTACACTAGCCTTTTTAATTATTTTTTTCTTTAACAATGAATTCCTATAAGATTGCATTGTTAAAAAATATTGCTCTGAATTATTTTTTCTTATATCTATCAACATATATAAAATTAAACGTCCGTTCATTTCTTTTCCGTCTGATAAGTTTTTAGCAAAACTATTCAAGCTACGACCAAAAAATATTCTATACTTTTTGAACTATGTGAATTTTTCTCGAATACAAAATTCTCAAAAAAAATTCACAAGATCTTCAATGGAAGAAAAAATTCAAAAATTTTTAACTAGAGTGTCGTAGTAGTCTTGACACTTCTTAAAGGCCCACTAGGTTTAAAAGGTGAGGGCTAAAGGCCCAAGCTGTTAAGCGCGTCTTTCAAGGGCCAAAGGCTCTAGTTAGCAGAAGGGGATAACAAATATCTGGCGAACCTTGCTGTAACAAGTATTTAGATAAAATAATTTTTCTGTGTTTTTGTCCTTCTTACTGTGTATTACATAAGAAACTAATCTGTCGAGCAAACAAATTTTCCAAGTAGTTGCATATCGGAGAGACCAACCCACGAGCTACCAAGCTGAACGAGCAAAGTGAGTGGAGATGTGAGAGCGAGAGTTCATGAAACGAGGTCTTTTCATAGCTGAGATGGTTAATCTAAGGCCAATTTTGTCGGCATTTGTTCTAGAAAAATTTATTTTTTTTTTTTAATTCTCTCCCCTTGCTCATTCAGTTGGGTAGGTTGAACCTTCGACCCTAACAAAAAACCTCGCTTTGCTCAGAAGGGCTGTGCCAAAATTGAAAAGGCAATAGCTATTGACTTGTTACGAGTGCCAAATGATCAAGTGTCATTCGAGGAAAGCAGTATCTTTTTTTTAGTTTCAAACGATGGGGCCCCATCTGAGTGGTTCTAGGTTTTTACACACACCCCCCGGCGATTACCCCTGGAAAATATGCCCCCCAGGAGAATACCCCCGTAAAATACCCCCACTCACAGAAAATATACCTCTACGGATAAAACCCCCCAGAAAACATTCCCTTTGGAAAATACCCCCCGCGGAAAATACCCCCTGCGGGAAATTAGGCTTCCCAAAAAAGAGAGCCTTATTTGAGTTTTGTTTGTTTAATTTCCGTAGCGGAAGGAATTTTGGTACTTGTGTATTGTGAGCCACATACTCAAGTTTAAGCTGTGTAAAAACCTAGAACAATCCAGTTTCTTTGTTTGTTTATTTCAGCATAGCGCGAGACAAGACGAAGACCAGTGACAGAATGCATGGGAAATATATAATTTAGGCTATATTTTGCGAATAAGAGAGGGGGATAAAGTATTTGGACAGTTTGAAGTCAGAAAACAATTCTTACTTTTAATGTGCAAAAAAATTGTACCTAACACATTATAGCGGGTCTGCATGCAGACCCGCTATACTTAAACCCCCTCCCCCCTAATGTGGAAATCTATAGCCCAAATATATCTCTAAAGAAAAGGAGGAACTAACGAAAAAACCGGTTTGTTCTCGAGTTTTACACAGCGTAAAATTGAGTGAGTGGCGCATAATAAAAAAGTACCAAAATTTCTTCCCCTTAAGGAAATAAAACAAATAAAACTCAAATAAAATTCTCAGATTTGAAAAGCCTTATTTTCCATGGGGTATTTTCCAGGGGTGTATTTTCTGAAGGGTTATTGTCTGGGCTGGGGGGGTATTTTCCGCAGGGGCGTGTTCTGTTTTTTCTGGGTGGCGTGTTTTTCGGGGGGGGGGGGTAGACGTCGGCTACCCATCTGAGCATAGTTTCAAATTGAAAAAGACCGAAAACCGGAGTTTCCAATTACTGTGAGTAAAGCAAGCTTAGGAAGACACAAAAAAACGTGAAGCGGGCTTTTCGCTAGAAAAAGAGCCGGCGAAGTCGGCAATTTAAATCTAGTAGTATGTATAGATATTTAGGTGTTATCTTCCTTTTTTTTGTGTGGGTGAATGAATCTACATGTAAACTGTTAAAGCCGAAAAGAGGAGGGAAACATATAAAACACATCGCCAAATATTCTTCAACCCGTGAGTATTGCTAATGATTATACAGCAAACAAGAGCCAATAGCTCTTATGGTATGAGCTCTATCAAAATTATATGAATCAATAGATTGATTTAAAAGTAAAATCAGAGGCTTAATGCCAGTCGGGATTTAAAATAAGAGCTATGAGACACAAGGTCCTTCTAAATATCAAAATTCGTCAAGATCCGATCACCCACTCATAATTTAAAAATACCTGATTTTTTCTTAATTTTCTCTTCCTTCAGCCCCTCAGATAGTCGCATCAGGGGAAACAACTTTATCAAGTCAATTTTTGCAGGTACCAGATATGACTACCAATTTTCATCGATCTAGCACATCCAGAGACACCGAACTCGCCAAAGCACTGGACTCCCCCTAACTCTCCAAAGAGAGCAGATCAATTCCGGTTACGTCAATCACTAATCCACGGCATTTGCTTATTCTACCCACCAAGTTTCAACCCGATCTCTCCACTCTAAGCATTTTCCAAGATTTCCGGTTTCCCCCTCCAACTTCCCCAAATGTCACCGGACCTGGTCAGAATTTAGAATAAGAGCTCTAAGACATGAGTTCTTTCTAAATATCAGATTTCATTGAGATACGGTCACCCGTTCTCAAGTTAAAAATACCTCAATTTTTCAATTTTTTTCCGAATTAACACACCTGCCCCCCCCCCAAACTCCCCAGAGAGCGTATTCAGTATGGTTATGTCAATTACGTATCTAGGACTTTTGCTTATCCTTCTCACCAAGTTTCATCCCCATCTCTCCACTCTACCCATTTTCCAAGATTTCCCTTGTCCCCCTCCAACTACCCCAATATCACCGGATACGGTCATAATTTAAAATTAAGAGCTCTGAGACACAAGATCCTTCTAAATATTAAGTTTCATTAAGATCCGATCACACATTCGTAAGTTAAAAATACCCCATTTTTTTCAATTTTTCTTCTCCCTCCAGCTCCCAGATGGTCGAATCGGGGAAACGACTCGTATCAAGTCAATTTGTGCAGGTCCCTAACATGCCAACCAATTTTAATCGTCCTAGCACGTCCAGAAGCATCGAACTTGCCAAAGCACGGCACCCCACCCCCAACTCCCCCAAAGAGAGCGGATCCATTCCAAATGTGTCAATCACTTATCTAGAACTTGTACTTATTCTTCCCATCAAGTTTCATCCCGATCTTTCCACTCTAAGCGTTTTTCAAGATTTCCGGTTTCCAAGATTTCTGTTTTCCCCCTCCAACCCCCCATGTCCCCAGATCTGATTTGAATCGAAAATGGAGGATCTAAGACACATATCTTTCTATATATCAAGTTTCATTAAGATCCGATCACCCATTTGTAAGATAAAGATACCTCAATTTTCGCGTTTTCCAAGATTTCCGGTTTCCCCGTCCAACTCCCCCCAATATCACTGGATCTGGTTGGGATCTAGAATAAAAGCTCTGAAGCACAAGATCCTTCTAAATATCAAATTTCATTAAGATCTGATCACCCGTTCGCAAGTTACAAATACCTGATTTTTTTCTAATTTTTCCGAATCCCCCCCCCCGACTCCCCCAAAGTGAGTGGATCCAGTCTGGTTATGTCAGCCACGTTTCTTGGGCTTGTGCTTATTCTTCCCGCCAAGTTTCATCCTGAAATCTCCAATCTAAGCCTTTTCCAAGATTTTCGGTTCCCCCAGCCCCAAATCCCCCCAATAAAACTGGGTCCGGTTGGGATTTAAAATACGATATTCAAGTTACGAGGTCCTTTTAAATATGAAATTTCATTAAGATCAAATCACTCCTTCGTAAGTTAAAAATATCTCATTTTTTTCTATTTTTCAGAATTAACCCTCCCCTCTAAACCCAAAGAGAGCGGATCCGTTCCGGTTATGTCAATCACGTATCTAGGACTCGTGCCTATTTTTCCCACCAAGTTTCATATCAATCCCTCCACTATAAGTAAACAAATACAAAGTAGAAACAATAAGGAAAATCTTTTCAAGATAGTCGAAATCAGTTCTGTGAATATTTCGACCCTATGTCCAAGGGCCGTCTTCAGCACAATATGATAATAAGAGAGAAAATATGTATATATAAATAAATTTACATTAAATTTTGAGAATTAAAACTAAATAACTTCAACGAACTTCAACCAGGACTGACAAAAAGAATGAAGTGAGAATATAAACTCATTCAAACTAAATAGAACAAAGTGATTAAATGCAATTTCTCAGAGCCAACCTTGTTTATTTAGCAGCCTGTCTCAAAGACCTTTTTGTAGCTGGTTCAGTACTATTATAAATCGGTTTAGTAAAATATTTTGTTAGATCATTTTTAATTAAATTTGAGTAAAAAGAATTTAGTGAGTATTCCCATAAGTACCTTTTCAAAGAAATGTTATTATTTATTTTGAGATTAATTTCGATTGATTCTCGAACCACCTGTTTTATCCCCAAATCATTACTGATGAGTGAAGATTTTTATGGCACTTGGTATTAACCAAGTGACATATAGCAATCGCCAATTCTGTCGGTCTGTCTGTCTGTCTGTCGGTCCCGGTTTTGCTACTTTAGGCACTTCCAGGTAAGCTAGGACGATAAAATTTGGCAAGCGTATCAGGGACCGGACCAGATTAAATTAGAAATAGTCGTTTTCCCGATTTGACCATCTGGGGGGGAGTGGGGGCCCGGTTAATTCGCAAAAAATAGAAAAAATGAAGTATTTTTAACTTATTAGCGGGTGATTGGATCTTAATGAAATTTGTTGTTTGGAATGATATTGTGTCTCAGAGCTCGTATTTTACATCCCGACCGGATCTGATGACATTGGGGGGAGTTGGAGGGGGAAAATCTAAAGTCCCGGTTTTGCTACTTTAGGCATTTCCAGGTAAGCTAGGACGATGAAATTTCGCAAGCGTATCAGGGACCGGACCAGATTAAAATAGAAATAGTCGTTTTCCCGATTTGACCATCTGGGGGGGGGGAGTGGGAGCCGGTTAATTCGGAAAAAATAGAAAAAATGAAGTATTTTTAACTTATGAGCAGGTGATTGGATCTTAATGAAATTTGATGTTTGGGATGATATTGTGTCTCAGAGCTCTTATTTTAAATCCCGACCGGGTCTGATGACATTGGGGGAGTTGGAGGGGGGGAACCTAAAATCTTGGAAAACACTTAGAGTGGAGGGATCGGGATGAAACTTGATGGGAAAAATAAGTGCAAGTCCCAGATACATGATTGAAATAATTCCTGAAAAATTAAAAAAAATGAGGTATTTTTAACTTACGAACCGGTGATCGGATCTCAATGAAATTTGATATTTAGAAGGATATCGTGGCTCAGAGCTCTTATTTTAAACCCGACCGGATCTGGTGACATTGGGGGGGGGGGGAGTTGGGAGGGGGAAACCTAAAACTTGGAAAACACTTAGAGTGGAGGGATCGGGATGAAACTTGGTGGGGAAAAAACACGAGTCCTAGATACTTGATTGACATAACCAGAACGAATCTGCTCTCTTTGGGGTAGTCGGGGGGGGGGGGGGGGTTAACTCTGAAAAATTAGAAAAAAGGAGGTATTTTTAACTTACGAACGGGTGATTGGATCTCCATGAAATTTGATATTAGAAGGATATCGTGTCTCAAAGCTCTTATTTTAAATCCTGACCGAATCTGGTGACATTGGGAGAAGTTTGGGATGGGGAAACCTAAAATGATGGAAAACGCTTAGATTGGAGGGATTTGGATGGAACTCGGTTGGAAAAACAATCACAAGTCTTGCATACGTGATTTACATAATTGGAACGGATCCGCTCAATTGCGGGGGGGGGGGGGTAATTCTGAAAAATAAGAAAAAATGACGTATTTTTAACTTACGAACCGGTGATCGGATCTCAATGAAATTTGATATTTAGAAGGATATCGTGGCTCAGAGCTCTTATTTTAAACCCGACCGGATCTGGTGACATTGGGGGGGGGGGGGAGTTGGGAGGGGGAAACCTAAAACTTGGAAAACACTTAGAGTGGAGGGATCGGGATGAAACTTGGTGGGGAAAAAACACGAGTCCTAGATACTTGATTGACATAACCAGAACGAATCTGCTCTCTTTGGGGTAGTCGGGGGGGGGGTTAACTCTGAAAAATTAGAAAAAAGGAGGTATTTTTAACTTACGAACGGGTGATTGGATCTCCATGAAATTTGATATTAGAAGGATATCGTGTCTCAAAGCTCTTATTTTAAATCCTGACCGAATCTGGTGACATTGGGAGAAGTTTGGGATGGGGAAACCTAAAATGATGGAAAACGCTTAGATTGGAGGGATTTGGATGGAACTCGGTTGGAAAAACAATCACAAGTCTTGCATACGTGATTTACATAATTGGAACGGATCCGCTCAATTGCGGGGGGCGGGGTAATTCTGAAAAATAAGAAAAAATGACGTATTTTTCACTTACGAAGGAGTGATCGGATCTTCATGAAACTTCATATTTAGAAGGATCTCGTAACTCAGATCACTTATTTTAAATCTCAACCGGATCCAGCGTAACTGGAGGGGAGGCAGTTGAGGGGAACCAGAAATCTTAGAAAATACTTAAGAGGTGAGATCAGGATGAAACTGGACGGGAAGAATCAAAACCTGTCTAAGATACGTGACTGACATAACTGGACCGGATCTGCTCTCTTTGGTGGAGTTGGGGGGGGGGGGTAATTTTGAAAATTGAGGCATTTGTAACTTACGAAAGGGTGACCAGATCTTAATCAAATTTGATATTTAGAAGGATCTTGCGCTTTAAAGCTCTAATTTTAAATTCCGACCAGATCCTGTGACGTTCGGGGGAGTTGGAGGGGGAAACCGGAATTCTTGGAAAACGTGAAAATTGGGGTATTTTTATTTTACGAACAGGTGATCGGATCGTAATGAAATTTGATATTTAGAAGGAATTCATGTCTCAGAGCTCTTATTTCAAATCCCGACCAGATCTTTTGACATTGGGGGGAGTTGGAGGGGGAAATCTTGGAAAAACACTTGGAGTGTAGGAATCGGGATGAAGCTTGGTGGATAGAATAAACAAATGTCCTTGATACGTGATTGACTGAACCATACTGGATTCGCTCTCTTTGGGGGAGTTGAGGGGAGGGGTTCAGTGATTTGGCGAGTTTGGTGCTTCTGGACGTGCTAAGACGATGAAAATTGGTAGGCGTGTCAGGGAGCTGCACAATTTGACTTGATAAAGTGGTTTTCCCAGATTCGACCATCTGGGGGGCAAAAGGGAGAGGAAAAATTAGAAAAAATTAGGTATTTATAACTTACGAGTGGGTGATCGGATCTTAATGAATTTTGATATTTAGAAAGACTTTGTGACTCAGAGCTCTTATTTTAAATCTTGACCGGCATTAAGCCTCTTATTTTCCTTTTTAAATCAATCTGTTGATTCATAGAATTTTGCTAGAGCTCATACCATATGATCTCTTGGCTCTTAGCTCTTCTCGCCTCGTCACAAGTGCCATATGAGCTCTTAGCTCTTGTTTAAAAAGTATCGTGTGGGACGGATTATTAAATATATGCCGACCTAAAGCAGAATCAAAGGAGTTGTTGGAACTATTTGAAATTAATGCCTTGTCTATGTCTTTTTTATGCTGTTGTAACCGTTTTTCTAGATTCTGATGGGTCCTGCCGACATAGTAATTTCCACAATCACAGGGTATTTGATTGACCCCTCTTTGGCGAGTAACTGGGGTCTTATCTTTACCGGAATTTAAGAAATTAATGATTTTAAAATTATTAGTAAAATTTTAAAATAAGAGCTCTGAAGCACAAGATCCTTCTAAATATCAAATTGCATTAAGATCTGATCATCTGTTCGTAATTAAAAATACCTCATTTTTTCCAATTTTTCCGAATTATTCCTCCCCTCAACACCCCCAAAGAGAGCGGATCCGGTCCGGTTATGTCAGTCACGTATATTGGACTTGTGTGCTTATTCTTCCCACCACGTTTCATCCTGATTTCTCCACTCTAACCGTTTTCCAAGATTTCCGGCTCCCCTCCAACTCGCCCTAATGTCACCGGATGCGGCCGAGATTTAAAATAAGAGCTCTGAGACGCTATATCTTTCTGAATGTCAAATTACATTAAGATCCGGTCACCCATTCATAAGTTAAAAATACCTCATTTTTTCTAATTTTTCTGAATTAACCTTCCCCCTACTCTCCCCCAGATGGTCGAATCGTGGAAAAGACTATTTCTAATTCAATCTGCCAAAATTAACACCTGCCAAATTTCATCGTCCTAGCTTATGTGGAAGTGCCTAAACTAGCAAAACCGGGACCGACAGACAGACCGACAGAATTTGCCATCGCTATATGTCACTTGGTAAATACCAAGTGCCATAAAAATTATGACGGATAAAAGAAATCCGAAACATACTATATTTAATTATGATCTCTCTGTTCGGATGATTTCTAATTCGTGTTTTGGTTAGCTTTTGTTTGTATGTAAAAACTCCACAATTCTAATAAAACTTGTAAAAGAGTTTGAAATACATTTATTCTCTCTTCTCGTATAAATTTAACCGATGGACGTGAGTTACTTAAATCTGACTTCCACTGGGAATGGTTTTGAAGTAACTAAGGGCTTATTAGACTTATAAGGGCTTGATCCTCGTAAGTTTAAATTGTACACATCTCTCTTTCACTCTAATATATTATCAGTATTCAGTCCAATAGTAATGCTAAATGATGATCAGACCGGTTCCTAGGGCTATGGTGCTAGGAGAAAAATTAACTACAGTGCTCCCCCTCCCAACTCAAATATAAGAAAAACTGAATCAAAGAAAAAAGTTGATCAAAGTAGGCAACCCCCCAGCCACAGTGCCTAGGGCAGCTGCCTCGGTTACCCCCCACCCCCTCCCCCTTGAATGGCTCTGATGATTATAGGGATGCAGATTTAATTCACTAAAGATCACCATCAACCATCGTAAGTAAAAGCTACTGCAAAGTAAGGTCAAAGTTAGTTTTCTGTCGATCCAGTTATTACAACCAAAGACAAATGGAATGAAAAAATCGGTTTTTAGAAGCTTTTTGCCAAACCTGGAATGCACTCAAAATGTTGCACGCCTATCTCAATAGCGGTGTTGAACACGGCAATTTTTACTGTCCATCCAATTCTATTTAGTTCATCACATAAACAGATAGAAGATTGTTTAAAAATATTTAACTTTTCAGTTACAACCCTCTTCTTTATTAGGTGTGAACACTTTCCTTTAATATTTTACAGTAACTTAACTTCCTTGAAAATGATTCTCTGATCCTTTCCAGTAGAAAAAGGAAACGACGCATGATAAAGAGCAGTGACATTTATAAATTAATTTTTTCTGGGGGGAAGGTCTGCCAGTCTCTAGTGGTCTTTCGTTTAACCTGTCAACAAGTGACTCCTCTCGAATGAACCGTTGCCTCAGGCCACCTTTTCCATAAAGATAAGATTAAGAAAGAATTGACAGGCTAGTCAAAGCCAATCGCTTCCGACTACGTTTTCTTTTTGACAGTCAAAGTCACCGACATACATATTATATAACTGAAGTTTATTTTAACACTATTCTTATCCCCAGTTGTCGTTATGAGCAGAATTGAGACTGCGATATTGAAACTAATAGTGCAATGGCATAAATCAATTTTAGTCTTGTCTTAAGGCTATAAGTTTTGTTTCGGGTGATTAATTCCGGCCGTCTTGTTCTTGTTTTATTGAAAGCAATACCTAAGAAGGCTTGCAAGTTTTTTTTTTTTTTTTTTTTTTTTTTTTTTTTTTTTTTTTTTTTTTAAGAAAACTATCAGCTTGGATTTTAATTAAAAAAAAGTTTTCAAACAAAATTCACCTTAGATAATCAGCTAAAAAGTGTGTTATTTGACCTCTTTGCAAGTCTTAGCTGTAAGTTGAGTTATTTTAAGTTTCTGTTACTATTCCCTTTGTATACAGTTCCATTACCTGTTTGACAGATCCTACAGCATGATGATACTTGTTAAGGGTATGTTAAGAAATAATGTAAATAAATTATAATGCTCTTTCTAAGCAGCAAAAGAGATTGTGTCTCAATAAAACAATGTTTGCTGTCATTTTGTGCCGCAAAACAGGATTGTGATTTAAATTGAGTCAAAACTTCATAAGACCAAATGATCCAGAGAATTCGGTACGGTACCAAAAAGCCTCATGAAATCTTACCTGTTTCTAAGGTCGCTTTGAACGCGGTCGTACGTTTTGTTCTCAAACGTGTTATAATGCAGCCAATGCTTTACTTACCATAAACAAACTAAAAATAGAAAGTAACTCAACGAAACATTTCTTCTCGTGAAAGTAAAGAGCGCCGACAAAACTATTATAAATTATTCTAAATGTGAAAAGGTCCTCGGTCACTTGCTCTTTAAGATTTAATTTGCAGTTTGCTGAGCGGTTATTAGGGCGCAGAATAACCAGTTAGTAGTATTTTATTTGCTTATTATATTTTATAGAATTGACATTAGGTAAATATATACTCGAAATATTTTGATAAAAAGAAAACTTTGAAAATATGCCTAGTGTTTCCTTTCAAGCATAGGTTAAATTCCAAGTTTATGAGTCGGGCAGGGGTGAGTCACTTTTTTGATAAGTTTTGTCGATGTGATAAATTTTAAGTTCACACTTCAATTTCATGTGAAAAAAGAACTTACTAGATTCTTTTTATGCAACACACAGAAAAAAGCCTTCGGCTTTTCCTTAGTAGGAATGACAAAAAAAAAAAAACGAAATATAGCTCAAATATGTCATTTTCAAAAGTGACGTTTGATGTACTATCTTGTCTGAAAATACGTGTCTTACACTATTTTTTGATAAAGATGCAGCTTTTGGCAACTATTTTGTGGCTTGTTTTATGTTACCAACAGTAGAGGTAACATAGACCTTTAGCCTTAAAAATGGAGACTGGAAGTGCCAGATTATGGTTGTAGTAGTAGCTGCAACCTAGTAAAGACCCAACCACAGCCCATAGTAGACTAAAGTTACAAAACGCGTTTTGAAAAAAACAATGCCGAGTGAAAAAATTGTCGTCTGAAACTGACTCAGGAATGGGAACTATTATTTTGACTTATCTTAAAAGTAAAAGTTAATTGTGAATAGAAATTTATGGTGATTTGGAAGAAAAGCCTAAAACCCCTCGGCGTCCCATGAAAATGAAAGGTTCCCGGTTGTAACCAAAATGGTTGAAAACTTAAGACAGGGGAACTACAGTCCCCTATCTTGAAAAACAAGGAGAATCACTTTTTTGCATTGGTAGCACTAATCTGTCTCCCGTTTTTTTTTTACAGGGCTAGCAAGCTACCAGAAAATCATAGAGAGATGTTTAATGTACCATTTAAAAGCAATTTCCCATATCTACGTGCTCTTTATAAATTCTCCCATCCGTAAGTGAGATATAGCACTAAAGACAATACTTTTTGGTGGAAAAGCTTTGAAGTATAAAACAGTATCGTTGTAATAGTTATTGTCCAAAACCATTTACTGGAGATCGACAAGAACACCTTCCGTGTACTCCCTCTCTCCCCCTCAAATCCATCCTAGTAAGTTACGCAATTGCTGTTCTACAGACAACAATAGATTAAGTAGATTCAGTGCCGAAGGGGACAGTCATAGTTCAGTCAGTAAAGCGTTAGACTTCAAGTCTGAATGTCTTGTGTCCAATTTTGGTTTGTGGATTTTTTCTTTCATAGTTTCGTCCCTTCTATATGATTGTTTTTCTAATAATTCACTATTTTCATAAATAAATGTGATTCATTTATTTTTTAAACCTGTCAAACATTTTGACTCGAAAGAGAACAGAGGTCATCCAGTTTCATGGTTTGCAACTGAATTCAAGCAGGTCACTAAATCCATACCCCAACCCCTTGCTACTTAGGGGTCGGATAATCGTAGACATGTGCTTCTGGAACCACTCTCTCTAAGTTTTATGTCAACAGAAGGATTACTTATTGTTATGTTTACTTGTCCAAATTATTTACTTATTTTTACTATTCAATCGACAGGATAAAACTATTTGTAATGTATATTATATAGAGAAATCACAGTACTAAAAACATCTTTGTATTTTTTTTCTGTGTAATTGTTATAGTTGTCAGGTTACATTCTAACATTTTTTTTGTTCATTGTTATTCCAAACCAGTGTGCTGAACCTGTGTCCAAACCTGTCGGTAATTAACAGGCGGGGTGGGGGGGTGTTTTGTGAAATAAGCTAGAGATACGAAAATTTCGCTTATGCTTTGTAAACGTTGAAAGTGTTCTTTCAACGTTACTTCTAGAAAAATAGTTACTTCTAGAACACCAAGAAAATCGATGCGCGGTAAAAATCTTATAGATGATTTCTCAGCGTGTAGTTTCATTTTTAATATAGAAGAGCGCATGTTTTCCTTGCCTGCTCTGCGTGGCATTAAACATATTCAAAATGTTAAACCCAAACCAATCTCGGTTCTAATGTTTGGATACTCAACTAGTTCCATACTGCATTTGTTTTCTCAGTGCCTAAACATGTGTTATTTTTTTGAAGTATGATAATAAACTTTTTGTTGCAAACTTGACGTTTTGCAGGAATACTCAGGTAGTTGCATACCTCCTTTAATGTCAAAACGCTTCTCCATTCTTTTACACTGTTTTTAGGGAAATCTAGAGATCTCTTCAACCTTCTAAAAATCCACATGCACATCCCCTTCAGAGTCATAGAAAACAGTTGCCATTACCTTCCTGACAAAACTAACATGTATTTTTGGTATGCCCCTCGTATTATTACATTTTGTGATAGCGGGGAGGCAAATTCGAACCAAGGAGTCAGAATTGAATGATGGGACGATGAACTTGCAAAGTTGTATTGGTAGCCCATTAAAAATAAATAATTGAAACTTCTTTTCCGAATTCCGAAGTCGGGTTATAAAACATAATTTCACGAAACTTTACGATAAACATGGAAATTATTACTTCGGTTTTGAAAACCTTGAAAATCTTCTTTAGAAAAGTATTTAATTCTAGAATACCAAGGAAATCGATGTGCAATACAAATCTTAGAACTTGATTCTTAGTTTGCAGTTCATTTTGAATAGAAAAGAGCGCATGATTCCTTGCTAGTTTCCCAAAATTTGGGACTACACTGGATGAATCAGAAAGGTTAAATCAATAAATCTTTTATAATCCTTTTGGGATGAAAAATTGAGAGGTAGATATTCTCTGTGAGATGGAAAGCTGTTATAACTTGTTCAAAGTTGTAATAAATAAATATTTTTACTTCTTAATGAATCTATCATCCTATGGGAGAACTAAGGTATATAGTCATATAATAAGGGTAATTTAATTGAATTTTCCAGGTGACAAGCCAAATATTCGGTTCTTTGTCAAAACATAAATATATATATACTATATATATTTTTATGCTGATTTTAAATATATAAGTTTCATCAAATTTTGTCTATGTTATCAAAAGTTACGAGCCTGAGAAAATTTGACTTATTTTGGAAAATAGGGGAAAATAGCCCCTAAAAGTCATAGAACCCTATAGCAAAAATTTCAAGCTCCTATCTACAGAAATGTAGAATTTCGTATTTTTTGCCAGAAGACAGATCACGGGTGTGTGTTTATTTGTGTTTTTTTTTTCCAGGGGTCATCGTATCGACCAAGTGGTCCTAAAATGTCGCAAGAGGGCTCATTCTAACGGAAATGAAAAGTTCTAGCGCCCTTTTTAAGTGACCAAAAAAGTTGCATCTAGGCCCCCTCCCACGCTCAGTTTTTTCCCAAAGTCTACGGATCAAAATTTTGGGATAGCTATTTTGTTCCGCATAGTCGAAAACCATAATAATTATGTCTTTTGGGATGAGTTACTCCCCCACAGTCCCTGGGGGAGGGGCTGCAAGTTACAACCTTTGACCAGTGTTTACATACAGTAATGGTTATTGGGAAGTGTACAGACGTTTTCAGGGGGATTTTTTTTTGGTTTGGAGGTGGTGTTGGGGGGAGGGGCCTATGTGGGAGGATCTTTTCTTGGAGGAATATGTCATGGGGGAAGAGAAATTCAGTGAAAAGGGCGCAAGATTTTCTAGCATTACTATAAAAAAATGTAGAAATAAACAATTAAAAGTAAGGAGTAGCATTAAAACTTAAAACGAACAGAGATTATTACGAATATGAGGGTTCTAAAAATGCTTTAGCATAAAGAGTGAGGTATTTAGGAGGAGATAAATACCTCGCTCTTTATGCGGCCTTTCTGAAGGGGTCATTTTTAAAGAATTGGGACAAAATTAAGATTTAGTGTAAAGAGCGAGGTATTAACGAGGGGACAAACCCCCTCACATACATAATAAAAATATAAGAATATAAAAGTTTGTTACGTAAGTCAATTCTTAAGTTACGTATATTTTTTTACTAATAAAAACGTTCACTAAAAATTAAAAGTTCCCTTTTTAAGTAACCGAAAAATTGGAGGGCAGCTAGGCCTCCTTCCCCAACCCTTATTTCTCAAAATCTTCTGATCAAAACTAACAGAAAGCCATTTAGCCAAAAAAAGAATTAATATGTAAATTTCATTTTAATAATTTATGTGTGGAGAGCCAAAATCAAACATGCATTAATTCAAAAACGTTCAGAAATGAAATAAAAAAAACTAGTTTTTTTTAACTGAAAGTAAGGAGCGACATTAAAACTGAAAACGAACAGAAATTAGTTCGTATATGAAATGGGTTGTCCCCTCCGCAATCCCTCGCTCTTTACGCTAAAGTTTGACTGTTTGCCACAATTCTACTTTTTAAAACAATTAAAAACTTTAGCGTAAAGAGCGAGGGATTGCGGAGGGGACATCCCATTTCATATGCGGACTAATTTCTGTTCGTTTTCAGTTTTAATGTCGCTCCTTACTTTCAGTTAAAAAACTGAAATTTATTTTATTAATGATAATAAAATATAACGAACGAACTAAAGCAGCGGACAAGCCAAATATTCGTTTTAGTCGTCAAAAGACAAATACATGTGCAATCCATAGTCAACACTTTTGAGATAATTTGAAATAAATCCAATCGTCCACTTAAAATGAGTACACAATAACTGACTAGTCAAAATAGAATATAACTAACAAACTAAAGCTGTAGCTATTCTTGCTTACTAGCAGTAATATTAAAAAACTTTACAAATGAGAGAACAAAGCAAATTTAGATAGTCCATCAGTTCTGTGAGCCGTTTGAAGGCAATTGGAGACCAAAAATGATTCAAAGATTTATGACCGACTATTTCCAAGGATTTGCAATTAAATGGACGACATAGATTTCTAATTAACGACGTTTTTAATCAAAAACGGCCAATGATTAATTTAAAAAAAGTTCTTCTGTGGTAAGTAAAGAGCAAAATTGAAACTTAAAATGAACAAAAATTACTATTTCGCGGTCTATCTAACATATATCAATAAAACTAGTAAAAATAAACCAACTGTTAGGCAATTAGAGACAATTAGAAGGCAATTAGAGACAAAAGATGATTCAAAGATTTATGACTGACCATTTCCACAGGATTTGCAAGCGAATGGACGACAGAAATTTCTAATTAACAACGTTTTTAATCAAAAATGGCCAATGATTAATTTAAAAAAGTTCTTCTGTGGTAAGTAAAGAACAAAATTGAAACTTAAAACGAACAAAACTTACTATTTCACGGTCTATCTAACATATATCAATAAAACTAGTAAAAATAAACCAACTGATGATGTTTCCCTATGTTTCTGGAATCACAGAAAACTAGCGCTATACTGAAAACACTAAACAATATAGGCGTTTTGATACAGTAAAAGTACACGATTTAAGGAAACATTTTATATTTTAAAAATAAAGCATTTTAGGGACATTTCATGATTATTTGTAGACAAGTTTGAACTAAACCCATCTTGATAGTATTAGCACTATAGACTAGCTTTAAAATTTGTGTCATAACTTGAAAGTCTTCGTTGTATAGAGAGAATAATTGGACTTTCAGAGCTCATATTATGGTTTATTTGTTTTTCATTTCAAATAATACTAAAGCGTGTTTTTTTTTACAGTTTAAAATGGTATATTGCTATCGGTATTAGAACTGGTGAGACCAGCTATAATAAGTTTTCAAAATAAACTTAATTTTACACTTAAAGTTAATGATAATAAAAAGCTTTATCGATTACTTTGTAGTTTTGACACTACGTACTTACTTTTGACTCCTAATAAATATTCTTTTTTTACTTGGCTTTTGCGTTTTCAGTAAAGTGCCATTTTTCTATAATCCTACAAACATAGTTAAATATTACTAGTTGGTTTATTTGTACTAGTTGTACTAATATATATTAGATAGACCGTGAATTAATAATTTTTATTCGTTTTGAATTTCACCTTCGCTCTATTCTCCCCTCAGAAAAACTTAGTTTTTTAATTTAATTAAGTCAAAAGGTACAAACAACTTCGCTTGAAAAAAGAATGTTATGAACACGCGGCTTTAGTGGCGAGTCAATGACAGTAAATATAGTAAGATCTTAAAATACCGAACATAGTACGACGTGATATGTATAGTACCGCGGCACTTTTATATCTAGCACAATGATGGATGTATCCTTACTATTTGTCCTTATTAAAACACTTATCTTATCATTTTCCGTCTAATCAAGTAACCAAACTTGATTGTAATTTCAAACTTGACTCATATCCAAACAACGTCATGGTGGCTGTCTATTTACAGGAAAAAATTAAACAATGTAAACTTTTATTGCTAACAATCTTTTTGTATGTCTTTTCTTTTCTTTTTTATCAGTTTAGGAAGGCACTGTATTTTCAGAAATACACCGCATTGAAGTCAAGGTAAGATTAAATACAAAATGTAACCATCATAAAATTTACCACCGTCTGGACGAATTTATCTAATCAAATTTCAGGGAAAAATGTTTTGAAATAAGAAAGAGGTTTCAGGAAAAAACCAACAGTAAAGATAAAATTTATATTAACATTCTTTTGCGATAAAAAAAAGTGGTTTTTAGTATTTTTTTTTTAAGTTTTTTGCTACCAAGTACACGAGATCATAAGAATTTATATAAAGTCAAAAATATAAAAGTGAAAAGGCTGGGATGTTATTAAATGAGGATCATGTACCTCAACATAACGCAATTCAATAGTATACCAGGGAAAACCGTCCAGGTTATATTTTTTGGCTGTATTGAATTTTTAGCGTGTTCTTGTCTGAAGTTTCTGGTGGATGTGTTAGTGTGGTCAATTCAATCCACTTCATCGTAAGCGCTAAAAGAAAAAAAAAACATATTAACAAATTTAGGACACAAGATATTGCCAACGAAAACGCAGCCTGTGAAGGGAATAAAAAAAGAGTAAAGCCGAGGAGGCAAAGAAAGCGAGACAATGGACAATTTTATCCACAGATTTCTTATTTCCTCAAAAGTCAGCACGGAAATGTTGTGCTGCCAAGTTTCAGTTCCAAGTTTCAGCACTCTTGTAAAGGCCACGGATTTTAATTATTCAAAAACCTCAAAAAATTAAAAAAAAACCATCAAAACCAAATTATTCAAAAAAGATACATTGACAAGACCAAGTTAATTTTAGTTCTTAGACATATAGCAAAGACAATCAGAAATAAAGCAACGATTTCAACTTCTTGGATTTTTTATTATGCGAAAATTGAGCGAAAATTGAGAGTTTAAGCGAAAATTGAGCATAAGCATCCTTTTCCCTAAAAGAAAATGATCATTTAACGGGTGTCTACTCCATAATTACTTTAATGAAGAAAATGGACTAAGAAATAGGATTAATCGTTCAAAGAAGAACAATTGTAGTCCTGACAGTCATGTTGTCTTTCCGTAGGAATAAAAAGGAAAATTCCAAGGTTTCAAGGTTGAATATTTGGCAGTCCTTAGACTTCCGCATTTGTCTTGATCTTGAGGAATAATCGTTTCCTTTATTGTCCCTTGCAGTAAGAAACGACCTATTTCCCTTTAGTGTTTAATGCAATAGTTTTTGAGATAAATTCAGAACGATCGAACTATTTAAGAATACTAATACATGGTTAATACTAACATTAAATTGTGGATTAGCGTACTGATATTCCAAATATAAGGTGGTACTGATATAATTCTGTTAAACCAGTTTATCTGATTCAGTCGAATAATTCACGAAGGTTCATATTTTTATGTAGGAAAATTAATAACTCATTTTTTCCGCTTAAAAATATGTGAAATAAAAGAAGAAAACCTTATATAGGGTAACTCTAGTTTTCATTCCTCAGAAATACTTTTATCTTAAGTACAAAGCTAGATGAGGAAGACGTGAAGTGTTTCAACTTCAACGGCAAAATGTAAAATTCAATGGCAAAGTGCAAGATTCTTAGTTTGACTTCAATGGCAAAAATGTAACGGAAGGGAAGCAATATTTGGATTTTAATTGTTTGTCACCAACTGAAAGTCGTAGTAGTTAATCCCTCAAAACTGCAAAAATAGTGTGTCGGGAGAAGACTCCTTTTCTAATCCTAAGCTAATGCTCCATTACTTTGACCCAAAACGTAAAACGTAACACAGTCTAAAACTGAAGCATTTACAAACTAAGGCTGGGCTATTTTACCCAAATGTAACACTTATTAATTGTTTCATACGCATTTGAAGATGAATGAATGACATTGTGTGTATCATCGAATGATTGCCAAACATATACTTTACAGATAACACATAATCAACGGCACTGAGTAAGAAAAAGTTTTCTTACTCTACAATGTGTAAGTAACAGATTAAAAGTAGTACAGTTACCCAAGTGTATAGCCCCTGGTCACAGAAGAGAAATAAGATTCTTCCTTACAAGTCACTCTTTCTAATAGCATAAAAATCTTCGAACGACAAAGATTTAAAGCCTGCCAGTACCTGTAGTATATAGTTCATTATTCTAAAATTTCTTCTTGATTTACATCTCATTAGATGTTGGTACCTTCTTTTCTATTTTCTTGTAAATCTCTGGACAATTCAGTGTGGAAGGTATGTAGACTCCGAAACCCATCCACTTTGTCCCACTCACATAAAGTTACTTTCACCGTAAGTTTTAAGCAGACTTGGTGCCAGAGGCGGGAAATACGCCTCTGAAAATCATAAATTTCTTATCCTAAGGGCCCAGGGTACTCGCCCCATACATTTTAAGCCGATAAGCGAAAAAAAAATGCTTGCCAACCTCTCTAATGGGATGGGAGATGATCAAGGAGGACCCATATTGTGCCTCCAATCGCACAGATAAGAATGGGTTAGTTAGGAGGGTGCTTCCTATTTTTTCTGAGATTTTCAAATTTTCTTAGGTTAACAGCTTCTAACGGGTTCCTTCAGACAAACAAAAATTACATAAAAATTATAAAATCAGTATAAAATGGAGATTCTTTCCATGCATGCATCACTTATAAACTTTTGTTTCTTAAACTTTCGATTACTATTGGTATGGGTCGCTCTTTACTTACAACTAGTTACTACTAACTCTTGAACATAACTGAAACTTTCAAAGTGAAGCCCTTGGGCCCGAGTCTCCGCATATATGCCGCAAAAATATATAAGTATTTCACTCTTTCCACTCATAATCTTTCACGGATTATTTAGAAAACGGTTCTCAATGATTATAGGTTTGTAATTTAAATTAACTGCATTATATATTTAAATTACAAGTTGGGATTAGAGGACATTGAACTTCTTAGAAAGTATCCAACCCACCGAACAAAATTACAGAGAATACCCAGCTCTAATACTGGTGACCGGCGTTTACCCCTTGGAAAATTCCCCTCCAGAAAATATACACCCCTGGAAAATACCCCCGTAAAATGCCCCTCGCGGAACCCACCCCCCTCCCGTAGAAAATAAGGTTCTCCAAATTGGAGTTTTATTTTAGTTCTTTTTAAATTTCCGGAGAAGGAAGGAATTTTGGTACTTGTGTATTATGTGCCACTCACTCAAGTATTACGCTTTGTAAATCTCGAGAACAAACCGGTTTCTTCGTTAGTTTCTTTCAGCTTAGCGCGAGACAAGAAAAATACAGGTGACAGAATACATGGGAAATATATAATTTGGGCTATACATTTGCACTAAAGGGGGAGGGGGTAAAGTATTCAGACAGCTTTAGATCAGAAAACAATTCTTAATTCATTATAAGCAGAATAATTATACCGAACACATTTTGCATGCAGACCCTCCATACCTTATCCCCCCTAATGTGCCAGTATATAGCCCAAATTTGTTCTAAAGTAACAAAGAAACTAACGAAGAAACCAGTTTGTTCTCGAGTTTTACACATCGTAAGCTTGAGTGAGTGGCGTATAATGCACGAATACCTGAATTTTTCATGGAGAGAGAGCCGGATTTCTCGGCATTATTTAGAACGATCACAATTTACACTAAAAAAACAAGTTTTTTCGACTGAAAGTAAGGAGCAACGTCAAGCCTTAAAACGAACAAAAATTATTTAGTATATGAAAGGAGTTTCCCCCTCCACAAGACTTCGCTCTTTACGCTAAAGACTTTACTTTTTTGTCCTAATGCTTTAAGAACGATTCCTGAAACACAATAGCTGTTTAATTAGAACAATAAGTTTTTTTTTAATTTCTATACGAAAAACCTTTAGCGTAAAGAGCGAGGTCTTGAGGAAGAGGCAACCCCTTTCATATAAAATTTGTTGTTGCTCCTTACTTTCAGTTGAGATTTTTTTTATTTAATTACTTGCTGATACTCTTTGTTTGTAGGAGACATACGGAACAAGTTTTTTAAAGAAAAGTAAAGATCCTCATTAAACATAAAAGAGCAGAAAAAAGTCGAATAATCTTCAAAGTAAAAACTTTAGAGTCTAATAGAAAAAAAAAGATATGAAATATGTTTTTCTATGAAAAAGACAATGTCAATAAAAAATGGACAGAAATTAATTTTTTAAAAAGTTCCACAAAACAAGTTTGTCAAAGAATATTAAAGAGCCTCATAAAGAAAAAAAACGCGTATAAATAAATTCAAATAATTTTTCAAGTGGAAAACTACCACAAATCACCATCGATAAATGTATTAAACCCAAAACGAACATATATTGTAATAAATAACCAAATCAAACTCAAAACGAGCAAAAATTAACATGAAAGTTCTATAAAAAAAACTTTAGCGTAAAGAGTGAGGTCTTGAGGAAAAGGCAATCCCTTTCATATATCCCTTAATATTTTCTGTTCGTTTTAAGGTTTGATGTCGCTCCTTACTTTCAGTTTTTTTTTAATAATACCGGGAAATCCGGCTCTCTCTCTCCATGAAAAATTCCATTGCTTGTGTATTATACGCTGCTCAGTCAAGTTTACGATGTGTATAACTCGAGAACAAACTGTTTTGTTAGTTTCTTCGTTACTTTGGAAACAAATTTGGGCTATAGATTTGCACATTAGGGAGGGGTGGGGGGGTAAACTATAGCAAGGCTGCATGCAAGATATGTTAGGTACAATTATTCTGCATATTATGAAGTAAGAATTGTTTTCTCACTTCGAACTGTCCAAATACTTTATCCCCCTCCCTATTTGAAAATGTATTACCCAAGTTATATATTTCTCATATATTCTGTCACTTGTTTCTGTCTTGTCTCGCGCTAAGCTGAAAGAAACTAACGAAGAAGCCGGTTTGTTCTCGAGTCTTACACAGCGTAAACTTGGGTGAGTGGCGCATAATACACAAGTACTAAATTTTCTTTCCCTTAAGGGAATTAAAAGAAACAGAACTCAAATAAATTTCTCAAATTTGGAAAGCCTTGAAACCTCATTTGGAATTCCTTGAAACCTCAGCTGTTCCAAGATTTCAATTTACAGTAATTTTTTATTTTCGATTCTCCACGGGGGTGGGGGGTCTGCAGGTGATATTTTCCAGGGAGGGGTAATTGCTGGGGTGTAAACGCCTAGAGCCCTGAATACTATTTCTAGTACTGCGCTATTATCGCGACCACTACCTAAGATACTCCTACCAAGAATACTGCTTTAGTACAAAGGTTGAAGCATTGTGAAAATCGGAATCATGCAAATACTCAGGTTTGTATAATCAGCCTCTCTACAACTTCGTAAAATCCGTAATTTAGAAGATGTTTCTAAGCGATTAAGTATTAATTATTATAATATCGATTGCATGAATGAATTAATTGCGTTAATCAAAAATACCTTGCAATGTAGAATTCGAGAAATTTTTAGCTTTAAAAGACAAAATTCTAGAGTAGCTTGAATGAAGAGCAGTGGCAAATTTCCAGCATTTTTATTGGGCAGGGCCAAGAGGGGTCCATATTTGGATAATCAATGGGCATGGGATATATAATGATTTTTTCTCCACACTCTAGGTGAAAAGGGGCAACTGCCCCCCCCCCCCCAAATAATGCCCCAGGTGGAGAGTCACGTACCTTTAATGTATTATATATTTTTTCCCAGCCCCTTCGTGTGGAAAAGGTGGTCATAGAGACTTTGTAGGGAGATCATTCGATTGGAAAGCTAAAAGTTCCATTAGCCCTTTTAAGAGTCAAAAGCGATTGGAGGACACCCCACCCCCTCTTCCGTGCCCTTCTTTGCTACTTCGTGCCCCACAGCCCCCCTTATGATATCGGGTCAAAATTTTGATAGAGTCATTTTGATCAAATCGATCGAAAGTCCAATAAATATGCCTCCGGGAATCAGATGTCCCCCACAACCTCTGGGCCCAGAGCAGTAAATTAAGCAAATTGTAATTGTTTACAGACAGGCTTTATAGTAAAAAAAGGGAGTAGTGTTTAATCTTGGGTATCCAATTATCTAGAAACTTTCCGGAATCGTTCTTTGGGCCAAGACGATCACGTATTTGGGGGGGAGGGAGAATGTTAGGGAGCTTGTAAATGGACAGAGGCATAGAGCGTAAGCCAAGAAGAACCTAATGTACAACACAAAATTTTGGGGGGGCATGGGCTCCCTAAAATAGGACACAAAACTGCTTTTCTCCTCGGCTCCAAAGTTGTATCCCAAATCATTGGGCTATTGGAAACCTCAATAGGGATTATATAAAAATAAATAAAAGAAAACAATTAGGAGGAATCAGGCCCAAAATAGGGTCTAAATAGGGCCAACAATTTTTCCGCTGGCCTCAAAACTTACATCACTGAAAACCATGAATACCACTGCTTCATCCAGGGGTGCTACCACCACGCCTCCATACTCCACCCACGGCTGCTTCTATCACGTGTGTTACTGCTGCAATTACTATGATGTACTTCCAGCATGTATATACGGTAGACACTGTCTCAACGTAGTGTGCATAGTAGCCTACTATGCACATTTTTTTTATATCACAATGTGTAAACTGAAGAAAATTATACTTCATTCAATTACAACATTTTTCATATATGACATTTTGTTTATGAACTAGGAGGGAAATTCAAAACCCATTCAATAAATTTCTTCTATTAATTAATTTTATAAGACGTGGAAAATATTTTAAGTTCTATTATTGTTTTTCATGAAACGATTTCTTGAGATTTTTATTAAGCAGACAAAGTTATGTAACATTGTATTTAGCCACGTTCCAATTTTTAGATTGCGGATACGATGGACTTATTTATCGGATTACTACAGATACTTAATCTTGTCCAGCAAACTAATCCATCATCCTTACAATGAAAAAAGGGCTGCTCTTACATATTAAATGACATCTCTTTTAATATTAGATTGTCAAAGGAAGAAATTATTCTTTTCTCTTCTAAGACCCGGAAGCTTTTGAGGTTCCAGGAAGCGATTGAATTTGACAAATAAGGGGGTAGACGAATGATAAAAGCGTCTTAAGAATCAAATCTTGCTGAAATAAGCTAATTTTGAGGATAAAAAATATTTCCTGGCGGGAATACAAGACGCTGACTCAAAGACGTTTTGGTTTATAGGAAGGAAAAAGCAATTGCTTGGATAGAGCAAAAAATATATTTTTTCTCGGCTTAGAAATATTTGGAGCCAAGTCTTTACTTGACTAATAAAAGCGACTCTTAAATAAAGCGAGAATGCTCAAATTGCGTCCTATAGTTCGGCTAAATTAAAAAAAATATATATTATCAGCTAATATTGGTGGGTTATTTATTATGTGTATTTAGCAAACCTAGTGCAATTAGTATATTGATTTTTAACCTTTTTTGAAAACATGAAATAATAATTCAAAAGAACGAATTGCATTGGAAACAAGAGCTCTGATAGATAAGCATTTGATTTCATGGACCCATTAGTATTTTGCCATGGAGTCCTTAAGGGGATCCTTTGAGTATCTAGCTTAGATACTCAGTTAGACCGTTCTGACCATTTGAAAAAAAATCATAAAAATGATGTGAAAATTCGAAAATATACCAATTAGTTGCTACAGAATGAATAAATGATAATTTAGAATTACTGTCTGTTGATATGAAGCTATTTCTTCTGAAAAAGACAGTGTTTTATATTCTAAGTTGGAAAGAAAATAGCAGAAAATTCTGGCATAATTTTAGCGAGTTTCTTGAAAAATTGGATTCAAAAAGAAAACAAACTACAATGGATGGCTTAAACCTCTAGTCTAAAGGGCAAACTTCCTTTTTTAACGTTCGATCTCAAAATTTATTTAGATACGGTTATTTAATAAAAATTACATTTTAAATTCAGAATAACAGAAAGTTCTTGAAAAAAATAAATTAAAAGCATACCTAGATAGGAAAATACACAAATTTATTCTAACATGAGCGCTATTTGAAAGGCCCAGTAATCATCAAAATTGTATTTAGTGCCAGGCGTATTCTCCCAAGAGATCCCCCGAAAAATACTCCCTTCGGAAAATTCTCCCCACGTACAAAATTGAGCAGCTAAAGAAATAGTATGACAAATAAAAATAACAAAGAAAACAAGGAACTATATTGAAGAATAATTCATCAGAAAAGAAGAAAAGAAGGAACATACATCAGAAGGTTTTTCGTTTGAAGTACCTTTAATTTAGGCTGTTTTTTTTTTTTTTTTTTTTTTTTTTTAATTAAAAAAAGTAACAGTTTAAGTAAAGGAAGTTTTAAGAATTCATCAAACACTGAATGAATGAATGAATGAACTTTATTACCCGTAAAGTATAAAAAACACAAAGTACGGAGTATTATAAATAAATATAAATAAATAAACAAAAACAAATACGATAAACAGCGAAGAAAAACAAAATTCAAACTAACAAAAGACAATAGGGACTAATCAACCAGTATCTATATGGAAAAAAGGCTGCAGAGGGTCATAAACGTGAATAAAGTTGACAGTCTTTTTACATAAATCATCACTGGAAGACCGAATCCGAGAAGGCACATCTACTAAACCAAATCGAGCAATTATTTTTTTGTTTCGGTGCCATCTAGGAAGCCGGAGGAGGATTTTGCAATATCTGAAATAAGCCGTACGTAGAGAATGTCGATCTTTCTTACGAAACAGATAAGCCATGCCTGATAAAAACAAAAGCACAGGGGCGCAATAAGCGTTATAAATCATGCACTAACCGTTGGGGTTGTAACGGCTTTTGTTTGGGGATATTTTTCCGTAAGCGACGCGTAGGTTTTTTCACGGCTTGATTCACTAGGGATGAACAGGTAGCGGAAAGTTTTGGGCCGAAACACAGACCAAGCCAACTAACTAAAGAAGAACATGGTAGAACTGCAGTCCCAGTAACGAATGGAGCGACCGTATAAGGACTATTAAAACAAATAAACTCGCATTTAGACGCATTAACTGACAGTCCAATCTTAGATAGTTCATTGGTTAATATAGTAAAATTAGAAAGCAATCCACGGCGAGTCCGGGCAACAAGAAGAACGTCATCTGCATATGCAATAGAAGACAAACCAGTATTACCGTAAAAAACAGAACTTCTAAGGGGACGCAGGCACGATGCAAGCACGCATTTAAATATACTAGGAGACAATACGGCACCTTGCCGAACTCCCTTATTAATTTTTACCGGTTCAGATATTTAGCCATTCCAGGTAACTTGAATTTTAGACTTTGAATACCAAGAAGAGAATAAACTTAGTACGGAAGGATTAACACCTGAAGACGCAAGGGAAAATAGAGCCTGAGAGTGCACAATATTGTCGAAAGCTCCAGAAATATCAACAGTAAGATAGACTGTTCAAACAGAAAGTACAGGCTATTGTCCACTAGGCGCACATACCCCTGCCTTGTTCTGATTAACCTCAAAATCCTTGACCTGTCGATTTTGAAATTTGCTCTTTCTTTATAGAACATCCTGTAATTGGATATTTAAAATCCTGAACCGTCAATATATACAAAAATGTAATACAAAAATGCAAACAAAGGTATTTATTGTTACTCAAATGAACAAGACTTTGAAAAGCGCAACAAATAAACTCTTTAATAACTAGCAGTAAAATATCAAGGGGCAGGATAAAAAAAAAACAATCCGACCTAAAGCTATGATTTGGTAGCATTCTTTCCTTGCTTCGCACTTGAAGGAGAAAATTACCAAGCGATATTTACACATTTAGCACCAACAAACACAAAAGCACCTATTATAGCATATTGCACAAAAGTTGGCATATACTTTAAGTACTGCTTTTCTTTTCAGGCATATATTAGTAAGTACAGTAGATAGAATAAAGCTCTCTTTAGCAATTAAAAATTAAAACATAATAATAAGAGTCTGTTACAGGCACTCGAAAACTTTAAAAGGTATGGCTCAAATACGTGTGGCGTGTGATTTACACATTGGCTTTCCTCCTTTTGCAAGGAAGCTCTGGCCTTCCAAATTCTTCTTGCATACCTAAATATAAAAAAAAAAGTAATTTTCAGATGCGATAAAAAAAAACAGTTCAAATTGAACAATAAGCAGTAAAAACAATAGACAAAATCAAATTTCCCCAATAGGTTTTTAATATCTCAGATGGTTGCTTTAACAGCAGAATATATGAGTAATTGAAATACTGACCAAATTTACGTTTGTTCTCCCTCAAGACAGCAACTTTTATAAAACCAAAAACCTTGAACCAATATCATTAAGCGACATTTTTGTTTCAATTTTGATCTGAAACAAAAAGAAAACCAAGTATTATCCCACATGGATATACTTTTCATAGACCGGTTCGAAATCCAGCGAATTCGACTTCTGTCAGAAACATATTCCGCAGGTTAAAATCCCAAAATTTAGCTGCGCGAAAGAATGTCAAGAATTGACATTCTTTTTTCTCGACTAAGTATAATCAAAGCCATATAGGGACACAAATTTTTAGGGACACGAATTTTGCATTAACGATAATCAGAATAACAGAGAAAAATGAGTGAGTCCGCATCTATAGTGGAAAGACCAACGACAAAAATAGCCTAATTTTGGCATTAGCATTGGTACCTGAAAATCATGAAAATATTATGGAAGAAACAAAAATTGCGAATTTGTATTTAAAGAATTCCACATCTAGAAAACTCTTTCAGAATGATGAAAGCAGCTGGAAACACTGAATTTTCAAAGAAAAAAAAAACACAAATAAATAACATATAATACAAAGGGAAGGAAAGTTTGCAGAATCTCGGCAATAATCCTTTTTTCACAACTCCACAAAAAGGCAACCTGTTTCATAAACCATCAAAATTGTATTTTGCATTACGTAAATATTTCCAGAGTTTAGTAAGAGAGGAATTTAATAATTGCAGGGAAATAAAGTTCAACTACTTCTGTAATTTCTTAAAAAACCATTTCTTAAAATATTAATTATTGCTCAAAATACGATAAGATCATGGTAAATTATACAATTTTATAGGCTTCCCAGAAGAGCAAACATACATCCTTGAATAGCTGCACCTGTAGAAGTAGTGTATATATACACACACACACACACACACACACACACACACACACACACACACACACACACACACACACACACACACATATATATATATATATATATATATATATATATATATATATATATATATATATATATATATATATATATATATATATATATATATATATATATATATATATATATATATATATATATATATATATATATATATATATATATATATATATACAAGAGAAAACAACTTTATTTTGTTTCATGAACAAAATTTTTCCTTTTTTCCATTTTTCCATTTTTTTTTCCTTTGATACAACAGCAAAATATTGAAATAGAAAGATAAATTCTTATGGGATGTATTCTTTAATACAAGGATTCCAAATGCTTACAAATTAAAAAAGAAATGTAATAGCGAAAGATAAATAAATAAAATAACTTGCATATAAAATGACTAGCTTGGCAAAAAGCAACAAACTATTTAACTAAAGACAATTTAACAAGACAAACATTCGCCAACACTAAAAGCATATCATCCAGAAAAGTTACCACAAAAACTTTCTAAAAGATAAAAGAATCCATCAAGAATAAAAGTCTTCTAACGATGGGAGTCCACTTTTTGCACCAGAATGTGCAAACACAAATGTAATTTATGCTATGCAACAGTTATTTACCCATTGAGGGTACTTTTGTTCAGCCAGACCGTCAGTCTCAGTGAGTTAAGCAAGCAAGCAGAGTTAAAACTTGAAGCTACCCCGGTAAGGAAAGGGTGTTCATGATAAGGTGGCAACAGGTATCACGTTCATTTTAAAAATGGAACAAACAATTATTACCTGTACACTTGCGCACTGTTAGTGCGAATGCACATGAATGACGGGTATTGGAAACTGTACCAGATGTGCCAAATTCGAACAGAAAGGATCGTGAAATGGTCTTTGACAGGATGAAAGTGACCGCACGGTATTACTTTCAACTAGCTAGAGGCCTTTTCCATTGACGTAAAGTTACTGAGAAAAAAGTTGCATTTTATGCCTTTAGTCAAAGCGTCAGTAACAACCAATGAAAACCATTCTTTGCTGAGTAAAATCAGAATTTTACGATCCTTCTGGCTGGAATTTGGCAAATTCTGGTACACTTTCTAATACCCGCCATTCGTATTGACAGTGCGGATGCGCACAGGTCCAAAATAATAATACTTGGATGTGATATAAATGAGACTTGTGGACCACGTTCGCTACCCTGATAAAATAAGACAGATTCATTCAGTTAATTGTAAGCTTCTAAAAAAGATAAATAGCAGAAATCTTTGATCTTTTTATTGCATTGTACCCAAAATTAAAGGGCAGATCTCACATCTTATTTTGAACATCTTTAAAAATAATGAAAATTCTCATATGCACAATTGCACAGCCTGTGCACATTTGCAAACACGTACTTACTCAAGAGTGGGTGGGAGAGACGGGTCGTTGGTGGAACTAGACTATTTCAAGACCTTTAGCAGAAGAAAAATAAGCCATAATCTTATGCCTTATATACATAATTGAAACGATATAATTCAGCTATATATATAAGTTATTCTGTTTTTTTCCTTATTGGAATCCTTAAAAGAAAGCCTGTTTTTACAGAAAATCTTAGAAAACTTAGTTTTTGTAGCCTTGTAAATTTGGGAGAATGTGAGACGCACCCTTCTATTTTGGGCATGGAATTTACCAAAATTTCAGGGCATCAACATTCTTGTGGGAATGATTGAGTAAACTTATAGCTACCTGTATAGCAACTGTCGTTTCCTTTTTTTATAAAAAGAGCTAAACACATATCATATGGTAGCTATTGGTATAAACAATATAATTCTTTTTATATACCCTAAAATATATAACTTTTATTTCCCTGTTTTTTTTTTGTCAAAGGTACGGGAGTGTAGCCTATATTTTATTTCACAGGGGATTCAAGTTATTTCAGTGTTAGAGGGTTGTCGAATTGAGGATAAAACATATATATGTCACAGTGAACGACAAAATCAGAGAACATATCATACCCTAAGGATTATTTTAAGATTTGATCAAATCGCTCGGGAGGAATGTAAGCTTTTTGATCAAATATCTAGATAACTGACTAATCACTGATTTGATCATGACATTGCAACATAATCAATACAGAAAAACAGAAGGTTTAGTTGTAAAATACAACGTGGTTCAAAAACTCTTCTTATTTTACTGGCTAAAAGTTTCATACAGACGAGCCAATCAAGTTTAAGTTCTTTTTTACTGGCTTGATATGTGACGTTACAAGTCACAACAATTAGTAAAAAAAGGCGATGTTATGGGGTCCCCTTTCTGACGTAAGCTCAAGGTCTAATTTGATGGGATTGCAAAAGTAAGTCATAAAAACAAACTAATGCAATTGAACCATATATTATGATATTTAGATTTTAAGCATATATATGTTATTGACGAAACTCCCCTTTCTGACATAAGCTTAAGGTCTAATTTGATGGGATTGCAAAAGTAAGTCATAAAAACAAAATAACGCAATTGAACCATATATTATAATATTTAAATTTTAAGCATATATATGTTATTGACGGAATGGGGGGTTATGAACCTTCAGAATTCTCCATTGGCTATGTCACTGTGCAGACACAGGTTAATGCTTTTTATTATCTCTCTTTTTTTCTACATGCTCTAAGTTAAATCTAATGGCAGTTACTAGCTATGTTGCCACAATGCATTAAGAAGGAGCAAGCAAGTTCATCATGTGCTCAGGTTATTGGATTTCGTGATATCTGTCTATACTATCCTACTGTTTTAACCTGATTATGGAGCCTTGACTGCATGAGATTTGCAAATAGCTTTGCCAGCTTTGGCATAAAAAGGTATCCCTTCCAAATTACTTGCACACACCTAAATTAATAGAAAAAGAGAAACATATAGAATAAGGGTTTCGAAAAAACACATGAATGCTTACGACGGGGGAGGGTAGCCTAAGGATAAAACTTGTTTTTGGCACTTTCAAATAATAATAAAACTACTAAAAATATAATAGAAATTTTAAGCATAGTCATTGGGAAGATTGCGGCGTGCCTAAAAAAAGGAAAGAAAAACACATCAAAATTTGTTTATATGCTTTTTTGGTAGCCTAAGAGTCCGACAATTTTTTTTTTTGGGGGGGTCTCCTAAAATCCACTCTTCAGATTACGGCCTTAGAACTGAGATAGCATATTCTTGGATTCCAGATCCAATCCAGATTCCAGATCCAGATCCAAAAAGATAATCGAATAGAAATGAGCAAGGATATTGGCAGAGGGAGACAGAATTTGAAGAATAATACATAAATCGTAGAAAATGAATAGAATAAAATGATATCATTATAATTTGGGTAGTCAGTAATACACCCTTAAAACTAATCAGCTTAGTCATTTGAGATCACTATAGACTGGTAAGGACGAAATATAAACAATTCTCATCTCGGGTAAAAAGATTACATAATCTATATATACGTATAAGTCAAATTTGTGTTTTTGTCTGCGCCTATGCACTGAAAGATAAGCAAAAGTAATTTAGCTAAAAACGTCAGAATTATGCAAAATAATCTTGGTACTATGATGATATAAAGACTACACGAAAAACAACATACCCGCCCCCCCCCCACACACACACACACAAAATCACTTTAAAAAATCTGGAAAACTCAAATTGCAAGGGCAGTATGATTACGTCATGAGAGGGCCAAAGGCCTCAGGTGCCTAGCATAGCGAGCTGAACGATGGCAAATAGGGCGTATCTCATCATTTATATTCAGCAGATTTTTTTCTATCATCAGATTGTATCTCTATCTGTATAGATTGTATCTCTATCATTTACATTCAGCGAATTTTTTTTTACATTATTAGAGTAGATTAAGAAAACAAATATCTAAAAGCTAAGAAATTAGTGTTATATTACTGACAATGTTTCCCGGTTAGGATACTATGTTCCCAAATGAAACAATAGAGTGAAATTTTTTTTTTGCTCATTCGCTTTTATGTAAATCACACATATAGAAGAGATGCGACCTATCAACTAAAAATTTCATTTTCATCAAATTTTATGCGTTCATTTTTATGGAAATTCAAGAATTGGAATAGACATAACTTATTAACTAAAATTTTCCTTTTCATCGAATTTTTATGCGTTCATTTATATCGAAATAAATCCTAGACAGAAAAAAACAAACTCTTGACCAGGCCAGGTGGCTAAAGGCCAAAGGAAAAATGAATCATCGATTCGCTAGGAATATTATCATGTGGCCAAGGTCCAGCGGTAGATATATTCAAAACATTCGTTCGTCATTGACAACACGAATAAAATAAAGACCGTTTAGAATCACAGAATTACTTTAAATCAAAATTCGATATGAAAACATGCTATCAATTATGCATAACTTAATTTAGAAAATTAATAAGTAAATAAAATGTCACAGGGTTATGCGTGAAAGAAGAGTAGAGTTTATTGAGGTGCCCATGAGGTGTCCCTTTTCCCAACCTTTTCCTTAAATTCTTTACCTCTTTGAATGTTGTGACTGAATGCATTTCAAATTCAAAGTTGAAATCCAGAAACACTATGTACGAAAATTATTTAGCTATTTTCCATTTTCCAAGGATATATATTTACATTTTTTTTGCAGTTTCGTTTATTACAAAATGAGGCCTTAGGAAGTTTTTCGGTATAGATTTAACATTTTTTTGAATTATGAAGGCTGAAACTGTAATCAAACAGTAGATAGAGTAAAAAAAAAAAAGAAAACAAAGACAACGTGGTTCACAACTCTGTTTCTCAACTCTGAGCCTTTTCCCTCTTTTCCTTGCTCCCAATGGGGGCACAAATTAAAAAAACGGAACCAAACCCTAGAAAATACAACTTTGTTACCCTCAATTACCATATAGAGGTGCTAGGGTTTAATTTTCAGAAGGGAGGGGGGTAATTTTTGTACTACCAATTATTCCAAGTAAGAAGGGTTGATAATAAGAAAATGAACGCAAGATCTACACCTTCAAGAGAGAACAAAACAAAGAAGAAAAGGCCTAGAGTTAAGAAAATATAATTTTTCATTTCAAAAGTGGAATAAATTATCTATTTTTACAATATTTGTTTAGGAAAGTCCTATTTTTTTCATTTCAAAGGGTATTTCAAAAGAAAAATTGAAATGCGAATCAAAACTGAAAATTGAAGCACAGCATCGAGAGGCATGTTTTGGCTTTTCTTTCATTTTGGGGGAGAATAAAACCTTTTGGAGCTTCGGAAATAATCATGAAAATAAGTAAAATCTGAAAACTCAATTAAAATATTAATAATTCTCTTACGCTGCAATTGAAGCACTGGCTATGGTAGTTGTTGTTCATAGCCTCGACCCAGCGATCTCCAGCTTCGATGGGAAACCCGCATCCAAAGCACTTTGTCGTAAAAAGCTCATTCCAATCTTGAAAAGACAAAATATGTTTACATTATCGAAGGGAAAAGCACAAACATGACCGATTCCTATCTTTTCCACAAGTGGAATTACTTCAAATGATTCCTTTCTAAAGAAGGCATATTTTTAAACATTCGAAAAGCAGTTAGACGGGGGCATGGGGATGGGGGGGGGGTCACGTTCCGGTCGTACTTGAAATTCCATAATTTTTTACTACTTCCCTCACAATTTCTAATATGGTCTAATATGGTCATACAGTTTTGTCAGTTTTTTCAGCATTTTTGTCAGTTTTTTTATTATTAAGAAGGAGAGTCTGAACTATCAAAACTAATTACAGATTCATCATTTCCGATTTTTTAAAGGCAAATTCTTTGGTTAAATTTTTTTTGTAGGGATGTTCCCATGGATACCAGTAGGGTCGCGTTGCTCCTGGAAAGCAAGAAGCCATTGAACATTGTATACAAATAGGATTAAGTGGTATATTACCATTTAAATCCCCACAAAAATTCCTGGTAGCACTTGCCCCCTCCCCCTCTCGAAAATTCCTATAGGCACTCCTGACCTCTCTCGTCCTCATCTTTGTGCCTGTAAGCAAGTGATTGATATCTTTTATGTTATGCAGAAAAATATTTTCTGCAATATCACTGCAAAAAAGGGGTGCAATCACTTTCTGGCACCAATATTAAAAGCGCAGTGCAAAATTAATCCTGGGAATCAAGGATAATTGGAGATTAATTTCTACTCGCCCCCTTCCCCAAACTTCCTTCTATTTTTTTTCATCAAGAGACTCGCGAAGAATGAGGAAAATCGGGCATAGAAACACACATTTTGAGGCTTTAAGCACACTCCCCCAGCCTACACAAAAATATACCGGCCGTCCTCCATAATGGCTAATGCGCGATTATACATTGTACATAATGTTATCAAGCTTCAAGTTGATAAGTGAAGTTAAATGAACCTTGAAAACAGATGTATATATTAACCGTTTATTGTGTGTGGATTAAGTGCATCTTCGGGAACAAATGCGCCACCGGGTAACATTATTGTCTCTAAAACTGGAAAGCTCAATATATAGCTTTTCGATAATTTTAAATCAATTGGCCAATTCATAATTTTCACTCGATGGCTTTTTGGCACTTTTCGGTTCAAAACTATCATTTTGCACCACAAAATTACTGAAAACACTACTTTGCCGTGGAACATACTTAGAGGGGTCAGAAAAACCTTTAATGTCATTTCTAAATAACTTCTTTTGATATTCTAGCACCATTGGTTCGATGAGATCAATCCCGAGGAGAACAAAACAAACAAATAAACAAATAGCTTTAGCCCAAATCATATAAGTCATTTACTCCTTAATTGCCCACCTTCTTGGAAAGATGATCATCACTCTTTACACTTGCCGCAGTTTTATTTCTTTTTGGCGTTTCGTTTTAAAACCTGGCTGCTCGATTCAACTTTACATCACTGAATTGTCATTACCTTCTACTGAAATTCCACAGACAAGAAGACACACCATGCTATGAATAAAATTGTTACTTCTTTTAGATGCCAATACCCAGGATAAAGTTCATCGCCAGAGCTGTCGCGCCTTGTTATTTTTCTTGTACTGATTTCTATGTAAATTTCATTTTACAGTTCTTAATTTCTAGGCCTTAGAAGTGCTTGGAAAAAGCCCACAAAGCGATCATTTTGCCAACTAAGAGCCAGCAACTTTGACTAGGGACCGATATCAGTATTTGAGCTACAACAAGGCACTTAATTTTCGCATAAGCAATGTTCACAGAAAAGGGAAAAACTAACATCTTAAAAATTATTATTGGATAAAAACTATCCAATTACCCTTCAAGAAGAGGATTCGAGTTCAAAGCACTTGAAAAAAAAACACACACACACTTAATCTAAACACGCTACGTCTTCGAGAGATGCAGTGCTAAACAGTCACCCAATGAAGTAATACATATTACGAGCGAAGGAACAGGTTTCATCAGCTCTGTTTCTAGAAGATATCCCCATTCAATGGATTTGTCCTGTCCATCCACACGCTACAAAAGTTTTCAGTTTTTTAGCTTTTCAGTTTTTTTTCCATCTTGCAATTGAAATTCTTTTTTTTTAGTATAAAAGAGCTTTGCTAGCTTTTGGCTAGTAAAGAACCTTCCTGGTGAAATTTACATGCTTTGCAAGCCAAGAAATAAGCCAAATAATGTCGGATATAAAGAAGGAAAATGACCGATTCTGAGGGACCTTATTAGCAGCAAGTTCTACCTTTTTCGTGTGATAGGTTCTAAGAGTGTACTAAAGACGAAGAAGATGATTCTCCATGCTCAAACTTAAGAGCCATCAAAGTCAATCGAGGTCCTTGAGAAGATGGGTAACAGAGTGACTTGGTTAAATTAATTCCATTGGTAAAAATGTCATGGTTGCAGCAGTGGCTACAACCTAAATATATTCCAACTAAACAATAATTAATTTCTAATTACGAGAAAAAACTTTTAAGAATTTTGAGGAAGAGGTAAAAAAACAAAAACGATGCCTAAACAAAATACGAAGTATACGATTTAAATCGTGATTTTCAATAACCCTTTACTAGAGATTTATAGCCCCCCCCCCGATTTCAACAATAAGGCAAATCATGTTTTTGCATGGATAGCACTAACGAGTGCTACCATAGCATAGTAGTAATGAGACTTTTCCTTAGAGACAGAGTGTTTAAGTTCATCCTATTTCTATATCCTTCATGACGGGGTTCGAATCCTGGTGTCACAAGTCCTTTTGCTTAGGTAGGGGTCAATGGTGTGACTCTACAAGATCAGCCCCCTTGAGTCTAGGAAGCTTACCATTGAACAATTTCCCGCGAAATATCTGAGCTTCAGACGTCAAGTGAGGTGAATAAAACGACCGGATCTGCTGCAAATTCAGGCTCAAGTTGAAGCGCTAAAAAGCCCCCTTTTAAGAATTTTTCATTGTTTTCTTAGCAAAAGACCTTGATCAGGTTGCATATCTGATTATCAACTCAGTTTAAAAACTAATTTTTAATCAATTAGATACAATCTGTTATTAAAAACACTCCTCTTGAGAGACGATATTTCTACAAATTTGTTCTCACAAAAAAAAATTGTTGGAACACTATTTGTCTAGAAGCACTTGGAGCTAACATCCAGAAACACACACGAAAAAATAAATACGTCGTATAATTAAATCTATCTTTTTCCTAGTCTTCATTAAGCAGGATCCTGCTTTAATCGTAAATGGTGAATTTGTCCAAATAGTTAGAGATCCCCTTTCATTTTTTTCTTAGGGTTTAGACCTCTGGAAAATGGTCCCCCACCGATAAAGATGTCTATTAATGAAATTCACATATAGCAAACTATCCATTGGAACAAGAAATAAATTACTTCACGTAGTAATTAAAGTTTTAATTAAGTATATGTTATATACTTAAAACTGAAGTACTGCTAAGTACATTTTCGTTGCGGCACTTATTACTTTTTTTTAAATTAAAAAAAAAACAAACAATACGTTTTTTCACATAAATTAAAGGGTGACAAACCGAACTCCCACTCTTTGCAGTAAGTTTGAATAAAATTGCTGAGGATACACAGCGGTTCCCTCACTCCATTACCAAAATATTTCCTAATAAAATTAAACAGAGAATTTCAGAATAAAAAGAACATTTCTCCAAGGGTCAGAAAATGTTGCCATCTACTGTTAGTCATTTTTGTTCATGATATTGGCTGAGTCTGTGTTCGGGACTTAGGTAGGGTAATAATCACTCGAGCCTCCAAAAAATATAGTAGCATTCTTATTCGTAAGTAAATTGGGACCTGTCAATTGCTTCTTCCTTAATAGATATATTAGAAAAATAAACTGAACAAAACCCGGCAAAAAACTGAGCCAAGACAGGTGATGTTTTTTTTTTTTTTTTTTTTTTTTTACGATGATCAATAGTTCTTGATCAGCTGACGAAAGTGTTTGACAGCTGTTTTCGTAAAAAAAAAAAACAAAAAAAAAAAAAAAAAAAAAAACATGAGGTATATCATTTCCAGAATTTTGAGGGGTTGATTTAATTGTCGACTTGTGCTTCGATTTAGAAACAATTTCCTGTCTTGGGTGCGAAAGTTTAGTGCACAACGACCGAAGTCCTAACTCAAAGTAAAAAACGAGTAGAACATGTAATTATTCTATTCCTACTACCAAAAGTTTTGGCCGAAATATAGCCAGGTAGCACCTTGTTTGAAGCGGAATCAAGCATTTTTGGTTTTGTATTATTGGATGTATAATGTGAATTCGTGGCCACTCCGACATACCTCCACCAATTTTTTAGAAGTCGTGCAGGCATATTGCACCATGGTTGAGCAAGAACCATGCCTGCGTGATTGAAGAATCAAAGTTGGCCAGTGGTCCCTGCAATCCTTCCCACTCCAACCACCAGCCTTTTAGCACTAATATAGGCATGATACACCTTGTTCATGCAAATCAAGCAAAGATAGTCAATCTGCATAATTAAAGAAGCAAAGTGGCGTGTGGCCTCTGCGATAGAACCCAACAAGTCCATAATCAACTTATTTGAACAAAAGGTAGGCTTATTGCACATTGCGTGAAGCAGAATCACACAAGGAGCGAAAAATAATAATATTGAAAATATTAGTAAAATATATTGCTAGAAAAATTTCTTTTTAAAAATAATAAATTGCAAAAATGTTTTAATAGAAACCCTAGCGATCTTTATATGCTGTCAAGAAAACATTTCTTGGCATAACAAAAAGTAACAACTGGTGAAAAGACAAGGAATCCGCTAATTTCATGCTTATAGACGTTTACGGAATTCCGTCTTTTTTTCTATAAACGTACCACACAGTTTCGAATTAGAAGGAAGAATCCCAACAGCTGTAAAGACTTGCACCAATCAAACCTCTTGACAATCAACAATGGTATTAGTTCATGAAAAGCAGTCAAAGTGAAATAAAAGTGTCGGCAATCATTTAGCGAGGTACAGATAAAATTAATTTTAGTCCATACTAGAAACGTGATGTATGAAAAAACTAATTTTAAACGTTTGGACATTCCTAGTCACCTGATAATCACTTCAAAATCTGTCCATTTCTCGCCAAACTAAAAAAATCATTTTTTTTTTTTAAACCAAATGTTAGGGGTATCAATTTAATCACAAACCTAATACTACAAAAAAGAGGAATGAAAAAGAAGAAAATACAACTTTAGTTGGTTACAGAGATTGAGTATTTTTAATAATTTGTCGAAAACGTACAAGTGGGAAAAGGCTCAAGAACTCATCGGCCAAAAACCCAAACTTGGAAGTCAATTGTTGAGTACATAATTGAAATAACTCATTTCAATTCAAATTACTCGAAAAAAATGAGGATAGAAATGTATAAGAATTGGCCAGTCGTTAAACTTATCTATGCTGCTAAGATAACAAAGAAATTCCAGCGTACAAAAATAAATAAATGAAAATTTGACTTAGACAAAATAAAGGTACTGCTTGTTTAATATTTTATCATAGTAAGGGGGCATGGCTTGAAACTCTAGTCAGAACATAAAAGAGGCCTCTCCAAGCCCCATCCAGCTAACTTCAAAAATTTGATTCGTTTGTAGATCTTAATGGAGGAACAGAACTCATTTCAATAAAAACAATAAAAATTGTGCAATCACTAATTAGAAATTGAATGAAATTAGTTTCTTCGCTTTAACTTCAATGATGAACATTTCAAAATGTCTGGATATGACATATCTTACCAATTCAAAAAAATTAGTTCCATGCAAATGAATTAGATACTGATAGAAAAGACTGACTTAATTAATCGAAAAGATAAATTATCTTTCCGGTTTAATTATTATGTCTTTCGGTGTTGTCCAAGGTGTTATTAAAAAATGTCTTAAATCAGGGCCACCAATATGAGAACTACGTCTCTATTTTTTGCCGACACTTGGACCAGAATCAAAGCTTATCATGCCTCAAAGTTTGAAGCTGACCATTTGTATTTCTGATGAGTCAACTGAGATTAGAAATTAAAGTATAGGTTATGATCTGTCACTACCAGGGCTACCAATCCGTAGGACTTTTCCGAGATTTTTGAATTTCGGTCCCGAGCTTGGGATCGTGGAAAAAATATAGGCATACATTTTCAAAGTTACCCTCAAAATCATATTAATTATGTATATAACCATTATTTAATACCTTGCGAATTCTCAGACCTAGAGATGCCTCAGAAATGAATCTGGGAATATTGTAAAATTCTCAGTCGTAGTTTAAGTTTCCAGTTTTGTGGGCTCCAATATAATAAAAAGTAAATATTTTTAGGATCTGTAGTAACCTTTCAAATTGTTTGTGCGTGGAGGGGGTCAGATCCTCCAAGAGGCACTTTGAGGGAGGATGCTAATATTGATACCACCAAAGTACCCCTCAAAGTGTGCACCAGTGTTTTTTTTTTATTTTTCTTTTTTGTTTAATGAATCCAACTTAATGAAGAATATTGGCAGGAGACGAAAGAACAAACTTCTGAATGTGGTTAGCAAAATAATAATTTTCATATACTTTCTAGAAGCTCTACGAATAAAAAAATACATTTTTTGTTTTAAGCATCCTGGGGAATTTTAAATTATTATTTCACTATTAAGTGTATTGATTGGATATTGAAAAAAGATGCGCTGCGACATTCATTAATCTAATCTGTTACTTGAATTTGGCAAGGAAGACAGAGAAATGGCAATTAGATGTAATCTAAACAATCAAACAAGTTGCTATTGTGCCCTAAAATTTTACATGTTATTTCCACAAACATTACCTCCAAGATTGTCACCAAAACCGAACCAAAAGTGTTTAGTTAAAATAAACTACATTAAAAAACTCAACTAAGAGTCTTTTAAAACTCAATACTGTTTGGAAAATTTTTCCAGGCCATAAAATAGTACTTAATACCTTTAAAAAATTTTTAAAAGCGGTTATTTACGTTCTTTAATGGTTCTTTCACACTACGCCGTAAAACCTTCCACACTAGCATAAATAAGGACTTAACGTTTAGTTACATAATTTAATGGAGCTAATTATGTCCGTAACGTAGACAGTGCCAAATAGACTCGAGCTCTACATGAAATTTTACGTTACATAAGTTAACGTTACGTTATGGAAAGATAGCAGCAACAAAATGGAGTTTCTGGTTTAGCATTTAATAAATTTTACAAATACATTAACGTACTTTTCCTTGAAATCTTTTCACGATTAATCAGAGGTTGAATCACCATCTTCATTCAGCATTTTAATTTTTTAATGGTTGGCTTACGATCATCCTGATAATTTTAACAACGATCGTGATGGTTATATGGATGGTATTAGAGGGAGTTATATATATATGTATATATATATATATATATATATATATATATATATATATATATATATATATATATATATATATATATATATATATATATATATATATATATATATATATATATATATATATATATATATATATATATATATATATATATATATATATATATATATATATATATATATATATATATATATATATATATATATATACAAAAGAAGTGCAATAAAAGGTTGGAAGCCAGCCATCCAGAGCTTTTGCTCACCCTTCCGGTTTACCTTCCTCAGATTTCTTTAGGTACACATATAGAGCTGAGTCGACCCTAACTGAGTTTACAGAGTCAAGCCACTGACCCTCGTCCCATACGAACCCGGTCCTAGTATGTAAGTTTACGTCCTACGTATTAGTTCTACGTCTTAGTATTACGACGTAGGATTGCAAATTTATTTATTCTTTCAATTTATTCTTTGATTTTTTTTTAACTCTTTAAAATACATTTTTTTTTAACATTACAAGTCAAAGTCTATAGATATTTTTAGTGATTAATTTGAGAAACTTTTTCTACAAAATGAGTTTTTCAAAGAAAAGTGAAGAGCTCCATCAAGCCAGGAATGAGCAGAGATAAAGTCAAATAATCTTCCAAGCGTAAAACTACCACAAATAACTGTCAATAAATAAATTAAACTTAAAACGAACAGAAATTACAATAAATAGTCGAATCAAACTCAAAACGAGGAAAAATTTTCTTGAGTAGAGCTGATAACCCCCATGCCTTCTCAAGACCAGAACACAATTTGCGCTTTACTAAAAAAAAGAAAAAGCAAATGACCATGGATTGTTTAATTGACATAATTTATTCCTTAAGGTTTTGATAATTTTTTTGGAAGTAAGAAAAGTGAAATTATTTAAAACGTATTTTGTTTTCGGTAAAGCGCAAATTGTGTTCTCGTCTTGAGAAGGCATGAAGGCATATCTTATGTATACACATAATATGTTTTGACTTAGTTTAACACTCCCCTAAACATTCTCTGAAAGTCTCACCTGAATACCCTTCGTCTTCTTGGAAAGTAAAGTTCAAAAATGCATACCTTTCTCAAAAACATATACTAGGTGTAAACAATGAACGAATTGCATAACTTACAGCCCTTGTCCTGAACTGTGGGGAGGTTGACATCCCCAGAGACATAATTACTGGATCTTACAACGAGGCTGAACAAAATAGCTCTCTTAAAATTTTTATGTTTGGGGAATGATAGGCTTGAGAAGGGGGCCAATTGCCCTCCATTCGCTTGACTCTCAAAGAGGGCACTAAAGCTTCCAACTTCCAATCAAATGAGCTCCATCCGATCCAAAGTTTATACAACCACCCGTTCCATAAGAACCTCAGATGCCCTTGACATAACTTACGACCCTTGCCAATGGTCTCTGGGGGGTTTGTGTCCCCCCTAACGACATTCTTAGATGATTTTTGGACTAGTGGTAACAAAATGGCTATCTATAGAGCAAAGGCGGAAGGCAAGACTTCTTGGGGACATGACCACATATCGAAGGCTCAATGGAGTGCGGAACAGACTCATTCACCGGGATAGAGCCCAGTTTGTTGCAAGGAAAGCCGATGAAATTGATCTAGCTGCAAAAAAGAAAGACATGGGCAGCCTATTCAAGCATCTCCGAGATCTCACTGAAAATAAAACTCCCACCTTGGGTCCTGTCCTGTCCAGGGATGGTGCATTTCTTTCTGACGAAGGTTCTTGTCTTGAGCGGTGGAAGGACCACTTTAGTTCGCTCCTCAACAATACTGGTCCGCCAGCGCCTCGTAATGAGTCCCAGCCAACCTTGCAGTCAAAGACCTGGAACAGATGTTCCTCAAGATGAGCCTTTCAGCCCCTCAGAAATTGGGCATGCAGTAAAAAGACTCAAGAATAATAAAGCTGCTGGTATCTGTGGCTTAAACTCAGAGCTGCTAAAATATGGAGGTCCTGCAATGCTCCTGTTTCTACACACCCTGTTCTCTACAATCTAGTAAACAGAGATAATTCCCGAGGATTGGCGGAAGGGTGTCATCATCCCCTTATGGAAGAGAAAAGGCTCAAGAAGCGACTGCTCCAACTACCGGGGAATAACCCTACTGTCAGTCCCTGGCAAACTGTTTTCAATGGTCCTGCTGGATCGATGCTGGAGCATCATTCGAAAAATCCGGCGACCGGAGCAAGCTGGTTTTATGTCGGATCGTTCAACCATCGAGCAGATTTTCCCGATTCGACAAATAGTAGAGAAGACCACAGAGTTCCGACAGAAAGTAGTTATTGCCTTCGTTGACTTCCGTGCTGCATTTGACTCAGTCGATCGAAAAGCTCTTTGGCGGATTCTAGAGTTGACTGGCCTACCCGAGAAATATTGCAGACTTCTCAAGGCGCTGCACCATGGGACGGAGAGCTGTGTACAAGTAAATGGTCGGCGCAGCCCGTTCTTTCAAATCACGAAAGGGGTGCGCCAAGGATGTGCAGTGGCCCCAGAGCTCTTCAATGTCACCATAGATTACGTTATGACAAAAACCACTTCACGTCTCAGTTTTGGGCTCAAATTCGGAGATCATACCATCACAGATGTTGATTTTGCCGATGACTTGGCCATTCTGGCGGACTCCATGGAGCAGCTGCTGGAAGCGCTCCGAATTCTGCGAGAAGAGGCTGCCAAAGTAGGACTGTATATAAACTGGAATAAAACTAAAATTATGGCCATAGACCCGTCTTCTCATGCTGTTAACTCTCCAGTTAGCCTGGACAGCACCACTAGCATCGAGGCTGTTAATGACTTCACCTACCTGGGCTCCGTAATTTCTTCAAATGGCTCACTTCTCCCCGAGCTGCAGGCGAGATTATCTAAAGCGTCTTCTGTCATGGGTAGACTGAATCGTCACCTCTGGCGAAAACCAAACATCAGTCGCAAAACGAAACTGCGGATCTTCAACGCTCTAGTCGGCTCTGTGATGCTTTACGGAGCTGAGACATGGCAAGCATCAGCTGCAATCCTCAAGAAAATAGACGTATTTCATGCAAAGAGCCTGAGGAGGATTGAGGGCCTACGATGGTCCGACTTCGTCAGCAATGAAAAGCTTCTGCAGCTCACAGAGCAGTCTTGGTTTTCGACTCAAGCAGCCGAGCGAACCTTACGATGGTTCGGGCATCTGATTCGTATGCCACCACATCTACCCGCAAAGTTGATCTATGACTTCGACCCTATCAAAGTTGGTTGGAAGCGACCTCGCGGTCGACCGAAGAAACGTTGGTCCGACAGCCTGTCCGAGTTCTTGACGATGGCAAACATCAGACAGGGCGAAGAGCAAATACTCGCCATGGACCGAAGTGGGTGGAGGAGGCAGACGTCACTCTCTACGCCGAGCAGTGCCCGGCAGGAGACTTAAGTCAAAGTAAGTCAAGCGTCTTGAGAAAAGAGGATGTCAGGGAGGGGGACTAGCTGCTCTCCATCATGTTTGACTCTTAAAAGGCAGCTAGAACTAAACATTTCAATTCAAATGAGCATCTTCCACGTTCACACGACCACCCCTTCCATAGTTCACACGACACCCCTTCCATAGTTCACAAGACCACCCCCCATAAAAACCCTCCATGATCCTGGGGCATAACATAAAACCCTTACCCCTAGAATCTGGGGATTCCGTCCACCTCCAAGGCCTTATTATATGATGTTTGAGCTATTTTTGAACAAATGGCTATCTGAAAATTTTTATCGGATACATTTGTGGAAAATACGACGTAGGGGGGGAGTGGTGCCCCCAATCACTTAGACTGTTAAAACTGGAACTATAACATCTGATTTCCATTCCAATGAGCCCCTCAAGAGTTTATACCACCATCCTTTCCGCAAAAATTTTAAAGGACCTCGGGGCATAACTTACAGCCCTTGCCCTGAGGGCTGTGAGGGGCGGTTGTCATCTTCAAAGACATAATTTACACTCTTTAAATATACGCTGAACAAAATGGCTACCTAAAAATTTTGATTAGATGCGTTAGAGGGGGGGGGCTAGTTACCCTCCAATCCCTTTTGATCATCAAAAAAAGCCTTTTAATTTCCAATCGAAAGAGCCTTTTTAAAAGTCTCTACGACAACAAATGGTCATCTCAATGTTTCTATCAAATGCATTTCAGGAAAATACGAGGTGTATGTGTGGGGTGGGGAGGGGGGAGAGGGTTCATCCTCAAAGACACGTATTCCGGATTCTTTAACTACGCTGAACAAAATTGCTATCTCAAAATTTTGATTGGATGTTTTTGGGGAAATGGTCGGCGTGAGAAGGGTTAGTGGCCATCTAATCACTTTCGACTATCAAAAGAGGCGCTAGCCCCCCCCCCCCATTTTACAATCGAATGAACCTTTTTAGAAGTTTGTACGGCAACAAATGGCCATCTTAAGATTTCTATCAGATGCATTTCAGGAAAATATGAGGTGTGGGAGGGGGTATCGGACCTCCAATCACTTTATGTCTCACAACGGGCACTAGAACATCTGATTATCAATTCAATGAGCCCCTTCTGAAGTTTATACGACCACCCTTTCTATAAAAAACTCTATATGTCCCTAGGGCATAACTTACAACCTTTGCCCTGAGGGCTGTGGGGGGTTTTGATTCTCAAAGTTATAATTCTTGGATCTTTTAACTACGCTGAATAAATGGCTATTTCAAAATTTTTATTGGGTGTGTTTGAGGAAATGGTGGGCGTGGGAAGGGGTTAGTTGTCCTTTAATCCTTTTCGACTACCAAAAGGGACACTAGCTCCTTCGATTTCCAATCGTTTGAGCCTTTACAGAAGTTTCTACGACAACAAATGGCCATCTAAAAATTTCTATCAGATAAATTTCAAGAAAATACGAGGTGTGGGGGGATATCCTCCCTCCGACCACTCTGAACCTTAAAGAGGGCACTAGAAATTCTGATCACCAATCCAATGAGCCATCTCCAAAGCTTATGATCACCCTTTCTATATAAACCTTAAATGCCCCCAAGGCATAACTTACAACTTTTGCACTGATGGCTATGGGGTTGTCATCCTTAAAGACATAATTTCCTGATCTTTCAACTACATTGAACAAAACGGACATCCCAAAATTGTGGCTCAAAGTGTTTGGGGAAATAGTGGGCGTGGGAGGGGAGTTAGTTGCCCTCCAATCACTTTCGACTATTAAAAAGGGCACTATCCCTTTCAATGTCCAATCAAATGGGAGCCCTTTTAGAAGCTTCAACGACATCTCCTTCGATACGAAATGCCCTGATCTAAAGTCAAAAAAAAAAAAAATAATAGATTGTGCCCACATCATTCTTTACTTAAGCAGCGCTATTACGCTGCCTATGCTACATATATATGCTTATTTGTGTACACCGTATATAACCTATTACAGATCTTATATAACTTTATATATTTATTATTGTTTATTGAATAGAAAAATTTTCTTAATAAAATGTTTTTTCTTCTTCTGATGTCTGGGTAAAAATTCTCAATAAAAAAAAAAATTGCAAAAAAAAAAATCACACACTAATTTGCAAAATATTTGATCTCATATTTTTATTAAAGTTGTAGATTATTGATTAAGTGGATATTGCGCACTAATGTAAAGTCTAAAATTTTATCAATTTTAAGAACAAAATTTCAATATTTGCCTGTTGATTTAAATTTTATTCCCCTTTTGTCGTCACAGTCACGCTTGTCCCTTTTATTCTTGAATTATACTAGTCCAAAGCGCAAAATTCTTAAAGCCAATTAACCTGAGTGGGGGAATTTCACAATTCTTTCTATTTGAGGTCATTCTGATTGGTTAAACATTTTAGTGAACTTATATAAACTTCATAGACCAAATTGCCTTTTACTTGCTCAATTTCTAGATACTATCTCAACAAGGCAACACTGGTCACAGTTATTAGAATTTCGATACTACTTTGGCATTATAGAAGTGTTTTATAACTATTTGCTTGTAATATTCTGTAAAAAAAGTATTTCAAATTAGGGCATTGAAGTCGATAATGACGAAAAAAAACAACTTTTTTTAACGCTAAATGAGTAGATACCCCCAAGCATTTTATCAACACGTTTCATATAGCTTCTATGAGGCCTTTAGGGGTGGGGTTAAACTCTGTCTCTAAGATTTATTCTCTTCAGAAATTGAACATGGGAAGCTTAAGTTTTTTTTATTCTAGAATGTTTTTTCAACCTAAAAAAAGACAAGGTTTTATCGAGAACTAAGCTTTTAGGAGCAATTACTTATAAGCATCTTTTGAATGTAATAGGCCTTGGCAATGTTAGATAAAATTCCTCAAGGTTTTGAACAGAACTTAGTAGAATGATATATAATTTAAGAGAAATGAATTATCCTTGATTTGGACAAAACCAAATTGCCTCTGACCTGGGACCAAAAGTAGAAATAAACACATTTTTTTTATACAGAATTTAAGGTTCAAATTGATTCAATTTGGGCACAAAACTTTCAAAAGATCGTACATGTTTGTTCAAACAGTTCGTGGTAACGAACTGTAGTAAGGAGCGACCCGGCTCAAGAGTAAAAGAAACTCTAAATAACGAAATTTTGATGCTAAAATATACATCAAAAGAATCGGATTTTCATGCTGATTTTAAATATATAAGTTTCATCAAATTTGGTCTTTGTCATCAAAAGTTCAGAGCCTAAGAAAATTTGTCTTATTTTAGAAAATAGGGGAAAACACCCCCTAAAAGTCACAGAATCTTAACGAAAATCACACCATCGGATTCGGCGTATCAGAGAACCCTATAGCAAAATTTTCAAGCTCCTATCTACACAAATGAGGAATTTCGTATTTTTTGCCAGAAGACATATCACGGGTGCGTGTTTATTTGTTTGTTTTTTTTTTTTTTTTCTTTTCCCCAGGGGGTCATCGTATCGACCAAGTAGTCCAAGAATGTTGCAAGAGGGCTTATTCTAACGGAAATGAAAAGTTCTAATGCCCTTTTTAAGTGACCAAAAAAATTGGAGGGCACTTAGGCCCCCTCCCACGCTCATTTTTTCTTCAAAGTCAACAGATCAAAATTTTGAGGTAGCCATTTTGTTCCGCATAGTCAAAAAACCATAATAACTATGTCTTTGGGAATGACTTACTCCCCCACAGTCCCTGGGGGAGGGGCTGCAAGTTACAAACTTCGACTAGTGTTTACATATAATAATGGTTATTGGGAAGTGTACAGTCGTTTTCAGGGGATTTTTTTTGGGGTTTGGGGGTGAGGTTGAGGGGAGGGGGCTATGTGGGAGGAGCTTTCCTTGGATAAATATGTCATGGGGGAAGAAAAATTCAATGAAAAGGGCGCAGGATTTTCTAAAATTACTATAAAAAAACAATGAAAAAATAAACATGGAAAAATTTTTTCAATTGAAAGTAAGGAGTAGCATTGAAACTAAAAATACTTTAGCATAAAGAGCGAGGTATTTAGGAGGAGATAAATACCTCGCTCTTTATGCTATAGTACTTTTATTAATTTCAACTATTTATTCTACGGCCTTTCTGATTCAGGGGTCATTCTTAAAGAATCGGCACAAAACTTACGATTTACTGTAAAGAGCGAGGTATTAACGAGGGTACAAACCCCCTCATATACATAATAAAAATTTAAGAATATAAAAGTTTGTTACGTAAGTTAATTCTTAAGTTACGTATATTTTTTTCTAATAAAAAAATTCGTTAAAAATTAAAATTTATAGTTGCATTTTTGTGTAACCGAAAAATTGCATGGCAACTAGGCCTCCTTCCCCATCCCTTATTTCTCAAAATCGTCTGATCAGAACTAAGAGAAAGCCATTTAGCCAAAAAAGGAATTAAAATGTAAATTTCATTTTAATAATTTATGTGTGGAGAGCCAAAATCAAACATGCATTAATTCAAAAACGTTCAGAAATTACATAAAAAAAACTAGTTTTTCTAACTGAAAGTAAGGAGCGACATTAAAACTTAAAACGAACATAAATTACTCCGTATATGAAATGGGTTGTCCCCTCCGCAATCCTTCACTCTTTACGCTAAAGTTTGACTCTTTACCACAATTCTGCTTTTTAAAATAATTAAAAGCTTTAGGATAAAGAGCGAGGGATTGCGGAGGGGACAACCCATTTTATATACGGAGTAATTTCTGTTCGTTTTAAGTTTTAATGTCGCTCCTTACTTTCAGTTAGAAAAACTAGTTTTTTTATGTAATTTTCAAAAAGAGGAGATAGGAACGTACATACTTCAGAGTGGCAACTCTGGAAACGGGGCTAACATTGGCTAATAAAAGAAAAAAAAAGAAAAGAAGACTTGTATTAAAGATATAAAAAAATTAAATATGAAGAATTTTAAAAATACTGAGATTTTGCTAGGGGTAGACGCCGGATAAAAATTTAAAAACATTAAAAAGATCGAAATAATTACCTATTCCAGCAAAATTTAAACATCTTCGTTTAACAAGTCTTCATGGAAAGGAAAAAAACCTTCTAGCTGTGTAATATGGAGCCCAAAAAATTTACAAATGAGAACCATCAAGCAATATGAAACTAATCGAAATTACTAATTGTTTGATATCATTTAATGTATATCTACTCATGAGTTATTGTTAGCATTTAGGGGTGTGGCCGAAGACAAGTCTTTTTCTCCTTCGGTGGCCAGCACACCCAAGTCTTCGTTTTTTTTTGCCTTGGATGTACTAGTATGTATTTATTTATTTAAGGAAAATTTAAAACCGTTTAACAAGGGAAAGATTGCTATGTATATGCAAGTACTCATATGGTAAAGAAAAAAGAAAGAATACTTAGCTAGTTTGTCGAGATATAGTAACAAGCACATCTTATCGGAATTAATGTAAGCGATGAAATATATAGATATTAAAGTATGTGTAGACGAGTAGACTGTAAATAAGACTGTAAAGTAGACTGTATACTGTAAATGAGACTGTAATGTACACTTTAGAATGTAAACGAGACTGTAATGCACACTGTAGAATGTAAATGAGACTGTAAAAATAGACTGTAGACTGCACCTGTACACTGTGAACAGTAAACGCTGTAAAACGTTGCTAAAACGCTTCTTAACAGTTAAAATGTTCGGGTTTTTAACATACAACTCCCATGCTTAGAAAGACTGAGTAATCCATCAACAGAATTAAGCAAAGGAAGTGACACAAGGATATATATTTAGGAATTCGAAGCAGTGCTTCCACTCCTCCCGATTTATCGGGAGATCTCCCGACTTTTTGGAAAGTCTCCCGACTGAAATTTCCTCCCGATAATCTCCCGATTTCTGTTGAATTGAGCTCTGTCCAACTTGAAGTTTCTGATCTTTCTTGATTGTCTGGCAGAATGCAAAATATGTCTTTGTTGCCCGTAAAAGGGGGATTTCAAAGCCGCCGGCCGCGTTTGATTCGCGGAAGTCAACTGCGGACCCTAATTAATGACCTAGTCGGCAGCTTGTCCCGTGAGAGACCATTGTTGTGTTCGAAAAAAGGTTGATTTGATTTGATTCTCAGTTCATAACTTCATCTGATCTGATCAGTCAACTCAGATAGTTCATTTCCACTGGATAATTTGTGTACAATTAGGACGGGGCTTACCTTACGTGACAGGATTTTTTTTAGGGTAAGTACCAAGCTAACTGGAACTAGACAATTATACATCCCTGCACGTGGGCAACCCAAGAAGTAGGCTACTGACCTGTCCTAGGGGGTGCTTCTATGATCTGTTTCTTTACCAAAATAACATGTTTTAACTTGAAACCAATTCTTAACCTGTTGCCAGTGCAAGGATTCTATAGTACAAATTCGAATACACTATTCTTACGGGTCTTATAGATATCCGGTATTCGCCAGACTACTAGCCTATATCAAAATAACGATTTCGAGTGTCGGCGAGATCGGCTTCACAAGTCACAGCAGAGCAAAATAACACTAGGGAGTAGGGTCAAGAACTATGCTTTCCTTGCTTTGCAAACGGGCCATACTCATAGCGCCGCCCACTACGCTTGCGACATTTAAAGCGAGACAAACATGCGGGTTTAGAAATTTCTAGTAAAGGTAATATGCGGTCTGCACACGTCGAGGAAACTGGGGAGGTCGTATCTTTTTTTTGCTTTGTTCAAAATATGAAGTTATTGGAGCAAGCGCTGGTGCAAGACCGATTGAGTTTCAGTAGCGACGTTCACTATCGCTAGTGGTGCTAGTGTGGCTGCTGTTCGAGTGTGTCTCACTTTTTCCAGGTCTTGGCGCTACTGTCTAGTGTTATTTTGCTCTGCTTCACAATATAGGAGGATAGGAGGATGGATTTTAAGATGTAGACCAAAGCCAGCCATACCAAATCTGTTTTCAAAGGGACAAATCTGTTTTCAAAGTGCCGATATGTCTAAATTTTATGTCACAGTGTTCAAAGTGTATTAAAAGTGTATTATTTTTCTCTTCAAAGTGTGTCATTTTGTTCTGTTTTGGGGAGACCGGAAATCTCGAAAAACGGTTAGAATGGTGGGATCGGTGTATCAGGGACCCGATCAAACTGACTTGTAAATAAAAATTTACTCGGTCCGATAGTCGTAGGGGGAGTGGAGGAAGGGGGAGTCCGCAATATTGAGTCATGCGTAAATTTGGAACGGGTGATCAGATTCGAGTGAAATTTAATAATTGAACAGAGGACATGTCTCTGGTGATCTTTTTCATGTCCGGATCGGATCCGACAACTATTTGGGGGGGGGGAGGATACGTGACAGGCATAGACTGGAGAGATCGGGATGTAACTTTGTGGGAATAAAAAACAGATGCTCTGGATAAATCATTTACAGAAAAGTACTCATCATTACAGCCAAATCCAAAAATAAAATACTTTTTACAAAACGATACATTCTCGTGATTTCCAAGTTTATGGTCATTTTTATCTCAAGGGTTTTGGTTTCAAATGATCAGAACGAAAAGCAAATTCTGTATTTCATTTTCTGAACCAGCCTTGCAAGTGCCATACGAGTTACTAGCTCTTATTGTGTTTCATATCCTTCCTTTTAGATTGTTTTGTATAAAGTCAGTTGTGTTAAAGTGATGGCTTACCTTTTGTGGCGTGAATTTTGTCTAGGGTTTGTGGCCTACCGCACATTTGCGCTCATAAAAATACTTCTGGTAACTATAGGCCTATACTCCTGAAGAATATTAATGATTCAAACCACCTTAAACTTCCAATGTTCAAACTTTACAAAATATTAGTCGTTTTAACTAACAGCTCTCTCCTTAAAAAAAATATAAACAAAAGGAAGATAAAACAAAATCACCTTGGTAAACAGGAAAATATTAGCTTCTTACTTATTCAAGAAAATGGATTTTAACGCACGGAGAGAACCAATAATTTTTTTTTTCAATTTGAGCCCCAAACCGAACTGTTATGGTTTTTGGGATCCCAACACGTAAGTGGAGGGATATCTATGACATCGCAAAAGTTGTCCGTCCGTCCGTCTGTTAGCACGATAACTCTCGACGGGGTAGAGATATTTTTTTCAAATTTGGTATGGGGATCAATTGGGTCAAAGTACAGGCCAAGTTCGTAGATGAGCCCTGTAGCCCCATATCTAGGGGTGGGGGAGGGGCTTCAAAATAAGGAACGAAACAAATGTTTTAAAAAGCCAATGAGATAGTCCATATAGGACATGCTGAATCCATATCTGAAACTTATTTTCTCGCCGGACAATTAGTTCGCCCGGAATCCGGCCAAAACCGGAAAATTTGTTAAAAGTAAAAGTTTTATTTGAAGTTGATTAAAGGCTCGATTAAAGGGGTAAGAAGACATGCTGAATTCGTATATGATAATCGTCAACTACCCGGACGATTAGTTTGCCTGGAATCCGGCCAAAGCCGGAAAAAAAAATTAAAAGTTTTATTTATAGTTGATTAAATGTTCAATTTAGGGGTAAGAAAATATACTGAATCCACATATGACAATTATTTTCTACCCGGACATACAGTTCGCCCGGAACTAGGCCTAAACCGGAAAATTTTAAAAAGTAAAATTTAAAGTTAATAAGAGGTTCGATATAGTGGTAAGGAGAGCAAATAGGGCTCGCCGGGCAAATAGTTCGCCCGGAATCGGCCAAAACCTGATTTTTTTTTTTTTTTTTAAGTTTAAAGTTTATCTGAAGTTGATTAGAGTTTCGATATAAGATTAGGGGGATGTACTTAATTTATTTTGAGGTTTAGTTTTTGCTGGACAAGTAGTTCACTTGGAATCCGGCCGAAAACGGATATTTGGTAGAAGCAAGGCAGGAAGCTTTGATCAAAGATAGGGTAAGACTTATATACATGACAAAAGTACAGCACGTGTCCACTGCAATGCGCTCTGACTATAAATCTCACTATCAACACACCTGACTTGCAGGGTTCTCTCAAAATATAACATAACAAGACCAAAGGTTTCGATGAGATCCCATAAATTTTATATTTGATCCAGACAATTGCGTCTTGTAGATCCGGTCTTCGCCAGACTCCTTGAATATCTGTACTATTTAATATTCGACCAATGACTGGTCTTCCGAGAAAACAAACTTATATTATAAGTGCACATGAGCCTAAACAAATACATGTTGCAGTATGTCCAGTAACAAACAACACTTTCCAGGCTCATGAGAAATGTCGGACGAAGATTATTCTGACTCCAATGAAGCTCAGGATATAAAAAGAAGGAAAATTGAAAAGAAAATCGAAATTATTCCTAGCAGTAGTGGCTCAGATGAGGAATTGATAATTGTGGAACCAAGCCCCAAGCCCCGAAAGAAAAAGAACAGTGGAAAACGTTACGAGCAAAAGTATGTGAAATCCTGGGAGATAGAAGAAACATTTAAAGGCTGGCTTTCGAAGAAGCACGGATCTGAAGTTGCTATCTGTTTGTGGTGCAACGCTGAGCTTTCCTACAAAAAGGGTAAAACAGATCTCACTGCCCATGCCCGTACTTCTGTGCATGTTAAAAACACAGTGACCCCAAAAGCTATGCCTCCTGCTATTTCAGTGTACATGGTTCATGACGAGTTTCCGTCTGTGCTTGAGACTGAAGCTAAAATTGCTTCATTCCTGGTCAGCCACAACCTGCCATTTTCCTTTTCGGACCAGTTGATTCCCCTGCTGAAAGCGATGCCACCAAAATCGGTCCTTGATAAAGTGCATCTCGGGAAGCAAAAGTTGTGAATGTTGTTCGTCAGGGACTCGGTCCTTACTACAAGCAAAAAGTTGTCGAAGAAATGAAGGTGAGACCTTTTTCTTTGGTCACCGACGAAACGACGGATGTGGGAACCGTTAAACAGCTCGCTGTATGTGTTTCCTTTAGTAACAACGAAATGGAAACGGATATCGATATCATTGATTTTGTGGAGTGCTCAAACGGATCAGCAGTTTCCATTTTCACCAAACTGGAGGAAACTTTGGAGTTTTTAAGAGTAAGTGAAGTGCCTTTACGGAATTGGGTCAGGTTCTGTAGTGATACCACGAACGCCATGATGGGTTGTAACAACTCAGTGGTGACTCTGATCCAAAGAAGCTACCCTTGGGTATTAATAGTGAAGTGCAGTTGTCATTCCATTCATCTGTGCGCCTCATACGCCTGCAAGAAACTGACGAAGACTCTAGAAGACCTGTGTCGTCATGTGTACAATCATTTCAATATGAGTGCCAAGCGTACAGCTGCCCTGAAAGAATTTCAATTGTTTTCAGAGACTGCGGTCCACAAGATATTGGCACCAGGTCAAACAAGAATTCAGTGGACACAGTTCTGTAGCGAACTACAGAACTGTGTCCACTGAATTCTAGAGCAGTGGAATGCCCTAACCTTGTATTTTACCAGTGTCCATTTTGAAGATCCGACTCACGGTAGTGAGTTAGTTCTGAGTGCCCTGAAAAATCCATTTATGAAGATCGTCATGATTTTCGTGGACTACGCGCTGGGACTTTTGAACGACTTCAATACCCTTTTCCAGTCCCAGGTGCCTATTTTCTACCGACTGAAAATCGAAGTCATTCAATTGGTGAAAACTCTGTTGAAAAACCTTATGAATGTTCGCACATTAAGAAGCTTTACTGACATCATGTAAATTGATGTTGAAGACGAAGCTAGTTATGTAGATCGGCGAAAGTTCTACCTTGGCTTAGAAGCCGAAGCAGCAATGACTGGCCTTCTTGCGTCTAGTGATGGACGAAATGCCAATCCCGACGAAATTGACAAGGTTTATTCTACCGCGAGAGAATTTTACAAGGAAGTGGTGGTCCAGATGAAAAACCGCTTCTCGTTCGACTCGGACATTTTCGCCTTCTCAGAACTACTTGACCCTGTTCAGGCTCAGGATCTGAATCCTCCTAGCCTGGCACCTGGCAGTTTGCTCTCAGTAACTGACTACTGGAAGCTACTATTTGCCCAGAAATACTCTAACGGCAAACCAAAGTTTGGTAACCTGAGGCTTGTCGTTGAGTACCTGTACGCTCTACCGTTTTCGAGCGTAATAGCGGAGAGACTGTTTAGTACTTTGAAGGACGTCAAAACAGACAAACGTAACTGCCTGTCGACAGTTACGATTAGTTCAACGCTTCAGACTAAATTTGGCATGAGTAGGCTTAAGGTGACACCTCAGTCTCTGGTCGTAGATGGGAGCATGAGGCAGTTACTGAAAGGCGTAGTTGCTTCCGCAACCGCTACTGAAGCTAGTGCCGCTATCCTGAAATCGGCTTCTTTAGCGCGAGTCTGGCCCCAGAAAGAGCAAACAATACCGTTGATGATCAGGATTAGCTGCAGTGTGATCTCGTGAAAATTCTGACTGTGATTGGTATTCATAATTCTAGTTCAAGTTATGTGATCAAGTAGTTTTAGCTGCAGTGTGATACAGTGAAAATTCTGCCCGAGTTCTGTTACTCGTATTCGTAATTCTAGTTCTAATCATGTGAATAGGTAGTTTTAGATGACTTTCAATAAAACTATTTAGTTTGCATTAAGTTTTGTATGAAAGAAACATTGTTCCTTGTTGATAGGTGATTTTGGAGTAATAATAAGTCTTCACCTTCCGGAATCTGGGTTCCCAGATTTTCCGAGATTTTTTTTTAATTTCATCTGCGATACTTCAAAATTCCAGAAATCTGGAAGTTCAAAAGCCCCTTTTTTCCGGATGATTTTGATATACTTTCGGACCGGTTCATATTCGAGATGTAAGAAGAAGAAGACGTCAAAGAATAATCTGGAAGCCTAGGTTCCGGAAGTTCCGGGAGGTGAAGACCGGACTTAAGACTCTAAAACATATTTTCGATTCTACTTTGTTCTGTCTCTCTATTACTGACATTTTTACCACCAATACAACTGGTATGTGAGGCAAAACAGTTGTTTAAAACCTCCTGATTTTTTCCCCGACTTTAAAAAAAACCTCCCGATAATCTCCCGACTTTTTTGGAGTCGTTACTGATTTTCAGAAAAAAAAGTGGAAGCACTGATTCGAAGCTTTACTCAGACAGGCATTTCCACTGTGAAAAAAGTTGAAGCAAAAAACCCAAATAATTGAGACACTTCTTTAATGGTGAATTTAGGTATTAGTTAAAGGGTAGTCACAGAAGTCTAACCTAGAAAAATAATGCTCGAAAATGGTCAACCCTCCCTAAGCTTCTTTGTAAAAGGTAAAAAGGTAAAAAAAAAATGGTAAAGGATGCGGCACTAGACCCTTAAGGTCTGAAACCGGCCGTGCTGATCTCCGTCTCAAGGTCCTTCAGCCAGGAAATGCAATAAGGGGATGAGTGCCAGGCATCCTGTGCTTTTGCATACCCTTCCTGTTTACCTTCTCCATATTTTTCCAGGTACCCATTTAGAGCTGGGTCGACTCTGGCTGAGCTTACAAAGTCACCCCACTGACCCCCGTCCCAAACCAAATAATTAGGTACACTAGGATTCGAACCCTCACCCTCTCTGACAAAGGATACTAAATCCCTCTAGGATCCTAAATTCTTTGATACAAAGAAGTCTCAGAAAAGACTTCTTTATTTATGTCTCCTATTCAGTTTGGGTCCATTTCTCCTCCAAATTTTGACCTTTTATGATTTTCACTTTAATTTCTAACATTTTCCACATAATTTGGATATTTTCGACGTGTTGTTTTTACTGGAAACCCACCCCCTAGTCCCCAAATACCCGAATAAAAAGCCTAAGAAATTTAAAGTCTGTGTAAAATGGTATTGAAAAATATCGCATTGTTAATTCTAAAATTATGGAGTGTTTGAAAACAGACAGGCATATACGATGGAGGCAGGAACGGGCACCCAGAGCGGAATGAATTCATCCCCCTCTTCTAGAAGGCAAAAATACACAGAAAATGTTTTTTTATTCAAATATTCAGAAAGAAACTCGCACAAAAAGAAGTAAATCTAACTTCAGACAAAAGCACCCCCCTCCCCACCTTTAATACCATTTTAGGAAAAATTGCAGTCCTACCACCAACACCACCCTCCTCCCATTCAAAACAGTATCTGCAAGCACCCTTGTTGGCAGATACATATTCGATTGCAGAAATAATCTTTAATGTACTTGGATGGTTTAGAGCAGCACTACCATTTTATTTTTTATTTTTTTTTTATTGTGGTTAATTTGAATTGTTTTCTTTAACAAAGAAATAGCTAGTGCGAAAATAAAACAGGATGAATTATAGAATTTAGCTACATTAGGAACTAGCACAGTTAGCTTGAATTTTATATATTAGAAAAAATCTTAAAAGTAATATTTTCCAGGCAAAGAAACTTTATCTAACCAAACTTTATCTAACAGAAAATTTATCTAACCACTTCGCAAGAAAAAAATAATAGGAGTCCTATTGGATAATCTTCTTTGAAAAATCTCTTACCCTTCATGCTTTGGAGCCAATATGTAACTACATAAGCGTATTTTAGTGTCTTTTTTGTAAGTTTATTAATTAGGTATGCACTTTCCACAAATTTTAAGTTATTCAGTACTCACCAGCTTCACAGTACGGAAGTCCATCTTCCAGGTAAAAGCGACTGTTACCAAAAAGTCTTCCACAATAAGCACATGCAAAGCATTCGGGATGAAATTGCTTTCCGATCGCTTTCAAGCAATCCTGAAACACAATTAGAATAGAACAAAATGTTTTATTGAAAAGAGAAAGACATACAATAAAAGAAAAATAGGACTGCGCAAATACCGATAGGCATGCTGGTGTATAAAAATATGCTATAAATTAACACAAAAATGGAGAAATGTACACAGGTATAATAAAATAAAATCTTGAACCTGCTAAATTATGAGGAACAAAAACAAAGCAGAAAGAAGGAGAGGGTGGTGGAGAAAGAGAGAAAGAGGGAGAAAAAGACAGAAAATGAAAAAACAAGACGGCTTGGATTTACTTTTAAAATGGGAAAGATTAATTTTAATTTTTGTGATTTTAGATTAAAATGAATATCCAATAGCTACGGTAATATTTTATTTATGGTATATTTTATTCATCCAAAAGGTTAAAAACAACATTCATTTGTATGCATCAAGAGTGTCGATTCACGAAAATGTAAGGGGTAGGCAAGGCTTTTTTCCCTTCTTTTTTCAAATTTTCAATTTTTTTTTTCTTTCATCATTCGTATTTCTTTTGTTTCCAGTTTCTTTCGAAACTAAGAAGTTCCAATTCGAATACGTAAACAGCGTTGTTTTTTTTCCAAAAAGATGGTTTAGTGTAATCCAAACACTATAATATTAAAGGATAATATTACTCAACAGAAATTACAGAGCTCAGCAAAAAAAATCACTTGTACAGATTGGATTAACACAAGTCATCACTGCAAGTATCTTGACCTACGACAACAAGAGCAATCACTTCTTGTAGATTGGAACGTGCCTGTGCATAAGCAGAACTTAATAAAGGGACTAAAACATTGAAACATAATGTACATGTTGCCAAGTTATTTACAAAAATCTAATTTCAGTTATATCTAGCTTCCGTCAGAAAGTGGTAATCCCAACATAATTAATTCTTTCACAGGATTTCAAAGCGACGTAAATTGGCTGATGATGCATCATGAAAGCTAAGGGGTTTATACATTGGTTATTATAGATGTGCACAAGACTACACAAAAGACGGGGGTTTTCAGGTTTTCCCCCTCCAGCGTTAGGTTGTGAAAAATCCCCAAACGACGATCGAATCACCACATTGTTTGGTTGTTTAATTGCACATGAACCTAAAAATAATTTTTTCCCTGGCTGAACTTAATCCCAAAAAATAATTTATTCACTGTTTCCTAAATCAAAGTCACGCGTAAAGGCCATGGTACACACGCCTTAACCAGTCCCCATGTAACTCAAACCCATTCAGACAGACCAGTTGAACTCAACCACTGTTCAACCTAGCCCCATGCAACTCAACCCTCATTCAATTCAATTCCCGTGCAAATCAACCCTCATTTGACCAAACGCCTATGCAACTCTACCCCTGTTTGACATATCCCCCATTCCATTCAATCCAAGTCAACTCCACGCGAAATCAACTCCACCCCTGCGACAGGTTAGGTTACATATCTAGGTTACATATCTAACCATCATTCAATTCAACCACTTCCACAGGTTATGTTAGGTTATATTTTTATCCCCCATTCAATTCAATCCCTGCAACAGGTCAGGCTAGATCATGTTGAATATGGTTGATTAGAACAGGAGTTGAGTTAAACGGGGGCTGCATTAATGGCGGGAAAGGGATAAGAGGGTGTTGATTTACATGTACACCCATAGACTCTTTTGATCTACCCCCTGCGTTAAGTTAAGCATAAGCTTATATTAGCCATATTCTGGCCAATCTCTCAATTAATTATTAATATTAACATTAGTGTTCGCAGTTTAAGCTAAAAACAAAATAGTGTTCACATCTATTTTTGTGTCCAGAAAAACTTTGAAATCTAGGCAGAATAGCAGGCTACTTATAGGGCGATTTTATTCTTTTTATATTAGATTTACTAAGGCTAAGGCTCCGTTCACTTAGATTTCGAGTTTTATTTTCTCTTTTATTTAATTTTCAGTGTGTTATTTTTATTTATTTCTTAATTTCAAGATTTTTGATTGGTGAAACAGAAAACTATTTGAAGAGCAACCATTTTGTCCATCTAAATAGATGTGGGTTCACATCTATTTTTGTGTCCAGAAGAACTTTGAAATCTAGGCAGAATAGCAGGCTACTTATAGGGCGATTTTATTCTTTTTATATTAGATTTACTAAGGCTAAGGCTCTGTTCACTTAGATTTCGAGTTTTGTTTTCTTTTTTATTTAATTTTCAGTGTGTTATTTTTATTTATTTCTTAATTTCAAGATTTTTGATTGGTGAAACAGAAAACTATTTGAAGAGCAACCATTTTGTCCATCTAAATAGATATGGGTTCACATCTATTTTTGTGTCAAGAAAAACTTAGAAATCTAGGCAGAATAGCAGGCTACTTATAGGGCGATTTTATTCTTTTTATATTAGATTTACTAAGGCTAAGGCTCCTTTCACTTAGATTTCGAGTTTTATTTTCTCTTTTATTTAATTGTCAGTGTGTTATTTTTATTTATTTCTTAATTTCAAGATTTTTGATTGGTGAAACAGAAAATTATTTGAAGAGCAACCATTTTGTCCATCTAAATAGATGTGGGTTCACATCTATTTTTGTGTCCAGAAAAACTTTGAAATCTAGGCAGAATAGCAGGCTACTTATAGGGCGATTTTATTCTTTTTATATTAGATTTACCAAGGCTAAGGCTCCGTTCACTTAGATTTCGAGTTTTATTTTCTCTTTTATTTAATTTTCAGTGTGTTATTTTTATTTATTTCTTAATTTCAAGATTTTTGATTGGTGAAACAGAAAATTATTTGAAGAGCAACCATTTTGTCCATCTAAATAGATGTGGGTTCACATCTATTTTTGTGTCCAGAAAAACTTTGAAATCTAGGCAGAATAGCAGGCTACTTATAGGGCGATTTTATTCTTTTTATATTAGATTTACTAAGGCTAAGGCTCCGTTCACTTAGATTTCGAGTTTTATTTTCTCTTTTATTTAATTGTCAGTGTGTTATTTATATTTATTTCTTAATTTCAAGATTTTTGATTGGTGAAACATAAAATTATTTGAAGAGCAACCATTTTGTCCATCTAAATAGATGTGGGTTCACATCTATTTTTGTGTCCAGAAAAACTTTGAAATCTAGGCTGAATAACAGGCTACTTATAGGGCGATTTTATTCTTTTTATATTAGATTTACTAAGGCTAAGGCTCCGTTCACTTAGATTTCGAGTTTTATTTTCTCTTTTATTTAATTGTCAGTGTGTTATTTTTATTTATTTCTTAATTTCAAGATTTTTGATTGGTGAAACAGAAAATTATTTGAAGAGCAACCATTTTGTCCATCTAAAATCGAAACTTAACATGTACATTTTTTATGTTTACGAGGTGGATAATTCATACATTAAAGTTAACCTTGTTGCATCAAATGGTGAGGACTGATAACCATAAGTATCTCTAATCGATGTGCTCTGGCCCAAACTTATCATGACTTACTGTTTTCCATTACCCCTTGTTCAAAAGTTCATTTTCTTTAAGGGAACGCACTCTAGTTTCGGATGGACGGTTTATTCCTAGACTGTTATCAAAAACAGAGCCATGATATTTGATTTTTGCAATAAAAACTTGTTTCAATCCCAAAACGGGTCTCGCAAATTGAATAGTAGTTGCTGCCTTTATAAAATCTAATTGAGAAGGGATTTAAAGCACCGAAAACAATAACCAATGGCAAGAATATGCCTAACGTAAGCTTAGGCTGAACTTTACAAAGGAAGGTAGGCCAAGAACGGCTAAGGCTTTGCGTGTAACTCAATCCTCGTTTAACACAACCCCCATTCAGCTCAACTTGACTCCAGTCCACAACTGTGGACGGGAGCCCACAGTTGTGGCCACAATTGTCCTAATAATAAATTGTTCTCAAGTTTTCCCCTTTTTTTGAGGGAAAGTACTTTACTTTTGAATATACAGTTTATTCCGAGATTCTTAGCGAAAACAGAGCCACGATATTCAAATTTATAAGATATTTTTCTTATTTGTTGCAGACACTAAAAAAGTGTTTCGCAAATTCGATGGTAATTGATCAAAGCACTCTTTGTGCTAGAGTTTTTTATTGGTTTAAAAATAGAGCTGTGAGAAAGAGTCAAACTTTAGCATAAAGAGCGGGGCGTTGAGAAGGGAACAATCCCTTTCATATACGGAGTAATTTCTGCTCGTTTTAAGTTTTAATGTCGCTCCTTGCTTTCAGCTGAAAAAAACTTGTTTTTATTTATTTAATTATATTATAAACCGGATTTCATTTCGAAGAATCCCGTACAGGCTAGTTGTATTTTTCTGGCAAGCTCTAATTCATATCATTTGACCATTTTGTTTCATATATATAATCTACATTTATTACATCTTTTAAATAGAATATGCTCTTGGGCGTGCTGTTGTGTTATTTTTTTCTTTTATTTTACGTTTATTGTACTTAACCACAACCTGACTTCTAGGCTTGTCGCTTAGAGTATAACAATATTCAAAGATTCACTTGCGAAAAATCTAAAAGATGCAAAAAATAATCCAACAATTCATGAACCAGATCATGGGTTAAGTTTTTCATTGACCAGGGGTGTTTAGGGGTAAATGCTTCTGCACTTGATCAGATCCCAATGTATTATCCTACATAAAATTCCATGAAATCCTTAGACACGGTCGAATCTTATTATTGCTGGTAGGAGGTGTAAAGGTCCCCTGAAGAGTAAGGCGGGAACTCTGCAACCATCTTTTTTCCATCTCCTGGAAGACCAAACCGTATATAAAGTGCATAGCTTATGTTGTACCCGAGAAGACACATCTATGACAAAAATACTCTTTTCAGATCTCCAATCTCCTCTATTTAGAAAACTCTCATGGCACTTCAAATAACTGATTCCACCGACACAATTAAAATATGGGGGAGGGGGTCAAAATAACCCCCTCCGACCGCTAAAGCTTACTCCAAATTTCTATTGTATCCTGCGCATTGATGCATACACGAAATGTGAATCATGTAAAGTAAATTAAATCCATTTGTTCTCTCGTTTCTAAACCTATTTCAGGACCTCAAAAGATGTGACAGCTGACGAGACTGGCGCCCTCTATCTATTACAAACCCCTTGTCCCTATCCCAAATCTCTTAACTTATTGTTTGAATGCGGAAGCAAATCCCTGAACAGACAAGGAAAAAATCGTAATTGTTTTACTTCCTCCATTAAATCGAGGAACAAAAATATCTAGTCTTTCAAGAAATAGGCATTATTTACTTGTTGACATAGTGGAGACAAGTCATATTACTTGCAAAGGGATAGGAATAACTTCCGGAACGCTGGACAAACTGTAAAAGTAATACGCAAACATTACTTTGGAAAGGTTGATAAAAAAAATGCAAATACATCAAAAAAATTTAAAGAGAAGGTTTTCAACATTATTCCACAAATATAGAGTTTGTGTGGCCCTCTTTTGCAGTAACAATTCTTGAACTAATTAAAAAAAATAGTTTTTTTAACTGAAAGTAAGGAGCGACATTAAAACTTAAAACGAGCAAAAATTACTCCGTATATGAAATGGGTTGTCACCTCCGCAATCCCTCGCTCTTTACGAAGTTTTTAATTGTTTTAAAAAGTAGAATTGTGGCAAAGAGTCAAACTTTAGCGTAAAGAGCGAGGGATTGCGGAGGTGACAACCCATTTCATATACGGAGTGATTTTTGTTCGTTTCAAGTTTTAATGTCCCTCCTTACTTTCAGTTAAAAAAACTAGTTTTTTTAAATTTAATTTCTGAACATTTTGGCTCCCCACACATAAATTATTAAAATGAAATTTGCATATTAATTCTTTTTTTTTTGGCTAAATGGCTTTCGCATAGTTTTGATCAGACGATTTTGAGAAATGAGGGGAGGGAAAGAAGGCCTAGTTGCCCTCCAATTTTTCGGTTACTTAAAAAGGCAACTAGAACGTTCAATTTTTAACAAACATTTTTATTAGTAGAAAATATACGTAACTTTAGAATTAACTTACGCAACAAAGTTTTATATTTTTATCATTTTATATATATATGAGGGGGTTTCACCGCTCGTTAATACCTCGCTCTTTACACTAAATCTGAAGTTTTGCCCCAATTCTTTAAGAATGACCCCTGAATCAGAAAGGCCGTAGAATAAATAGTAAAATTACCAAAAATACTTTAGCATAAAGAGCGAGGTATTTATCTCCTCCTAAATACCTCGCTCTTTATCCAAAAGTATTTTAAGAATCCCTCATATGCGTAATAATCTCTGTTCTTTTTAAGTTTTAATACTACTCCTTACTTTCAACTGAAAAAACTTTTTCGTGTTTATTTTTTCATTGTTTTTTTATAGTAATGCTTGAAAATCCCGCGCCTTTTCATTGAATTTCTCTTACCCCATGACATATTCCTCCAAGGAAAGATCCTCCCACATAGCCCCATCCCCTCAAACCCGCCCCCAAACCATTAAAATCCCCCTGAAAACGTCTGTACACTTCCCAATAACCATTATTGTATGTAAACACTGGTCAAAGTTTGTAACTTGCAGCCCCTCCCCCAGGGACTGTGGGGGAGTAAGTCATCCCCAAAAACATAATTATTATGGTTTTTGGCTATGCGGAACAAAATGGCTATATCAAAACTTTGATCTGTTAACTTTGGGAAAAAATGAGCGTGGGAGGGGGCCTAGGTGCCCTCCAATTTTTTGGTAACTTAAAAAGGGCACTAGAACTTTTCATTTCCGTTAGAATGAGCCCTCTTGCGATATTCTAGGACTACTTGGTCGATACGATGACCCCTGAGAAAAAAAAAATAAATAAACATGCAAATTTTTGCTATGGGGTTCTCTGATACGCTGCATGCGATGGTGTGATTTTCGTTAAGATTCTATGTTTTTTAGGGGGTGTTTCCCCCTATTTTCCAAAATAAGGCAAATTTTCTCAGGCTCGTAACTTTGGTGACAAATACTAAATTTGATAAAATTTATATATTTAAAATCAGCATGAAAATTCGATTCTTTTGATGTATCTTTTAGCATCAAAATTCTGTTTTTTAGAGTTTCGTTTACTATTGAGCCGGGTCGCTCCTTACAGTTCGTTACCACGAACTGTTTGATAGAGAACAAAAATTTGACAGTTAAGAATTAGCATGGAATTAAGGTAATGCCATTTCAATCTTGGAAACTAATTTTTAAAGTATTAAAAGTTTAAAACTATTTTAAAGTTTCAAATTATCAAGAAGCCTGCCCAAAAATGGCTGAAAATCACTATTCCGTTGTATATTCGTCAACTGATTTTGTTTCGCTACTATCAAGACATTTCAGCAGCTACTAAAGCTCTCATAAAATGTGTGATCTGCTTTTGTAGCTACAACTATGGAACAAAAAGTGACGTTTATGGTTAGCACCGTTTTAGCACCGAATTTACTCGCATTGCTCAGTGAAAATAATATTTATTATCATTAATATTAAGCTGTAGAGTTAATGATACCAAAAGAAATAATAGTATACAATAAGTAAAACACAAGAACATAAAATATTATTTTGTAAGGTTAAATTAAAAAATCCGTACTATTTCTAGTGCCAAATTTAAAAAAAACGTATTTAAAAAAAATACCTATTTTGGTTTAACAACTTCTATATTTTCCATCTAATGTCTAGAATACTGAATCTTGCTGTATATGCCTTTTTACTTTCAACATGATTGCTTAAACTTGCTAATTTGAGGTATATTCTCACCTAACATTAAAAAGATTACTCAAATATATTCATATTTGAGTTGAACTTTTCAGCTGTCCAGTATCTTTAAAAACATTTCCATAAATATTTTTTAATTTTCCTAATGCATTTGATGGTTCAAAAACAGTTTCAAATTTGATACTTGACGAAGAAATCCATTTTCTTATTCCAATGGGTTGGAAACAACTTAAGTTTTCTTTAAAGGCAAATAAAAGTTGGATGGGAAACAAAACTTTTTTTTTAATGTTTCAGAAAACTTTGGAAGCTATAAAGTTCCATTTAAAGTGAACGAAAATTTTTAAAAATTAAAAAGCCGAAAACTTCGTTTTTTCCCTACCTTCCTATATAAGTGGTTGAGATAGAGAGAGAGAAAGGTTTATTTAAACAACAATCGTAGCTCAAATGGCGAATTTGATATTGAAATACAAAACATGTTATTATGCCCTATTATATATTAACGTAAAAAAGGGACAAAAGAGTTCTGGTAGCGGTTTGTCCGAGCACGCTCAGGCACAAATTTTAGCTTCTGTCTCGTACGGCTGACTGTCAAGGCTTCTGGTGGTAAAATATTATGGTGAGCAGGGTTAGACAGCAGCATTTTGCCAAAACTTAGGATAAGCTCGCCTAAACGGAGTTCCAAGCTTTGGAGTTCAAGGGTTTGCTAGGGCATCGTGGTACGAAATGTTTCTGTTACTCAGGATGATCCTGGTTGCCCGTTTTTGGACTGACTCCAGTTCCTGCATTAGATAGGTGGTTCTCAATACTGACGGGCCCCAGACGGGACAGGCGTATTCAAGTATGGGGCGTACGTAGCACAGGTATGCCCGCAGAAGACTGTGGGCGTTGCACCCGAAGCGACGCATTTTTGAAAGGGTTTGCAGAGATGAGTTTGCTTTACGGGTCACACTTTTAATATGGGTAGTAAAGGTGCAATCATGTGAGAAAATGACACCTAGTATTTTCACCTCACTCACAACAGCGAAACTTCATTTCCTCCCCCTATGATTTCCTGTCCATATAGTATACAACAGACACGTGCCCAGAGGAGGAATAGTAGTGAAAAATGACGATAATAATAACAATAAAGTGCGAAGGGATAATGAAAACCTAGAATACAAAACTTCAGCAGATCCTTTCTTTATCTCTGTCAAAGACAGGAAAAACCTCAATGAGGTTCGAACTTCAAAATTGAGAACACATTACTTCCAATTGATTGACCATTATGGCTTCATATCTTAGCTACAAGAAGCTAAAAACTGTACTACTCACTTTAGAGCTTTTTTAGAACTTCTTTTAACTTACTTATTTAAAGAAAAAGAAAAAACAATAAGATCGACACAATAAACAGTTACAGACTTTTAACATTAACAGTTCACCCAATTCATGGCAACATTTATGGAGCTGGCTCCAAACAGATCGAAATAAAATAAACTGAAGAAATGGACCAAACTGAACCAAAATAAAGCTGAAGAACTGGATTTTTCTTTCAGCCAGAAAACCGACCATATACAGCTTTCAATTAGCCTCTATGACCTGATATTTCACACTATACGTTTTTTCTTCTTTTCAAAAGTCGAGTAAAAAATAGCAAAGTTTTCCAACTGTTTTCTAACGTAAATAAAGTGTCAGCTTCGTTTTACGAAAAATAAGTATTTTGCACAAACTTTAGATATCCCTTTAAGTTGAGTTAAAACATAAATAAAATTAAAGAAAACTAGAAGTTTCTTGATATGGCTCCAATTTTTATTATAATAACAACATTGAAATGGTGAGCAATTACTTTGTATATTCGCAAAACCTTCATAACTATGCTGAAATGGAAGCTTTTAATACGTTTGCCATGCATAATTTATCTACTGCACTCAATCAAGAATCTTCAATTTAACTTCTCCATTGGTCTCGAAAGATAACATATTTTATAGCCAATATGAGACGAGGCCACCAGCCAAGTATCACTCTTCACCTGGAAGACAACTGTCCGAAATTGTATTAAATTATGATGCTTCAAAAATTTATTCTCACTTACCCCGACCACACGTTTTTGACACTTGTCACAAATTGGGGCCAAGTAGTTTTCAAAGCATGATTCGCAGTAAAGTTCGTTCTTCTCTTCGACGAAACCTGTGTCTTGGAGATGGCGCTTGCATGATTCGTTGGCACAAACAAAGTGCTCAGGACACCAATTTCGTCCAAGAGCAGTGACAAAAGGACCTCTGTAGAGAAAACGTAAAACTTTATGTAGCTATAATTTATACATAATAATTTTAATTCTTATATTATTAAAAATAAAGCTTGACCCATTAGTACTGAAAAATGAAAATAAAAAGGGCTATCATTGGAGAATTACATTATCCTTATTATCTAGGAACTATAACCCAGTCTCAGGCTTAATTGTTATATGTGTGGATTCTTTTAATCTTTCTAAGGTGTAACACCCGCCCTTACTGCAAAAAAGCCTACTACTTTTGAAAAAAAAGAAAATGTTAAAACTCGTGACACTTCCATACAAGTAATAAGATTCTTTACACAATAACAGTAAATCACAGAAAAAATAAACAGTTTACTTGTAACAAACACCTTGGACAGAAACATTTTCTGTTCTTTTTTTTGCTTAAAATTTCACACAAAAGAACCAGTCAGATATTAAATCCTTTTTATTGACTCAAACTTTGACATAGTAACAACGGGTACAAAGGGCAGGGCTATTTAGCTTCCCTGTCCGACATACGCGTGAAGAATAATCTGATTGGCCCAAGAAAATACATCATAAAATTAAGCCCATGATTTCTCTCTTTGACTTTTTAAAGTATCTTCAAATTACTTATAATAAAACTAGCTGTTGGGGTGGCGCCCCTAACACCTAGTTGGTGGGGCGCTTCGCGCCCCCAAGCACCCCGCGCGCGTAAGTCGTTACGCGCCATATTAGTTACGCGCCATTGTAGTTGTGTCCCTGTGTCCCACCTGTGAATAGATATATATATATATATATATATATATATATATATATATATATATATATATATATATATATATATATATATATATATATATAATTGTCCATGGGAAAAACAATCCGTATTCAGATCTATACCTCATTATTCTAATGATGTGTCCCTGTGTCCCGGTGGTCATTTATATTCCCTGTGTCCCGGTCGTCATTTGTGTCCCGGTGTCCCAGTTTGTAATTTCTGTTTGAGTGTCCCGGTCGTCATTTATATTCCCTGTGTCCCGGTCGTGATTTGTGTCTGGGTGTCCCAGTCTGTAATTTCTCTTTCAGGTTCCCGGTCGTCATTTATATTCCCTGTGTCCCGGTCGTCATTTGTGTCCCGGTGTCGCGGTATGTAATTTCATCAGTTGACAAACATGACGTCAGTCGACAAACATGACGTCAGTCGACACACAAACATAACGTCACTCGACACACACACAGACAACTTATTTATATATATATATATAGATTTAATAAATTAAATATTAATAGAATAAATAAAATATTTTATTATATTTTTTTTAATAATTATTTTTTATATAAAAATAATTATTTTAAAATATAATTATTTTTTTAATTATTTTTATTATTTTATTATTTTAATAAAATAAATTTTAATAGAATTTAATAAAATTGTAAAGAATATATTTATAAAATAATCCTCTCCTAATCCTGCTCCTCCCCCTCCAGGATATAAAAGCTACGTTCATCGTTGACGCTCATTATAAGAAAACTTCCCAAACGACTGAAATATTTAAAGTAACTTTGAAGCCCAAAAATTTGCTTTATAGATATTAACACAACACATCTTATTTCATTTTATAATGATACTTCATGTTGATTAAAAAACAAACGGTATGAAAATTTTTAATTTCCCTTGTGTTTTGCTTAAAGTCACGCTTGTTATTGATTTGGCCTTTTCATAATGTTGAAGTTTATATTTCTTAAAGTAGAAAAAAAAAATCTTCGATCGAGTGCAGTGATTCTTGTATTTCGTTATTTTTTTTTGTACTTCAGCTGATTTTTTTTTTTTTACAAGTAACACAACTATAAAACAAAAAAAAAAAAAAGAAAAAAATTATAAGCAATGAAGTAGGAAATTCAACACAAAAATGAAGTAAATTTCCGTTTATTTTTAATTAAAATGAGAAAAAACAATAATACGAAATCCTAGAGAGGAAAAGGTCACTAGCCGAGTAAGCGTTTTTTTTTCACAACTCTTAACAACACAACGTATAAAGAAAAAAAAGGGATAAAAACTTTTTCCTTCTGTTAAATAAAAACAAGAGCTAAGAGCTCATATGGCACTTGTGATGAGGCCGGAAGAGCCAAATGCTCATTTATGAGCTCTAGCAAAATTCTAAGAATCAATAGAATGATTTAAAAGGAAAATTAGAGGCTTAATGCCGGTCGGGATTCAAAATAAGAGCGCTGAGTCACGATGTCCTTCTAAATATCAAAAATCATTAAGATCCGATCACCCACTCGTAAGTTATAAATACCTCATTTTTTCTAATTTTTCATCTCCCTTCAAGCCCCCAGATGCTCCAATCTGGGAAAGCTCCCTGACTCGCCTACTAATTTTCATCGTCCTAGCACGTCCAGAAACAACAAACTTGTCAAAGCACTGAACCCCATCCCCTTACTCCCCCAAAGAGAGCGAATCCAGTACGATTACGTCAATCACGTATCTACGACATTTGCTTATTCTACCCACCAAGTTCCATCCCGATTCCTCCACTCTAAGCGTTTTCCAAGATTTCCGATTTCCCTCTCCAACTCCCCCCAATGTCAACAGATCTGGTCGGGATTTGAAATAAGAGCTCAGAGACATGAGTTCCTTCTAAATATAAAATTTCATTAAGATCCGGTCACCCGTTCTTAAGTTAATAATACCTCAATTTGTCTAATTTTTTTCAAATTAACACCCCCCCCCCAGCTCCTCCAAAGAGAACGGATCCACTCCAATTGTGTCAATCACTTATCCAGAACTTGTGCTTATTCTTCCCATCAAGTTTCATCCCTATCTTTCCACTCTAAGTGTTTTCCAAGATTTCTGTTTCCCCCTCCAACTCCCATGTCCCCGGTTTCGATTCGAGTCGAAAATGAAGCATCTGAGACATAAGATTCTTCTTTATATCAAGTTTCATTAAGGTCCGATTACCTATCCGTAAGATAAAGATACTCCAATTTTCACGTTTTCCAAGAATTCCGGTTTTCCCCTCCAACTCCCCCCAATGTCGCAGGATCTCATCAGAATTTGAAATAAGTTCTCTAAAGCACAAAATCCTTCTAAATATCAAATTTCATTAAGATCTGATCACCCCTTCGCAAGTTACAAATACCTCATTTTTTCTAATTTTTCCGAATTATTCCCCCCTCCCCAACTCCACTAAAGAGAGCGGATCCGGTCCGGTTATGTCAGTCACGTATCTTGGACTTGTTTTTATTCTTCCCATCCAGTTTCATCCTGATCCCTCCGCTTTAAGTATTTTACAAGATTTCCAGTCCCTCCCCCCAATGACGCTGGATCCGGTCGGGATTTACAATAAAATATCTGAGTTACGAGGCCCTTCTAAATATGAAGTTTCGTTAAGATCCGATCACTCCTTCGTAAATTAAAAATACGTCATTTTTTTCTAGTTTTTCAGAATCAACTCCTCCCCTTAACTCCCCCAAATAGAGTGGATTCGTTCCAATTGTGTTAATCACGCATATAGGACTTCTGCTTATTTTTCCCACCAGGTTTCATCCCGATTCCTCCACTCTAAGCGTTTTCCAAGATTTAAGGTCCCCCCAACTCCCCCCAATGTCACTGGATCGGGTCGTGATTTAAAACAAGTGCTCTGAGACACGATATGCTTCTAAGTATCAAATTTTATTGAGATCCGATCACCCGTTCGTCAGTTAAAAATACCTCATTTTTTCTAATTTTTCAGAATTAACCCCCTCTCCCCAACTCCCCCAAACAGAGCATATCCGTTCCGGTTATGTCAATCAAGTACCTAGGACTTCTGCTTATTTTTCCCACCAACTTTCATCCCGATCCCTTCACTCTAAGCGTTTTCCAAGATTTTAGTCCCCCTCCAAACTCCCCCAATGTCCACGGATCTTGTCAGGATTTAAAATAAGAGCTCTGAGACACGATATCCTTACAAATATCAAATTTCATTAAAATCCCATCACCCGTTTTTAAGTTAAAAATACTTCATTTTATCTATTTTTTCCGAATTAACCGGCCCCCCATTCCCCCTCCAGATGGTCAAATCAGGAAACGACTATTTCTAATTTAATCTGGTCCGGTCCCTGATACGCCTGCCAAATTTCATCGTCCTAGCTTACCTGGAAGTGCCTAAGGTAGCAAAACCAGGACAGACAGACCGACAGAATTTGCGATCGCTATATGTCACTTGGTTAATGCCAAGTGCCATAATCAAAAGTTCAGATTGGGAGTTATGGTTCGTGCATAAAGTCAGCTATGGTTTTTTTTATAAGTAATGAAGCTAGAAAAAAATATAAGATCTACAAGTACTGAAAGATAAAATTCATCATAGATACAAAACACATTTTGCTTATTTCTAATTAAAAATAAAACAGAATAATATGAAATGCTCGAGCTGGAAATGTTTTTTACCGAGTAAGCGAAGTGATTACTTCTTCATAACTTTTAAAAGCAACATATAACAACCAAGCTTTTTCTCCTTTCTAAATTTTTGCATTCTGTTAAAAACTTTTTTGGCACTTCAATTATGTTTTTTTTTTTTTTTTTTGTACAAGCAATGAAACTATAAGATAAAAAACTATAAAATTTACAAGCAATAAAATATAAAATCCAACATAAATATAAAAACACATTCCCATTTGTTTCTAATTAAAAAAAATAAAGGCAGTAATACCAAATACTTTATAGGGAAGTTTTCATCCTAATTAAGTGTTTACTTTTTCAAACTCTGAATAGTATCATATAAAAATTCAGTTTTTTCTTTAGAAATCTTTTTTCTTCTTTAACAGACATCGACCAAGTTCTATGATTCCTGGATGTTTTGTAGTTTTTTCATGCTTCGTATTTTTTTTTTCTTTTTTTTCGTTTTTTTTTTACAAGCAATGAGAATATAAGTTAAAAACGCTATAAAATTCATTAGCAATAAAGTATAAAATTCAACATAAATGTGAAGCACATTTCAATTTTTACGGCACTTGGTATTAACCAAGTGACATATAGCAGTCGCCAATTCTGTCGGTCTGTCGGTCTGTCTGTCCTGGTTTTGCTACTTTAGGCACTTCCAGGTAAGCTAGGACGATGAAATTTGGCAGGCGTATCAGGGACCGTTTTCCCGATTTGACCATCAGGGGGGGGGGGGGAGTGGGGGCCCGGTTAATTCGCAAAAAATAGAAAAAATGAAGTATTTTTAACTTATCAGCGGGTGATTGGATCTTAATGAAATTTGATGTTTGGAATGATATTGTGTCTCAGAGCTTTTATTTTAAATCCCGACCGGATCTGATGACATTGGGGGGAGTTGGAGGGGGAAAACCAAAAGTCCCGGTTTTGCTACCTTAGGCACTTCCAGGTAAGCTAGGACGATGAAATTTGGCAAGCGTATCAGGGACCGGACCAGATTAAATTATAAATAGTCGTTTTCCCGATTTGACCATCTGGGGGGGGGGGGAGTAGGGGCCGGTTAATTCGGAAAAAATAGAAAAAATGAGGTATTTTTAACTTACGAACGGGTGATTGGATCTCCATGAAATTTGATTTTTAGAAGGATACCGTGTCTCAAAGCTCTTATTTTAAATCCTGACCGGATCTGGTGACATTGGGGGAAGTTTGGGGTGGGGAGACCTAAAATGATGGGAAACGCTTAGATTGGAGGGATTGGGATGAAACTTGGTTGGAAAAATAAGCAGAAGTCTTGTATACGTGATTTACATAATTGGAACGGATCCGCTCAATTGCGGGGGGGGGGGGGGTAATTCTGAAAAATAAGAAAAATGGCGTATTTTTAACTTACGAAGGAGTGATCGGATCTTCATGAAACTTCATATTTAGAAGGACCTCGTAACTCCGATATCTTATTTTAAATCTCAACCGGATCAAGCGTAATTGGGGGGGGGGCAGTTGGGGGGACCGGAAATCTTAGAAAATACTTAAAGCGGTGAGATCAGGATGAAACTGGATGGGAAGAATAGAAACCTGTCTAAGATACGTGACTGACATAACTGGACCGGATCTGCTCTCTTTGGTGGAATTGGGGGGGGGGGGGGTAATTTTGAAGATTGAGGTATTTGTAACTTACGAAAGGGTGACCAGATCTTAATGAAATTTGATATTTAGAAGGATCTTGTGCTTTAAAGTTCTAATTTCAAATTCCGACCAGATCCTGTGACATTCGGGGGAGTTGGAGGGGGGAACCGGAATTCTTGGAAAACATGAAAATTGGAGTATTTATATCTTACGAATAGATGATCGGATCGTAATGAAATTTGATTTTTAGAAGGAATTCATGTCTCAGAGCTCTTATTTCAAATCCCGACCAGATCTTTTGACACTGTGGGGATTTGGAGGGGGAAATCTTGGAAAAACACTTGGAGTGTAGGAATCGGGATGAAGCTTGGTGGATAGAATAAACAAATGTCCTTGATACGTGATTGACAGAATCGTACTGGATTCGCTCTCTTTGGGGGAGTTGGGAAAGGGGTTCAGTGATTTGGCGAGTTCGGTGCTTCTGGACGTGCTAGGGCGATGCAAATTGGTAGGCGTGTCAGGGAGCTGCACAATTTGACTTGATAAAGTGGTTTTCCCAGATTCGACCATCTGGGGGGCAAAAGGGAGAGGAAAAATTAGAAAAAATTAGGTATTTATAACTTACGAGTGGGTGATCGGATCTTAATGAATTTTGATATTTAGAAGGACTTTGTGACTCAGAGCTCTTATTTTAAATCTTGACCGGCATTAAGCCTCTTATTTTCCTTTTTAAATCAATCTATTGATTCATAGAATTTTGTTAGAGCTCATACCATATGATCTCTTGGCTCTTAGCTCTTCTCGCCTCGTCACAAGTGCCATATGAGCTCTTAGCTCTTGTTTTCAATTAAAATTAAACACGATAATGGTAGAATTTCATGCCGAGTAAGCATTTTTCTTTTTCCTATTTCTTCTTGAATTGCTATGGACTTAATGTGCATTCTTAAATTTGATCATGACTCTGCAAAAAAAATCATCATTTCTATTTCAATCTCTTTTCTCATTTTATGTCATGATATTTTTTTGCTTTTTTTTTAAGAAAGAAGATATTTCTGACAGAAAGAAAGAAACGACAATAAAAAAAATTGTTAACTGCTAGTTTAAACATGAAGGATTTAAAACATGCAAATGCCGTAGCAACAGTTAAAATTTTTGCTTACTTAGATTCGTTCAAATATTTTTGAAAATTGAATTGCTTTTAATCTAGGGAAGAGGCCTGTCAGGTCGCCCTCAAATCTCTTCCGATGAAGGACTTTAGAGTAGTCAAAAACCGACTTCCCTTTTAAAAGAGAAGAGATCGGACAAAAAAACAGAAAGCAATAAAGAAAAACAACAGGACAGAAAATACTTAAAAGGGCTATTTTAAAGCGAAATCGAAGCTTTCTTTTCTTAGAGACCAGCAGGCACGTATGCAGAAAGGGGCTGTAACGCGCCCCTTCAAAATTTCATGAATTGTATTATTACCTATAAACCATTTAATGTTTGGTAGTTACCATTTCTTTTGTTTTTTCCTCTAATTAGCCTCCTCCCCCTAAATAGAAATCATGTAGCCTACATGGTTAGTAGATGGTAAATTGTAAAGTGTACGTAAGGATAACATTTCCGCATAAAAAAGCTGTCTTTTCAAGCATTGAGGGACCGAAGTACAATACAACTACCAAAGTTGTGCAGCACTTATGATTGTAGGGATATGGGGAGTCAATCCACATGGTGACTCTGAAGTAGGATAATTGCTAGTGACATGTTTGCTCATGTTTCGCTCCGTTTAATACAGCCCCATCTACTTTTCATTCAATATGATAGTGTCTAGAATTGCCCTTCAGCGTTCTTTGGTTACTTATCCAAATTACTTTGGCAATATTTCATAATAATTACTTGGGATATTGCAAGGGTTCACGGGAAATCCAGAGGGCCAGGGGGGATCGAGATCCCGCCCCAACCCAAGATTTTTCTGGCGTCCTCCTTTGTCTTTTTTTGTTTTTGTTTTTTTACTCTTTTTTTAAATAAACCTGTCAGTTCCTCCTTTGCAAGAATTAGTAACACAAAATAGGCTAGATCAATTGCTGGAAAAAGTAGAACAGCCAAGACACCTGGCGTCAGGTTGGTATTGACTAAATGTTATTCTAACCTACCATTCACGCATCCACGTTAGAGGGCACGTGGTTCATATTATCCAAAATTCTTTAAGTCACCGCACGGCTGACTTAACATCTGTTTATATCTACGGTAGGTTTCATTCCAGGAAGCAACGCTATCTGATAGATTATCCAGAGACGTTAGGATTAGTCAGATAGATGACCCTTTTAGCTCTGAAAGCGACTCTATATGTCTACGTAATAAATATTACTAACAAAGCTGAAAAAGAAGTATAGATAAAACAATGACTTACCGCTCGATTTTCTTATGACAAGCACAACATACAGGTCTATCACGATCACTTCTAGTTTTCATTGTTAGTATATCATGCCAAGGTTCATAGTTATCTTTAGGTCCACTACATACCGGACTGGAGACTGGGTTAGGATCGACAGAACAAAGCGACTTTTCGAAAACATCTTTATTTTCTCCAGTGTTATTACTTCCATCGCTTTCTCTTGAAGCAGAGTTAAATGTAGTTATTTCATTACACGGTTTCTTTTCTTCATTAGAAGTTTTGACGTATGTTATCGGAGCTGGTCGCTCATTTATATGTAATGAACAGTTCCACGGAGAAGGAGAAGAAAACTGTACAGTTTTTTTGTTTTCAAAAGAGAACTTCTTTCCAAATGGACGAGGCGACACAAGAGTCGGGCTAGGAGACTTCGAAGTTCCTTGGCTCTCCGTGGATGAAGTTGTTAAAGCACTCAAGGGAGAAGCTGCATGCAAACAATCAGTATCAAAGAAATTACAAATATTACACATACAATCAAAAAAACATAGTTTTGTGAACAGAGGCTTGCGAGCTCTCGATGCAATGTTCATATATGAGAAAATCATATAATTATGCTCTTTTAAATTATAGGCTACTTCATAACAGGTTACAAAGACATCACAATAAGATCCACGTTCACTTTCAGTTAAAAATTGTATCGATATATTCATACAAATTCAGATCAAAGTTACAAAATGTCCAAACGAGGACGATAAGCAATTCATTTTAGCGATTTTTAATGTATATGCATATGCACAAATATAACATATATATACACATATATACTATACAAATAATATATATATATATATATATATATATATATATATATATATATATATATATATATATATATATATATATATATATATATATATATATATATATATATATATATATGTGTCTCTCAAATATTCAGTCTTTTAAGCAACTATTAGCATGCAATACATTACACTAGTCAAAACGTTATACGTTAAGTTGACCAAGTTGCATGCTAAACAGCATCATACCTAATTTGTTTTTCACAGGCTGAGCAGACTGGTATTCGAACGCCAGGACCAACTTTCTGTGACAGGACACCTTTCCCGCGTCTTGGTGCAGAAGTTGTCTGCCCACTAGCACCTACAACAGGAGCAGCTGGTGCTGGTCCAGGCATATACGGTGCAGTAAAAGATGGTGCAGGAACTACCGACGCATTTGAAGCTGAAGAAAATACTGCCGCTGGAGCTACCACGGGTTTAGGGAGGGTAGCAGGGATAACAGGGGTAGTAGTAGCGGGTACAAAAGCTGCAACAGGTTTGGGTGCAAGACTAGGGGCAAAAGCTACATGTGTAGGTCTTGCAAGTGGATTAGTGTTTTCTACACTAGGGGCTGGTTTCGGTTCTAAAACTACTGGTGCTTGAACTGGCTTTATAGAGGGTAAAGTTTGGTTAGAAGACATGAAAGAGGTTGACTGAGCTACTTGCGAGCTCATTTCTACAACAGTTTTAGAGATAAGAGAAGAAGAAGAAAAGGATTCAAAAGACGTCTTCTGTAAAGCTGTTTCCATTGAATGGCTGTCGGCAGTTTCTACAAAGGACTCGGGTCTAGTGCCTGGGGGAAAGTATAAGGGTGTAGCAGTTGCAATAGGGTCATTTTCAGGATTTTTTGCAGGAGGCCAAACAAAACGAGTACCCACTACCGGTTAATAGTTTTAAAGTCCAAGTGAGGTTAGCAGGTGGCACAGAAGCAACAGAGGAAGCGATAAAAGAAAAAAAAAGAAATTAGTAAAAATTTAAAAAAGCATATCTAAAGTAGCACAAAGTAAACCTGTCAGTAATGCATATAATATATCCCTCCTCTACTTCTGGCCTGCATGTTTAGCCTCCGTCAATTATAAGTTCTTCAGGGAGTAATTTTAAAATTATTAGTTTATGAACTTTACAGGAGGAGGCGAAGCAAAAGAAAAGAAATGCCAGGAATTAGTGAACAGATCGACTATCATAATTAAAAAGGCAGCGTGTTGTGCAACATAGACGAAGAGAGAGAGCAAAAAAAAACACCTTTTCCCGTTTTTCGCTACTTCTATTAATGGAGCAACTATTAATTACTTCTATTGATTAATCTTACATTTTGTTGCAATAAAAACGTCATTTGAGGCATCCCAGAAAAGAAAAATCAATTTTGATATATAAAACACTATCTTTTAATTATTTACCGGAGTAGTAAAAGTGAAAATAACATATTTTGGGAACAAGACCTTAAACCAAAAAAGGATTAAAAATAACAGATTTGACCAATGAACAGAATGTACTGAATTTTAAAGGACGGGCTACAGTATTAACCTTGAAAAAACAAGGTCAAATGACGCCTTTTTAATTACCAAAACCTTTTTTAAAGACCTAAGCGAAGCTAGTAAGCAAAACAAAAGCATTAGAAAAGAAAACGATTTTCAAAAATTTATATCAAAATATCCCTCTATAATTTTTATTTAAGACCTCTCCTCTACTTCTGCCAAAATTGGCAGCGGCGTAGCCATGCGGGGTCTAGTATACAAAAAAAAATCCTATTAATTTTTTTATTTTTGATTACATCACAGCGGAATAGAGACATTCCCTCTGTTCGGCCCCACCAAAATAAAATTTTAACCCTCTCTCTTAAAGCTCGCCTGCAATAGCATCACTTGGTCAGTTAGAAAGCATAGCTCTAGGCGGCATGTTTTAAAGGGGGGGGGGGTTAAAACTATAAAAGGAAAAAAAGCAAAAAATCAGTAAAAGCTATGGACTCAACAAAGGATTACAGAATAGGGTCGCGGCCGGGCATTGAAATCCCGTAAGCGCAGGTCTGCAAGAGAGGAGGGATTAGATACAGAAAAATTATAACAAAAAACATACTTAAATTGTACAACACATAAAGCTTCAGGGAATAGGTTGCAAATGGGGGGGGGGAATTCAAAACGAAACCATTAACATTAAAAATTAGATTATACTAACATATCTTTTTTACTATTTACTTTTAGCATAAGATTAATACGACCGTGTAAAATACGTATAGGTAAAGAGGAAAAAATTTAGATTTTATTACACTTTTCGAGTTTCATTAATTCTATTTATTCAAGATTTTCAAGCCTTATAAATGTTTGAAAAGAAGCTAATAAACGAGCAATTAAAATAAACAGAAAAGATATTTTAGCGTTTTTTAGTGACAACTTAGAAACAAAATTCGAATATTTTTGGAAAAGCAAAATCTATGTGTTTCTATCTTGAAAATGAAACTGCAATAATTTATGTTTTTATATGTTTCTGGGGAGGCTATTTGTTAGGGAAGAAAAGCAAAAGAGGTACGTCATCATGATGATAGAAGAAGCAAACAAAAGCCAGGAACTTTTTCTCACAGTGGAAAGGACCATTTTTTTTCTATTTAGTCCTTCATGGTACTAGAGTAAATTTAATAAAAATGTCTTATATAAATTCAACTATCAAGTAAGATTCAAGCCCCTTTCTCTTGAACAAAGGCATATGAGACAGATGTCACTAGCACTAGACCCTATTGTTAATACAAAAAAAAGAAGAGGTGTGGAAAATCAGTGTGAAAGTATGAAAAATGTGAGTATTCGAGTTACAAACATAAAAAATCAAATCTTCAAACCAGATTGATTCTAGTTCGGCATTGTGGAGTGACATGAGAGGTGTAGCATAAGTGGGAGATGATAACGTCGGCAATGAAGGGGGGCAATTAATGCCAAGTTTTCCTTCTCACTCAATTGGACTATCTGTCTTGGCTTTTTCTACAATTAGCTATGACTTGATTAGCCCCACAACTATTTCATTTTAATTCAATTCCCTTGGCCATGGGAAGCTGGCTATCAAATCCGGTTAGTAAAATTACTAATTTAAAAACGCTAGAACTTAGAAAGAGTTTACTAAAACTTTGATTTATAAAGATCATAAAAGATCCAACAAAACGCAAAGAATTCGCATATCGTTTTTCTACTATTGAAAACATTCAAAATGTATTACTTTTATTGTTTAATTTTACACATTTGGTAATGAATTTTTATTAAACTTATACTCTAGCGCAGCCGAAAAAACTGACACTGAAAATGTAGTGAGAGGTTTGGAGATTTTCAGTAGTCTAAACTCTTCCCCATAAAAACGGTAAAAAAAAGTATGTATGTAAGTAAAATTTTCCCAGATTCAATGTGAAAAGAGGGATCGCATAAAAAGCGAAATCGATAGAAAAAAACAAATAATTATCTAATTGCATGTGCACATAACCATTTGTTTCATTATAGTTAAAAATATTCTGCAGCTTATGAGTTCATGCAACGAGATTTTATGTTTAATTTCCTAAAAACATAATAACCATACACGGGAGATGATATTAGTTTCAACTATTAAATTGATGTCGTTGTTTGGGTATACCTTAGTGTGGCTAGGAGTCACAAAGAGTTGTCAGGTAAAAATGAATACATTCTAAATCTTAACAGGTGATAAAACAGATAATAACTCCAACGAATGAAACACCACATTGCACAAATATTCAGATTACTACGAACTTGAAAGGTAGAGGCCTTGAAAGGTTGAAAGGTAGAGGCCTGGGTTACACAATAAATTTGGGGTTCGGTACCCTATCTTCAGTGGTCAGAATGAGAGTAGGAGTAGGTGTAAAAAATCATACGTCCAATTCATAACTTGAAGAAGTCGGATTCAAAAATTATGAAATTTTAGGAGCTATCGTTCAAAAATTAGCGGATCTGAAATCTTTGTTGCAAGACGACAAAATATTTGATTAAATTAATTTTTTACCTTTCGTGTTATTTCAAAAAAGTTTGTAATCGCACTGGAAAACACATGGAATATCTCTAAAAATCTTTCGGATTAATTACCATCAACTAGGCTGATTGGTAACCCATAGTTTTTTTTCGGGCTTTGTCTACAGAAACGAAAGCATCACAAGGACTAGAAGTCAGTTGTCATTATATAGTTGTCTATAATGTAGGTTCTAGATAAGTCTAGATATTGTATTAAATGTAGTTAATTCAGTGACTATACATAGTTACCAGGTAATACATATAATTGCCACTGAATTTTATCAATGTAATTAATTATTGACTATTTATGATATTAACCGTTATTTTTATACAATTTTCTGCTTGTATGCCAACTATGATATATTTCTTTATTGATTGAACCACTAGATTTCACCATAGTTTTGAGAGGAACTACAATTCATATGGATGATTTTTTTTATATAATATTAAACTTCTTTGAATTTTCAAATAACAACAATTTTAGAATTTTTCAGAGCATTTTACGGTAAAAATCACACATTGAAATATAATTTTTATACGCATAGTTCTAGCATATAATGGCAAATGTAATAAATATCTGTTTAAGGATTATACTAGATGAGCTGAAACTGTTTCTCTTCCAATACTAGTTCCTCTACTTTTTAATTTGACTTTAAAATATATGATGAAAAACACCCCTCGATTTCGTGGTCAATGTTTTTTTTAATGTAATTTCCAGGATGTAATTGCAAATTTGGTAAATATCTATTCAAGGTTTAAGCTGAAGATACTCAAAAATGTTGCTCTTCCAGTCTTACTTTCCCAATTTCCTAATTTAATTTCTAAATATAGGGTGAGATGCACCCCTTTCATTTTATGCGCAACATTTTTCTAGAATCTCCAGCATGTAATGGCAAATGTGGTAAACATCTATTTAGAGTTTATTTCTCTTCCAGTCTTATTTTCCTTACTTTCTAATTTCATTTTTATAGGTGCTCAAAAATATTTCTCTTCCAGTCTTATTTTCCTTACTTTCTAATTTCATTTCTAAATATAAGGTGTGATGCACCCCTTTGATTTTATGTGCAACAGTTTTCTAGAATCTCCAGCATGTAATGGCAAATGTGGTAAACATCTATTTAGAGTTTATTTCTCTTCCAGTCTTATTTTCCTTACTTTCTAATTTCATTTTTATAGGTGCTCAAAAATATTTCTCTTCCAGTCTTATTTTCCTTACTTTCTAATTTCATTTCTAAATATAGGGTGTGATGCACCCCTTTGATTTTATGTGCAACATTTTTCTAGAATCTCCAGCATGTAATGGCAAATGTGGTAAACATCTATTTAGAGTTTATTTCTCTTCCAGTCTTATTTTCCTTACTTTCTAATTTCATTTTTATAGGTGCTCAAAAATATTTCTCTTCCAGTCTTATTTTCCTTACTTTCTAATTTCATTTTTAAATATGGGGTGAGGTTCACCCCTTTGATTTTACACGCAACATTTTTCTATAACTTCCAGCATGCAATTGCAAAGTAGTAAATATTAATTAGATTTAAAACCATTGATGCTCAAAAATGTTTTTCTTCCAGTCTTATTTTCCTTACTTTCTAATTTATGAACCCTTTTAACTTTATGCGGAATAGTTTTCCTAGAATTCCCAGCACGTAATGGCAAATGTGGTAAATATTTATTTAGGCCTGGAGTATTCTTACTTCATATTTTTTTTTAATTTTTTTTTCGGTATTCGTTGGCTTGTTACTGGTAAATCTGAGCTTTGTGTTTTTTAACAAATTTGAAGAGTTTTCTAAGGACCACAAAGCGGGTAGAGAGGCTTTAGTGTTTTCAGCCATCAAAATCTTCAATTAAATTAGTTCGTAATTGATTAAATAATTTAAATTAATTAAATTTAATCTCCGATTAATTCAATTAAAAAATGTAGTTTTGGAAGCGATTTGAAACTCAACAATCCTCACAATGTTAACCATTTTATACAAAGAATAAATTTGAAAGAATAAATAAATAATAAATAAAACAAAAAAATGAACAGAAGAAAACTCACCTGGACGAGGAGCGAAAGCAGCATAATCACCTGAAAAAGGTCGCTCCTGTTTTATTGGTGGTATTGGACTGAAAGTTGGCGCCTTTATAACTGGAGGGATAGGAGACGCAACTTGTCGGGAAACTGGGATAGGTTCAGGGGCAGGTGCTTGGGCAGGGACTGAGTCTGGGATAGGTGCTCCCTAGAAATAAAATCAGATATTAGAGACAGATTTATGATTAAATTTCATAAACAGTGGGCTAGATTTGGGGTCCTTTTACAATATAGAGCAAAAAACAAGGGCAAATTTAAGAAAAAGTTGGGTAATCATTAACACAGATGAAGCCTATGAAAAGTAATTAAGAATACTTTTAAAAGTTTCTACAGTTGAAATGCAAAAGAATTTTGGACCAAAAATTGTCACATGAACAGCACTATATATTTTACGGTCAGATGTAAGTTAGTAATAAGCGCAGCTCTTACTAGGTATTATAACCTAAAAATATGATATTTTTAAGCGCTGGTGTCCAAATCCAAAGGTGTCATATGTCTACAATATTCTATAAAAGCAAAAATAAGGCTCTTAGCCGTTCACGGGAGCATTTTCTTTCTTTGCTGGAGTTAATACAAGAATACAATAGGTAAAAACTGAAGTACTTGTATGACTAATATACCCTTAAGTTGTAATACTGCACACAAAGTTATAGCATTTAGTCTTTAAACTATGGGTGCTGAAAACCTTTTTTCTCCAAACTTATGTTCTTCACTTTCAATTTATTTTCGAATACGTAAGTATACAGTTTGATTTTACGCACAATGAAATACTAACTTTTGAAAAGTTAAAAACGACTATATATTAATACTAACTTGAATTTTAGGGAAAATGGATAGGAATTCTATTCTAAAGTAAGGGTCATAAGCATGCTTTTCATGCTAAGCAACAGAAAGCTCACACTTGGATGGAATCAACCGAAGCATAATCACTGACATAAAATTACAATAGGCTCACAGCACCATCTACCGAGACTTTCTGTATCATTCATGCAAATAGCATTTGCTCCAAGGGAAATCCACAAAGGCCAGAACAAGGACTGCCATTCATTCTTGACCGAAGGACAATGCGAGTTGTCTACTCTAAGGCGGGAGGGATCCACTTCAGGGGACATTCAAAAAAGGACATATTGGCTACCTCAGTATCCACAGCCTCAACTTCCAATGGGGTTTCTTTAGCATCTGACTGACCAGCTTCGCCTAGAGGCCCCAAAACTTCATCCGTTGATGCTATTCCATTTTCTAGAATAGGCTGTTCTGGATGAACTTCTATTTCTTCTTGAAGTGTTAAATTTTTAATATCTTCGTGATCCTCAGTAGGCTCAGACTTAGGCTCAAGAAGCTGTTCTGAGGGTAATTCTTGAATTGGCTCCTCTACCATGATAGTTCCTGGTAAAGATTCAGGCGTAGCTTCGGGTTCAACAGGTTCTGGAATCGGTGGCTCTACTCTAGGCCTCGGTGTCGGCGGTTGAGCCTGTAATTTGTTTAAACGAAACGGATAACTTGTATAAATGATTATGAAATATTCAATCCATTCATGCAACAAACGAGAATAATCACACAAGATAAACTGAAAAATGACCGGTAACAGCGTTAAAGCTTAGTAAACTGAAGCTTAATTAAAGAAAGACAATTTGAAAATGGCGTAGCATATAAGTCTAAAAAAATGCATGCATTAATCTTAGTCTTTTCACCTGTAGAAAATTCACGGTTTCAAATACTGTTTAATTACTTTAAAAGAATGAAAATATTTATTTTTCAAGCTTTGATTCGTGTTGAAGAATTGATGATATTTTGTATTCACACGTAAGCACTATTATCCAGAAAGGCTTAATTTTGTGAAACAAAGAAATATTTAATATAGACAACTATTTATTGCTTTTTCGTTTTCTTTTTTTTGTCGCTGGTGCCCAGTGAACAATATAATAAATCTATTGATGACATTTTTGACCACAGAGAAACAGAGGCTTCAGTCGTAGAAAATGCCTTGACTCAAAATTATTCGTTCTTTTGACTGGCTTACGATTTTCGCAAAAGAACCAATCAGGTTTTAAAAAGGTGGATTTATTTGTCTCTCCAGAAATTGAACTTCCTTCTCATCCTAGATTTGTCGCTCAGCATTAGTTGATCCATGACATTAGTTAGTCCGGTTTTGAAAAGACATAGCACGGTTAGCCCGGTAGAGGATAGTTAAGTCTCTTTTCGCTTTGTTGTGACTCCTGCTGCATTTTTGTGTTATTGACTGTTGACTCTCGGCATTTAGAATAAAAATAAAAGAAAGATCATATTTGTAAAATTTTATTCTAGTGAGACACTAATTTATAAAAACAGCGAGAAATGAAAAATCAAATAAATACAATGAGGATAACAAAGGGAAAAAGTCATTTACCAGTCCTTTAGGTTCAATTATCACAAATAAAATTTTCGAGTCCACTCTTTCTACATTAGCCTATTCTATGTGAGTAGCGTATAGAAGCTTGCCCTCCATAAGAAGTTAGACTGGTGAAAGGAACAGGCTAGTCCACCATGACCTGTCTGGTTTCTGATTCTTGGAAAAAAAATGAATAAGCAAAAAAAGAACAAAAAAAAACAAAGGCTATTTGCAAAAACGAATAACCAGACTGGTCACCAGCGACTAAAAACGCATTTTATATTTCAGACTGCCTTTCTATGCTCAGACAATTAAACACGTAATTGCAAGAAAGCTTAAGAATTCACTGAAGATCTGTTTTGTTTAATTAGTTAGCTAAATTTCATTCAATGCCAATAAAAGGTTAGAAATATTTAAATTTCTATGCATGGTTACGAATGCTGTCTCAGAATTTAAATTGTTTCATAGACATTAAAAAATTACCTTGAAATAATAAAAGTATATCCCAAGTGGAGGTTGTTATGTTCAATATTTAATTCAATTTAGTTTGGAAACTGATAAACTATACAAATCATAAATTTCAAATTTCGAAATTTAATTAATACTTCAAGTATTATAAAATAAATTAAGTAAAATAAATTTACTTCAAGTATTATTTTTGAAACCGTGCTCGCTACGCCATCATGATGAAAGAGCAAACCGTAAGAATATATAATATAATTTTAGAAAACGAAGGGAAACATATTCATTTTTTGCTACCTTTTCTCGCACCCCTTCTTCGAAGAGGACCCCAGGAAATACTCGTACACCTCCGATAGGCGGCGTTTTTGGCTCACGTGATTGCTAAAAGAAGGGGGCAAAAGCTAGAATAAGGTACTTAAATGCTTGCTAATCACAACAAATGTCATTCTATACAAAAAGCGCTTAGCATCACAATTGACTACCTGAAATTGGGGGGATAAAATACGTACACATTAACGTGCTTCTGCTTTGGAAACTGGCAAAAAGTCATTAAACACAAACATATAAAGCGATAAGCAATGTTGTTTGTATTTTTTAGATGTCTTGCAATAAAAGATGAAATAAATACTTATCTATCAGAAGTTGCATGAATGTTGTAATAACTTACATTTTTCACCTAAAGAAAATCTCAAAAGTAAATTCAAAAAATTTTAACATTAAAAAGACACCAAAATTTGAGCGGCTCAGACACCAAATTCTTCCAACAAACATCTTAGAATATTGACGAAGAAAGTAAAGCGCTACAGATGCGTTAGGTATATGCGTAGAGTGGCCTTTGGGCTCGTCATTCCCCTCCTCGGCTAGGACATTCGAAATTTTGGCATCATTACCTACAAGGCTCTTACCTTTTTTAAGATAATTCGTATTTTATTTCATAATATGTTCCACTTCCGCAATAAATTCCCACGTAATTGTCTGCATTATTGGTTTTCATTTATAGCGTAAAGACTTTTTGACAGATCATAACGGAAACTGTTTTTTTTTTTCAAGTATTTATTAACATAGCAAAAAGTAAATTTTAATAGACTGAAGTCAAGTTGGTTTTAAAAATTTGTTTTTTTTTAGTAATCATTTGCAAAAAAAAATTTTCTATTATAGGTGATTAATTCTTATTTTCAATTAATTATGTCGAAAAAATTCAAAAGAACCAAACAAATGATGATTGTTAATAGCTTCAGCTTTCAAGCGGCTTATCTGTGGGAACTAATGTTTCAAAAGAACTGTATTTTTACAGTTTAAGTTGCTTGTACATCCGAGAAGACCCCAGAATATTTTGTAGCCACGTACTGTTTTTCTGGACGCATTACTTTTCATATTAATATCTTGACATTCATCTTGGATAACTTAACTTTCTATTAAGAGTACCCTGGTTGTCATGGTTGTACCTCGTATGTGACAATTTTGGAGAAATTTGTTCAGATGGATCTTCATATACAGCTTTCATTCAGCGTCGAAGGGTTTAAAGAAAATCGACAAATACTGATAAGCATACCTTATACTTTCTTCATTTTATTTCCCGGGAAATATGCGTGCGTGCAGTGTCACATTCAATAATAATTGCCAAATTTTAATTTAAACTTTACATGAATGTTTTATCATTCGTTTTATAGTTTTTATTTGCAAATTCTAACGACTAAAATTCACTTTCACTCTAACTTTCTAAATTCTAACTTTCACTCTAACGACTAATAGAAAAATTACAGAAGTGTCACATTGCTTTCCTTATATAAAGTCAAACGGTTACAGAAGCAGAAACAGTCAAAGATTTTTTTGCTTTTGTTTTGTCTGTCTTTCTATCTTACAAGAAATTTGGAATTCAAGAATTGTATCAGGAATTTGGTAAATTAGTCTAAATTAAAGTTAATTTTGCTAACACCAGTTTCTGTCTCAAATCCCATGCTAGATTATATACTCTCCAAAAATAGTAGCAGAAAAGGGCTCAAGAGAATACCATAATATTAATAAGAAAGCAATTATTTCCATGTTTTCCTTCGTCTTTGTTTTTCTTAGTATTTTTTTATTCAATTTGAAAAGCACACAGAAGAGCAAATGTTTTCAAAAAAGTCCTTTTTTTCGGCTAAAAACACTTCACAGCGTTAATGACAGTGTCATAACCATTGAATTCCTTTTAAATAGAAATTATTCAAACATTCGAATTTTTAAGTTTAATTCTAAAAAAATTCTTTGAGAAAATTACAACTGTGTGACACACTTTTTTAGGGTGGATCAAGGCACCAAAGCTAATCTCTAATTCAGGGCATAACTTTGGAAAATGAGTGTTTAGAGAGAAAGGTAAAACTTAAATATTATAATTATTATTAAATTATTATATTATATGTTTATTATATATTATTATGTATATCATTATATATTTCTTATATATTATTATAATTATATTAAATTATTAAATTTTAAATATTATATCATATGCCTTGGTCCCATTTTGTGAGGTGGCCTTCTGATCAGGATTTCATTGGGTTTATCTAAAAACTGGCCATTTCTAATGACTATGTCCTGACAGTCACCTAGGAACAAAAGAATAATCCTTGTTTTCCGATCGTTTAGCACTTTTACCATTTTTTTTCGCTCTGATGGCTCTCTGACCGGCGTTGCCGATTTTTACTTTCAGTCAAAGTGCCCAATTTATCCTGAAACTGGACGCTTCTAGTACTTATGTCATGAAAGCCTACTAAGAAAAACAGAATACCTGTTTATTTTGAGATGGTTTGTCACATTTTAGAATCCCCTGAATGCAAAAAGTAGCGAAAACTCAGAATGAGTGCACATGTCCCCTATCAGTCTTCCTGCTCACATTTTCCTAATAAAATTAGGATTGAACGATGCTAACACTAAAACTGAAATATATACAAGAATCAAAGTCTACGATACAAAATTCAAAAGTAAAACTGAAAAACTGAAGTAACGAAGCACGTTAATGGACAGATGGCAAAAGCGAGAGATTTATAAAAATTCATTTTCATACAAACTGGCAGTAGACACAGATACTCAAATGCAGTTAAGCCTATGAAAAGCATCTATTTTTGCAACATAGCCTGATGCACTTAATCAAAAGAATAAGAGTACTTACAGCGGCAGCGGCTTGTAGCTGAGCAGTGGCTTGTGCTCGGGGACGCAATTTTTCTAGTTGTTGTCTAGGAAGATCGTTCGAAGGTCTGTAAAGAATCTGAACTACTAAGTGTACTCTCGGACTTGTAAAAAAAGAACAACAGAGAGGCAAATAAAAGGAGTGCTGTGTTTTTCTTTGTTAATTAAATATGTTAATTTCTTAATTTATTTTCTTTGTTGAATTATTATTTATTATTATTAAATTATTATTAAATTAATTTATTTTCTTAATTTAATTTATTTTCTTTTATTTATTTAATTTATTTTCTTAATTTCTTTGTGTCTTTCTTTGTTAATTTAACATAATTTTATTTAGTTTGTTGATTGGTTGTGACTCTACAGCAAACAATTTGTTGCCCCTTATTGATTTTTCTTATTGCTTTTATTCAAATTTTTTAATTCTTTATTATTTTCTTTCATTTGTTTTATACCACAGCTAACTTAGATATCATTATCAGTTAAGTTATTAATTTTACGTTATTCATAATGCTCAGACAAAAAGAAAATGTCTAGAATAGTCTTACTACTTTTTCTCTCGGAGGAACTTTGATTCAATGCAAGTTTATAGCATTTGTCGATTGGGTTTAACTCTAAAGTAAAGAGATGAGAAACAGTTCTTTGGCCCTCTGTTGGTTTTTTATATTATTATCATTATTATTCCTTTTATTATACATTATTCTAAAATTTTACTATATTGTATGGTAAACTTAAAGTTGCTGAATGTTGTTTGTTTTTTATTTCACTTGCGTTCAACCACTTACTTTTGGGCGAGCCCGAAAGATTTAATTTATTTGTAAGTAGATTAAATTATTTGTAATTTATTTATTAGTCAATTTATTTGTAAGTAGTTTTTAAAAAAAAATTTAATGTAATAAGCAGTTGGGTATGCCATCAATCAAACATTATAAATGGGCCCTTTTTCAATAGTATAGGGTAATGCATCTATTAACAACGTGGTAAAATTTCACCAGAGTTGCTTTATTGGCGTTTTTATTAACACGTCATCAATATTGTTTCATTACTTACCGGGAATTTTTGGGGTCTTAGTGATTTCTGTAGGTTCTTAACTGAGAGCATCGACTTTGGGCCAATTAGAAAGTAAATGGCAATATTGATTATTTAGAAAGTATTATTTTTCAAAATCTTTCAGAGCGTGCATTTTACAAAGGTACACCTTTCTTTGAATCTAAGTTTACTATAACTCCAACTACCTTCATTTAAACTCAACTCAAGCTTTAAAGAGCAGCTAACTGATACATTCCCTTGCATCATCTGAAAATAATGAAATGATTGGTTTACAGTAAAATAGTAAATCTATATATGTAAAAATACGTTGTCTGTGTGTGTGTGTGTGTCGAGTGACGTCATGTTTGTGTGTCGACTGACGTCATGTTTGTCGACTGACGTCATTTTAAGGATTGAGCTGTATGCGTCATGAAGTTGTTTGTCGACTGACGTCATGTTTGTCAACTGATGAAATTACATACCGGGACATCGGGGCACAAATGAAGACCGGTGCACAGGAAATATAAATGACGAGCGGGAACCTCAAAGAGAAATTACAGACTGGGACATCCGGACACAAATCACGACCGGGACACAGGGAATATAAATGACGACCGGGACATAGGGACACAACTACAACGGGGACGCCGGGGGCACAGGCGGGATATATAAATGACGACCGGGCCACAGGGATTGTTCGAATAGAAATTACAGATCGGGACACCGGGACACAAATGACGACCGGGACACCGGGAATATAAATGACGACCGGGACACTCAAAGAAAAATTACAAACCGGAACACCGGGACACAAATAACGACCGGGACACAGGGAATATAAAATGACGACCGGGACACAGGGACACATCATTAGAATAATGGGGTATAGATCTGAATACGGATTGGTTTTCCCATGGACAATTATATGTTGCATGTTCAAGAGTCAGTAAACCTGACAATCTATTTATATGCATAGACAACAGGACAGCGAAGAATGTTGTATATTCGCATGTTTTACGTAGTCAAATATATATATATATATATATATATATATATATATATATATATATATATATATATATATATATATATATATATATATATATATATATATATATATATATATATATATATATATATATATATATATATATATATATATATATATATATATATATATATATATATATATATATATATATATATATATATATATATATATATATGTCTATCTCTATTCACAGGTGGGACACAGGGACACAACTACAATTGCGCGTAACTAATATGGCTCGTAACGACTTACGCGCGCGGGGGGGCTGGGGGGGGGGTGCGAAGCGCCCCACCAACTAGATGTTGGGGTGGCGCGAAGCGCCACCCCAACAGCTAGTAGGTAATAAAATATTTGATATTCTTAAAAGATTTTCAAATATATTTTATGTGACAATGAATTATTTTTGAATGAACGCCTGTGAATTCTAAATGCTTTAAAATGAATACATGTGAGCTTGGGGGGGGGGGGATGTCTAAAGACATGGTCAAAGATTATACAAAGAATGGCTTATGATTGCCGAAAAAGCATCCGATCGAACGAATGGTCGTCGGAAGTCATACCAAGGTCCTTTGGTGCCGAGCAGAACAATAAATCGTCTGGGTCCAACAAAAATTAAAAGTAAGTAACGTTGTGAGCTTCGAACCAGGACAAGGCCCAGGCAAGCCATCCCAAGAAACAAACTAGTTCAGAACGATATATATATATATGGAAAAACTTCAATAATTTTTGAAAGGCTTCGAAAAAACTGTTATAAACTTTGGTCATACCAAGAACAAAGCCACGTATTTGAAGATCTACGTTAACTTTTTGGCGGAAAGTTTTAATTCTTGATAAAAAAAAACATAAAAATCGTCAAAACCAAATCATATCATTTTCAAAAGAACTATCGCATGCACTCTTTGCTTCTCGGTAACAATATTTATATTTTCCCTGTGAACTCCAATTTTTTGCAACGAAATTACAAAAAAAAAATACAAAGAAAATATGTTTCTATGCTTCAAATGTGTACCTTTCAATCGTGTAAGCCTAGTCTAGGTATATTTTTGTTTTGCTTGTTTGTTTTTTCGTCTTACTTTGGTCCGTTTTCCTTGGCACCCATTATTTTTAAAATCATAACTAAATTAAAACGAGCGATTTATTTATGTCCTGAGGGTATTTAAGGAATTAAGCAAAATGCAAGGAGTGAGCTGTGTGATGAAATGAACGAAATATGCCACACGAAGTGATAGAAACTCAAATTTTATCCAATAAGGGCTTGCCCTAGATTCCAAAATTTACATTTAGAAACATGGGAAGTTCTGAAACATATAAGAAAACACTAATGCTCTTCAACTGCCAATAGTTGCACGTGTTTTCTTTTGAATCAAATCTTGAAAATCACTTTCTAACAATTAGATATAATTAGTTGAAGAGACGATGGCAAATAAAAGATCTAATTTTTTTAGAGGTTCTAGATATAATATAATTTCAGTTGAAAACGCGGCCTTGATTCTTAGGTTATTTGTTCGGGATTTTTTTTTTCGCGACCCCAGATCCTGGTCAACTGGCTAAATCGTTGATTTCTTTTTACTTTTTTTTATTATTTAGCTGTATTTATTTAATAAGCGCGTTTCAGTCCATCAATTCGCACTTCAATTTGACACCATCCTTTTACGAAACTTCCACTGGAGTGTTATAAATTTCTAGTTTTGAATTCATCTAAAGATTCGACTAATAATTTTCTTAAAGTAAATCCAACCACCACGGTTTTGCTTTTACAATTTTTCTGTAAGCGTCAGGTGTATTTAAACCGCAAAATAACCAAGATTTTTTAGATGATTTGTTTTTACGACGCTCTTTCCTTTTCACTATCACTGGATATTCCGTGCAATACACATGGGCTGTTTAGTTGACAAATCATTTACTCAGACCAACTCTTCAAAATAAAAGTCGGTCAAATTAGCTCAATTGCGCAACCCGCTCTGTAAGTGGCCTACGACTAGCGCAAAAACTTCCCGTTTACACGGGTCTCAGAGTCTCAGTCCCAGGCGTAATAATAGCTCAATTTGAATCAACTCACCAGCAACTAAAAGTAGGTTTTAACCAATTATATTGAAGATTAGTGGCAAGAAATTTGACAAGAATCTATAAAGAAGTGAAATAACGATATTTTTATACAGTTTTGAAAAAGGGTTATGGTAGCTTTGCCTTTCGCTGAGACTATCTGTTTTGGTTTTACTAAGCAAGCATCCGAAATTGCATTTGAAAATGCAGCTAATAAAGGTCTGGATGTTATTTTTGAGCAAGTAACCTCCCAATCGTCCTCAACGCATTTTGCTTCATCGAAGTACTCTTGCAAGTTTTCTGCATTCAATCATACAGAAATCTTCTGTTCTCCACACACATAATAAGTTCTTCAAGAAAATCAACTCTTATGTCATTCCATATCTGTACCACTTGCTTACCCTCCATTCCCGTCAAATTTCTTGCAACTAATCTTCAATATAATTGGTTGAAACCTAGGCTTCGTTGCTGGTGAGTTAATCCAAACTGAATTATTATTGCACCTAGGACTGAGACTCTGAGAACCGTGTGAACAAGGAGCTTTTTCCAAGTCGTAGTTGTTGTTGCAACTACGACCACGACTAATCCTCGTGTGAATGGCCACTAACGAGACGCTGTTAGTGGCCACTGTGCACTAACGCCACTGTGCGCCATCTATAACCTTGGAATAATTCTCCAAGAAAAACTATCTAATTCTGTTAATACGAGGAAAAAGTTGAGAGGATCTTTTTTAAATGTCAAGTTTACTCAATCGCGTAAATTGCGACACTACAAGGATTTTTAACTTGTAAGATAATTTAGGCTTCTCAAATGATTAAGAATTAACCAGTAGCTCAGAGTTACGTATCACACACAGCCCCTTTTTCTCTTCTTCTAACGAGTAACAAAAACTAAATTAAAAAAAAAAAATCCCAGGAAAGGGTTTAACCTGGTCATCTCGAATCTTAAGGAAAATTATAATGTCAATTCAGTAAAATGAATAAAAACATTTTAGCATTAATGTTCCCCACTAGATCAGAGCTAACATCGAACTGAAAAACAGCTTGTCACTAGGTATATAGTTTAATAATTTATCTGCATGATTGTAGTTTTTTTACATTCCTATATGACAAATCTCTAATATATCATATACATTATTATTATCCAATTCAGTCCTATAATCGAGCACCGCAAACACATATAGGATAATGGAAAAAGTATCAAAGACAGTGGAAACAAAACGAGGCCGTTTGATTGGCACATTGGAAAATAACACAACCATAGATGTCGTAAAAAATATGAAAAAATTGAGAATTCAATGTTAATACAAAAAGAACTTGATATGCAATAATGCAGTTTTGGCGAATAGCGAGGGCCAAATTAAGAAAAATGGTTGAAAAAACAGCAAGAAGAAAGTTAAAAACAGATGAAACCAAACAGCTTAACAAGTTGTTACTTTCCCTCAAAGGTGTTAAGGTTTTTGGAAGTCAAAAGATTGCTAGTGTTTGAATTTCTACGCAAGAAAAAAGTTGTCAACTTTGGTGTATTAGCTTTGCTTTTTTATTTTACGTGGCAACACAGTTAAACGTGGCAACACTGAAATCATACAAGGGCATAAGCTGATCATTTACATGTTATTGTGGTATCAATAAAGGCAGAAGTTCTTACTTTTTTAGATTTCTCTTCTACTATTGTAATTGTCTATCTCTTTATGGTATTCCAAATAAATTTGTTCCTACTAAACATACCCTTTACTTTCAGATGACAACAATTAGCACCTAATACTAAGGTTTTTACATGTTATGCATTAAAATAAAAATTCAATTTAACATCTAAAAATTGAATCAAAACCAATATTTTTGGTTTAGAGAAACAACTTGTCAACATAAATTTTTTTCTGAAATCAACTAAAATCTTAAAAATAAGGCATGAAATTTTGAAACCATAAAAAAGAAAGCATAAAACTATTAAGCAAAATTGGTGTCATTGTCCAGGGATTTCCTTACCCCAGGTTAAAGAACCGGGACAAATGACGGTAGCTTTAGCCTGATGGGTTACTTTGTTATCTAGATTCTCCCCTTACAAGTATACATGTAAATAATATAGGCTTAAGACAGTTATTAATATAGTAGTATCATTTGCCGATTGGTGCGCTCACATCATTTTCTATTAACAAAAATCCCACAATGAAAATAAGAGCTTCCCATCTTTTATACGGTTATTCCATGCTATAACAGATATTCTAACCAGAATATCGTATAAAAACCCATTTATATAAAAAATAAATGGTATTTGCGCAGTAAAACAAATGAATAAGACTAAAATTGTGCACCATATCTTAGGACTTTGTAAATTCATAGCTATAACACTACAATGGCAAGCATAGCAGACAATTATGAAAAATTATAAAAGAGAAAATGTGCTCACTCAATAAAATATACAATACACTTATTTGCAGTTACAGAAATACCGTCTAAAATATAAAATACAAAAAAACAAGTGCAAATGGTAAACCATTCATGCAAGTTGCAAACATGTAGCAAATGAAAGGGTATGTCAAGAATGGATATGGAGCATAAGGAGTGAGTGCAAAGTAATAAGTCCAAGTTCCAGTCTGTCACAGTGCATAAATTGTCTATAGTATAAAAAAGAAAAGAAAAAGGAACATAACCGAAGAAAATAATGTGAGACCTGTGAAAAGCTAAAGAAGCTTTTCATAGCTACCTTACTTCAATCGATATTTTCCTCAAGGTTCGAAAAATCTTCTTTGGCGGTTCTGAATATTCTCCTTGTCGCTGATTTTAAGTTTTCATCTCGCAATCGTTCCGCAAGTGTTACAAGGAGTGAGCTGTATAACGGATTTTTGTGTTTCCAGGTATGGAAAAGGTAATGTTTCTTTTTATTTAATTATAAGGTTGGCCTAATATTTTTTTTTAGGAACTTTAACCTAGCAAATTAATCTGTAGAAACAAATGACCGCCATGAAGATATAATAGAAACATGCACGTTCCGCAGGAATATAGGACAATATTTACTATGAGCCCATATTCTTATGACCCTCAAAACACGTGTGTTAAATTAGAACAACGCAGGCTTTATTAGCTGACTGGCTGATCAGCTTTTGACAGTATATGTAAGAGATTAAAAGCTAGAGATATCATTCATTATGTAACTTGTCGAGATTTAAAAGAATTAATGAATAGACAGTATTTCCAAAAGACAAAATTGAAAAAGAAATTAAAGAAACCTTAGAAAGACCTTGCAGCTCTTATAAGTCATACAGATTCATTTTATTGAATGTTCTACATTTCTAATGTAAACTAGCCGTCCAAAATCACAACATACTATGTACGTTTGCACGGTTTTGAAGCATATACATAGTTTATTGTCTTGATGTGTCGATTAATCAGTTCTAAGAAATAGCTAGACATATTTTTTTAAATTTGTCTAGAATTAAGAACGACATTCTCCAGTTTGAGTGTAGTCTAAAGGCTTTAAAAAAAAGAATCCAACAAGTAGGTTCGTGCACCTAATGCGTCTGATTTTGAACGGCCGGATAATGAATACGTACACTTGATCTGAATTGTCGTGGTCTGTAGCCTCAGCTGGCGTGTTATGTTTGGCTGCTTGACGAGCATGCATATCACAATATAACTTCCCTCCAATGTCATAATAACCTAGAACATTGATTTAGATGTACATGAGTAGAGTCTTCAATTTAAAAAAGATTAAGTTCATTGATTTAATTTTTAATTTATAAAACTATCTTCTTACGGATCAGTAAAACGATGAGACTTTTACTATAATCAGATACAATTTCGCCATTATCTACAATACAACTTGTCCTCAATTTAATCCAACTAATATTATTCATAATTATTATTTTATAAGCATTTTTCCAGGGCTAACTTTCTCCTGTCGGAATTCTTAAGAATTATTTTGGAATTTTTAATATTATTTTTTCTTTATATATTTTATATTAGATTATATTTTATATAGATTATATTATTTTACATCAAGAACTTGATATATTATTTTATATCAAGAACTTTTGCAGACTTTCTTATAGTAATAAGAATTTAAAAAGAGTAAATAAACACTTTTGGATCGGATACTACTTTTACAAGCTTCAAACAAACAATAATAAGTCGAAAGCTACAGACAAAATAAGAGTTGAAAATAAGCATTTGACATCCCAAATATATTTACTCAATGTGAAAGATCTAGAATTCAAATAAAAGTTCAAGGTAATCATTAGCAATATCATTGTTTTAGAGAAATTTTACAGTGAATTCTAAAAGCGGGAACCGCCGCGTACCAAAACTCTCTTGTTTCTAAAGCATCTACAGAATTTTCTTTTTGTTTCTTTTGTTCTGTAGCCCAAAATAATTGCTGTGTTATTTGTCAATTAATTTTAAATCAAAACAATTTTTATTTTGTTAAAAGTGCTAGAGCTGAAAATTGTGCCATTATAGTGGATATTAGGGTCTATAGCACTGAGGGATATGTAAATATTATTTCCTTTCGGTTGGAAATAAATTTGGAAATATTATTTCCTCACGAAACAACTAGTTTGGTGAGATAATAAAGAAAATGGTACCTGAAAAGCGGCGATTTACCCTAGCAGTTTTTCGAAAATCAGTATTTGGGAGCGAGTGTTCAAAATCTGTAATATTTAAGGAGATGCTTGGAATTTCACAGGCTGACTTTCTTGGAAGACACAAAACTACTAAATAGGTTCCAACAAAAGAAACGTTTTAGTGTAAAAAAAAAATGTAGTATTTCCACTGACGAAAAATAACAACACTTACTATTTAGGCTTGACTAGGTATTAACTTTGAACCATTAGAACAATTTTTTCTAGATTTCGAAAAAGCCTGATACCATTCGAAACCGGTGGCGAACTGAAAGATTTAAACCAAAAAGAATGAGAAATCATATCATGAAGTGCATTGGTAATGATTGATTACTAATAGAGCCATGAACACTACGCTAATAATTCAATTATTAATGGGGTAGATTAAAAACAGTAGCTTTAATAAATTAACTATCAGATATCTGCTAATTTAATTTCGAAGACTCACTGTAATTATTTCAAAAAAATATAGCAAAAGCCATAGATGGCCTATCGGTATCAGTTTTGTGGTTGACTACTTCTAAAGGAGACCTGCTAATAAAGTAAAAATAGTACAAAAATGACTTCTTATTTTATGCCTTCTTTCCATATAGGAGACTTCTTTCCAAACTTAATACCGACCTACCGACCCTGATAGTCCCAGATATAGCACCAAGAATATATAAACATTTAATTTAAAACAATGAAACAATAAAATTTTTATTTTATAATATGCAGATGTCCCAATTAATAAAATTATTAATTTTAATTCCATAATTATTAATTTCCTTCCATTGTTATCAACATTTTAAAATCATTTAGAATAATATTTCATGCATAATTGTAATGAACCCCAGATGAAACTTGAAATCATCAGGTTTAGAAACCAGAAACCCGTTTGAGCAATGAACCCATGATGTATCACGAGATTCAATTAATAGACATATCCATTAATATGGCTATTTATGGGACTATCAGGAGTGGGGTTGATTGTCAGAAAGGCGACCCTGATATTTGGAAAGAGGATAAAATAAGGAATCTAATGGTACAGCTTTTATTATATTAGCATGTTTCCTTTAGAAGTGGTCAACCACTATAGGTGATACCAACCTGTTTATTCCAAGTAAGCAATGATTCCTAATAAACAATAAAGAACAAACCCCAGCTGCAACTAACATCATCACATGACTTTTGTTACAATGTCATTCATCATCTCGTGTACCAAGACGCAGTTTTTTGGCCAAAAAATTTATTTTGCTTTGAATGTTTAGTTTTATTAATTACAGAAGTACGTAGATGTAGCAATATCCTTTAAAATGAGCTCTTAAAAAGGTCTCTATGATGTTCCAGTATCCCGCTAGCAGTGGAGAGGAAAAAATGGGACACTAACATGGACACCTTTTTTAATTTGATATTTTGGAAGTAAATCAAAAGATAGCTGGGAACACTAAATGAAAGCCTCTGAAAAAACCTCTCTTAAAAAAATATAATTAGTATTAATTTAGTAAAGAGCTTTTGGTCCTCCGTGTATTTTTTCCCTCGACACCTCTTACTCAAGGAATGGTTACAGAAGCTTGGAAGGGGGCTCATTCTATCGGAAATGAAAATTCTAGTCCTCTTTTTAAGAGTCAAAAGTAAGTGATTAGAGGTCAGCCAGCTTCTCTCCCGTGCTTCCCCATACCCATGTTATCTGATCAAAATATTAGATTACCATTTTGATCAGAACAGACAAAAAGTCATACAAATATGCCTCCGAGGACCGCTCGACTCACTAGAACAAGGACCCTAAATTAAGAAAATTATCCATTGTTCCCAGATAGGTTTAGCAGAAAAAAGGCTTGGCGGAAATGATTGGTTTAGGCTGTCTGAGCACTTGGAACTTTCAGATGTAATTTCCTGGTCGAAAGGACCTCAGTTCTGGTAGGGAGGAGACGTAAGGAAGTCTGAAAGTAGACCAGTAAACTTTGTATCGCTGATCGCTTTGAAAATTGTATCTGTAATTGCCTGGACAGAGAAGACCCTGAATGTAAAAAAAAAAAAAAAAGGTTGGTGCTACAGCCCCCAGAAAATAGGTCAGCATATTTTCCTCCTTTTTCCTTAAGACCCTGAATGTAAAAAAAAAAAATAGGTTGGTGCTACAGCCCCCAGAAAATAGGTCAGCATATTTTCCTCGAATCTTTAAATTATACAAAAGCCTTGGGTCAAATTTTAGACTAAGAGAGGTCAGCTCCCTAAAACTGAGCGACGAAAGAGTTTCCAAAGGGATTGAAATTGAAATTTATTTCCTTAAGAGCTTGGGACAAGCAGGTCCATATGCACAAGAAATAAAGGGGGTAGCCACAGTCTTATTTGTGGTGATTCTCATTTGTCTTAGGGTTGGATTTAGGTTTGTTCAGGTTCAGTGTTTCATTTTAATTTCTGTTCGTTTTATGTTTCGTTTATTCACTCATAGTAATTTCTGTTTGCTGTAAATTAAGCTTATTACATCGTTTTATTTCTGCTCGTTTCAGTATTTAAAATCACTGTTTACTTTTCTTAAAAAAAAAATGTTTAAAATTAATAAAACCGAAAGAACCGGCTACGAAACTACCACTTGCTGAGATAGAAATGCAAATATAAATCATGTGGATTTTACTGAATTATAAAAATGTTCTTTAATTGGACAAACGTGTAAAATCATGATTCTATCGTCTCAAATAAATAACTGCTTGGGAATTACTAAGGAATCAGAATGTATAGTAGTATATTCACGATTCTGAATGATTATGCTAATATATCCGTACTTTTCTCTCTCTCTCTCTCTCTCTCTCTCTCTCTCTCTCTCTCTCTCTCTCTCTCTCTCTCTCTCTCTCTCTCTCTCTCTCTCTCTCTCTCTCTCTCTCTCTCTCTCTCTCTCTCTCTCTCTCTCTCTCTCTCTCTCTCTCTCTCTCTCTCTCTCTCTCTCTCTCTCTCGTGCTTTCAGAATTTGCTTCCAGTCTTTACGCTTCTCCTTTTATAATTCAGCTTAAATTTGACACTGTTTCTGTCTTCAAGATTACTCAATATAAATTAAGATTAGGTGATTGATTAAAATTAGGTGATTGAACTAATTTTCCAGCCCGTACCTTTTTACTCACTTTAATTCTGCATAGAAAGGAAGGTTTAAAATTACTTCTTTTCTTACAATAATTTATGCAAGAAAATATGAAAACTAAAATACTTAATCTGAACTCACCAATGTTCTTGAGGGAAGTGCCACATGTAGCACATTTGAAGCACTCAACGTGCAAGTTCTTTCCTTTTATCTTGACAAAAATACCACTGAAAGTAACATGGCGTTATAGGATCAGAAATATATAAACAAATTTAAAGAAAATGTCATCAAACAAGAAGAAAAATTATTTCACTTTTCAAGATGGTAGAGGTTTCTTAAGATAGTACAAGTGCACAAGGGAAAATTATAATAGTAAGTATGTATGCTGCGGTAACAGAGAGCTAACTGTTTGCCAGATGAGCGCAAAACTATAAATGCCTAAAACTTATTGTCAGAACTCAAGGCCGAATCCGGAGGTGGGGGGATAGGAAGTTTTAACCTTCTGCCCCTCCCCCCATAAAATGTTTTTCCGACTGGAAAAAAGTAACAAAAATACATGCGAACAAATTTTTGTCACGTTTTTTTTAAGTTTTTGTGAGCTCCCCCCCCCAAAAAAAAATCCTGAATACGGCCCTGTCAAAGCTATTTTCCCCTCCTCTCCCCAACTCCCCTCAACGCAAACAAACAATTCTGGTTGGTGATATATTTACACTTACTGAGTACAAAATCAGTAATTAGTGAACTGTCATATTTCTATAGCCCTCAAGAGGTGAATTTGAATCCTTGTGACTCCGTCCATTTTGCTAGATCATGTTTGCAGAACCTCTGGTGAGAGAAGAAAGGGGAGAGGGGTAGAGAAGGTCTATGGGTGGAGTCCGTCAATTTTGGTAACAGTTAGTAGCGTGTTGAGAATGAGAGGAACCCTGGGGTATATTTTACAATGAACTTAGGCAACACAAGCACACTGAGAAGCAAGTAGCTCTTGAGCAAAGTTATTGAAGAGCAAAGATAATACTACCATAAATCTCAAATAGAACTACCATTAAGTCGAAATAATTAAAAAATTTTGCCCATCTCACCATGAGAATTAGTGACAGTGAGTTACTAAAAGGTCAAAGGAAACGTCATCAAAGTTTCAATACATCTAGTGATCCCCCACTACATAGAGCATTTGGAAAGAAGTTCTATTTGTCCCTCTAAAATCTGTCCCTCTTATTTGTCCCTCTAAAATCTGTCCCTCTTATTTGTCCCTCTAAAATCTGTCCCTCTTATTTGTCCCTCTAATGCTACTACGAATCCTCTTCACTGATAAAAGCTTTAGCAGCAAGTGAGCTCAAAAAGAGCGTGATCAGTTCGTTCAGTCTTAGCATGGAACAGTTCATCCAAATAAACCGTAGTTCCCAACACCATCGAGATTCTTAATATCAAGGTTGACAAAGACTAATTACTAATTACTTGGCCAATTTGCCCAATAGTGTCCATGATTCCTGTAGTGATTCTGGTGGCACCCATCTACAACGTGATTCATCATCTTGTATATGAGAATGATTTACAAGAAAACTTTCTGAAAAAGAAGGTTTTCTAAACAAAAGTAAAGGCCATATTAAACTTAAGATCAGAAGAAATAGAAACCAATAATTACTCAAAATCAGAACAACCAGAAATTACTGTTAAAGAATAAATGAAACCCAAAACGAACAGAAATTAAATAAACAATCACAGCAAAAAACATACAACACGTACTAATATAAATGAATGAATAAATATCAAAACGAGTAAAGCTTGAATATACAAATCAAGCTTAAAATGAACAAAAATATTTTGCTATTGAGGCATAAATGAAACCCAAAACGAACAGAAATTAAATAAACAATCATAGTAAACCAACAATAGTTACTAATATAAATGAGCAAACAAACATTAAAACGAGCGAAACCTAAATTGAATATACAAATCCAGCTTAAAACGAACAAAAATCTCTACAAAGAAGAGTTTGAGTTTTACCTCCTTCTTTTACAGAAGTCTAAAACCTTCTGCGTCATTGGCACTTTACTGAAAACTATATGAGTCTTGAACAGTCTTGAAAAGTACAAATGAAATCGAACTGAATGTTTGATATATAATGCTATTAATGCTGAAAGATCATCAGTTCAAGATTTTATTTTACTGTAATTTTATTCTCATTTGCAATGCTTCAATAACTGAAAAAGAAAATATTTATAGTATAATTCGTTTTCAGAGAAGCAATTTTGCTCCGAACTTTTTATTAAAGAACTAATAAAATTAAAACTAAATATTTGATATGTAATGACATTAATTGCTGAAAGCTCATCAGTTCAAAATTTAATTTTACTGTAACTTTTATGTTTATTTTCAGTGTTGTAATTAGTACAAAGAAAATAATTGTAATATAATTCGTTTTCAGTTGAGCCAATGACGCAGTAGGTTTTAGACTTTTATCGCGAAAGGAGGCAAAACCCAAACTCTTTTTTGTAGAGATTTTTATTCGTTTCAAGCTGGATTTGCAGATTAAATTTAAGTTTCAGTCGTTTTAAGATTTATTTACTGTAACCATTGTATGTTTGTTTGTTTGCTGTGATTGTTTATTTAATTTCTGTTCGTTTTGGGTACCATTTATGCCTCAATAGCAAAGTGTTTTTGTTCGTTTTAAGCTTGATTTGCATATTCAACTTAAGCTTTACTCGTTTTGAGATTTATTTATTCATTTATATTAGTACCTCTTGTATATTATTTTGCTATGATAGTTTATTTAATTTCTGTTCGTTTTGGATTTCATTTATTTTTCAATAGCAATTTCTGGTTGTTTTGAATTTGAGTAATTGTAGGATTCTATTTCTTCTGATCTTAAGTTTAATATGGCCTTTACTTTTCTTTTAGAAAACTTCTTTCCAATTCTTACTTGTGTTTGAATTTTATTCTCCGAACTATTATAATAAAAAAGAGGTAAGCTAATGTGCAGAGCTTTGTAGCCACAAAGTAAGAGAATGATAATTCTAAGTAAGAGAATTAGTTATTTAAGTATGAGAATGATACTTTTACCGTTAGGGAAACGGGGAGTAGCCACGCTCTTGTTTGTATTGAAGACACCATTCATTAGAAGTAGACAACCCCTACTCTCTGAAGTCTAACAACCAATCCTTATTCCAATTCTCACTTGTTTTTGAATTCCGTTCTCCCAATTATTATAATAAAAAAAAGCTAAACTAATTTTGCTGAGCTTTGTAGCTACTTAAGTAAGAGAACGATAATTCTAAGTAAGAGAATTGGTTATTTAAGTAAGAGAATGATATTTTTACCGTTTGAGAAACGGACAGTAGCCATACTCTCGGTTGTAGTGAAGACACCATTCATTAGAAGTACATCCCAATTCTTTCGGAAAGAATTGGGGAAAAACTTTCGGAAAGTTTTTTTTAAATTAATTTTTGTTCGTATTTGATTGCAAAAAGTTTCAAGTTTAAAAAAAACTCCTTATTTCAAAATATTTTTTTTTGTTTCGACTCCACTTCCTTAAGTACTAAACTATCAAAGTAAAGAAAGGATCGAAGTTAACAAGGTATCAAAGTAAACCAAGTATCAAAGTAACAACAACCAGCTTGCACAACTTACAGCCCCTGCACCGTTAGTTGAAGTTACCACGCAAATCACTAAATCCAAGTATCAAAGTAAACAAAGTATCAAAGTAAAAATAATTAAATTCCGTAGCTTAAAGCCATTTCCCCGGGGATGGGGGGGGGGGGGTCAACCCCAGAAGCATAGTTATTTGGCCTTTGAACAATTTTGAACAAAATGGCTATCTCCAAATTTTGACCGGATGCCCTTTGGGAAAGTGGGGCGTGGGCTAGTTGGCCAGTGATCACTTTTGACTCTTAAAAAAGAGCTAGAAGTTTCAATTTCCGATCGAATTAGCCCCCTCCAAAGTTAATACGATCACCCCTTCCACAGAACCTTATATTCTAATAATGGGCAACTTACATAAGTTACAATCCTTGCCCCGGGGGCTAGGGACGATTTCTCAACCCTGATGCATTTGGAGAAAAAAGGCACGGGGGGGGGGGGGGTCGTAACTTTTTGATCACTTTCGATTCTTAGGAAATTATAACTTATGTAAGTTACAATTCTTGTCCCGGGTATTGTGGAGGATTTCTCAATCCTTAATTTACAGTAATCTGAATTATGGATTATTTTGAGCAAAATGGCTATCTCAAACTTTTTACTGGATGTATTTGAGGAAAAAGGTGTGGGGGTAGATATCCTCCGATCACTTTTGATGACTCTTAAAAAGTAACTAGAACTTCCAATTTCCAATCAAACGAGCTATCTCTGAAGTTTATACGATCACCCCTTTCATAAAACCTTATATGCCCTCAGAGCATAGCTCACAACAGTTGCTCCCGGGCTCTGAGGGGATGTGCCGACCTAACAGTTCTTTATTTTAATTGGAAAAAAATTTAATTGGATGTATTTGGGGGGCAAAGGGCCTTAGGGGGGAGGGCTACTTGCCCTCTAATCACTTTTCACTCCTGAGAAGGGCACTAGAAATTCTGATTTAAAATCGAATAAGCTCCTCCAAAGTTTATTTAACCATCCCTTCCGTAGAACCTTATATGCCCCCAGAGCAAAATTTGAAACACCTACCTCCGGCCCCTGGGGGGTTGTGTCGACACCTGAGTTTTTCTTATCTGACCTTCGAACTATTTTTAACAAAACGGCTATCTCAAAATTGTTATAGGATGGATTTGTGGAAAAAAGGATACGGAGGGGCTAGTTACCCTCGGATCTTTTTTCACTCTTAAAAAGTGAACTGCAACTTTCAATTTCCAATCAAATGGGCCCTATCTGAATTTTATACGAGCATCCCTTTCATAGGATCCATATACGCCCCCAGGACATAACTTACAACGCCTACCCTCGGGTCCAGGTGGATTGTGTCGACGCCTGAGTTTTGTTATCTGACCTTTGAATTATTTTTAATAAAATGGCTATCTCAAAATTTTTACTGGATGCATCGAGCGTGGGGAGGGCAAGTTGCCATCCGATCTCTTTTTACTCTCAAAAACTTATCTTGAACTTTCAATTCCAATCAAATGAGCCCTCTCTGAAGTTTTTACGAGCATCCCTTCCATAAAAACCATATATGCCACAAGGGCATACCTCAAAACGCATGCCTTCGGGCCCTGGGGGTTGTTTCGACCCGGAGTTTTCATTATATGATTTTTTAACAAGTTTTAAGCTTCGACCATGAAAAGAAAGATTTAAGCTAGATAACAGTGTGCAATGTCATAAGCTGTACGGTGGTTATGGGCACAACGAACTTCCAGCTTCATCAGTGATAAGAATAAAATACAAAATGATAATTTACAATTATTGAAGTTTGCTCAATCTTACGATTTACGTAAATAATTACCACTAAAAGAATATTCTTTTAATAGACTTTATTTTATGCCCCCAATCCACCTCACCACCTGGAACAGAACTGGTCTGTTGATTTTGTCAGAAGTTGGAGATAACTTGCTATTATTAATAAATTACTTCAACCCACACATTCTGGTTGTTTTGAAACCAATTTGTTAGTATTAAGGTAAAACTGAGCATCCAAATTTCACGTCTTAAAAACGTCAAAAGATGAAGCGACATTTACTACTTATAAACATCCGTCCAGTTAATTTTTTCACTTAGATGCTTGGTAATCATTTTTCTTGGGTGTTGAGAAAAAAAAAATGGGATGACAAAAATGGGAGTTAAAAAAAAAGAAATGAAAAATCTATAATAATAATAAATGTTTAGTGATAATTTAAAATGATTTGGAGTTATCCGGCATATGTAAGTATATTTAAATGTTTTTTCGAAGGAAAATAGAAGACACGTGAATAGCAGGCATATCTATAAGAAATGTTTATAAACTTTAGCGTTGTCACAACCGTGTAAGCTAGATACTTGGAGCTCTGAAAAAAGCTTTTGTTTCTCTGATTATACCAGCAGTCTCGATAAAACTGGGTTCAACAAAACTCTCTGCTAGATATGATTGTATGTACCAGTAAGCGTAAATAAGGAGTGTTTGTTTTTATGATATAAAAAATCAATTCAAAAAACATATTTCCTAACAAATATAATTGACTAAGTTTGTCTGTAAACATAGAGTGATGTAATAAGCTGTAGTGACATCTGGAAGGAATAAATGCAAGGGACAAAAGCCCAAGCACTGCCCCCATTGAGCAATCGTCTACCTTGAGGACCAAAGACCCAAGAAATACCCATACAAAGTGATTGCCAAATGAGAGGGAGGAAGGCACAAGCAGAGGAAGGTGACAAAAAGTTGGCAAAGGGGGCATTTCCCTAGCTTTGTTTTTTCTCTGGCCAAGTTAGAATCTCGTTTATAGCGTATGACCTATTGGTTTTCTATATAGATTGTCTATTAAATTTTATTTTTAGTCATAAAAAGAGTTTTCTTTTTTTGCACATCTAATTGGATCAGTTCGCATGCAAACACACAGTGACGTCGTACGTCGGAGTTACATCTGTAAGGACAAACCGCGAGGGTCTAAGACCCGAGTACTGCCCCAGTTAAGCGATTGCCTATCACAAGAGCCAAAGGCTCGAAAGATTTCCAAGCGAAGCAATTCCTAAATAAAAGGACAGAAAAACCGAGTGAGCCGAGGCAGGCGACACAAAGCCTTATTGATTCTTTGGTTTGAAGTTATGCACTACTCCCTTGCCTAGCTTGTGATTTAGGAAAATAGTTGTGAAAATAAATGAAAAATAGTATTAAGAGATGATTAACAAATTATTATTGAAATAATAATTATTATTTCAGAGATGAAAATAATAATTTACGTTTTACTTGTTGTGCATAGAGATAACAATATTTGCTTCTTTCTTCACGAGGGATATTTAAAAATAAACCGTGGAACTTACTTTGATCTCGGATTTGAAGACCTTTCAAAATTGGGGACCTTGGATGTTAACATTTTCAAAACAAAATTTTCGTCTTTGGAAAAGAATCACGGACTCTTTTAAAAATTTTTAAAATTTTAAGAAAAATCTTTATTTTTCGGGCTTCACTATCCAAAGCATCATTGAACCATTTTATTCTTTAATCTTTCTTTATGTACTTCACTATCGTAATAAGATTCATAGTGTTATTCTTATTCAGTTATTATGAGCCTACTCAATACGGTGTTAAAAAACAAAAAGAAAAAGCAACAACAACAACAACAACAAAACAATACAACAAAACAATTAACCCTCCCTAAGCAAGGAGGGTTAAGTAACCCTTTTTACTGACCCTCTATGTAAAAGCAGTTGTTACATTAGAATTGTTTTTCCTTTATTCTATATAATAGAGTTGAAGCAGTAGTAACTGTGCGCAACGTAAACACCTTGAGGAGGCAATCGACTCACATTCTTTGTATGCAAATTTTACTAAAGAAATTTGGTCTTTGTTTGATTTCGAGGTAAAGGCCTAGATAAAGAGCTCAACATAAGGAAACATGTTAAGAAAACAATTCTTACTTCATAATATGCAAAATAAAAATTAGTAACACATTTTCCACGGGGAGAAACTTTATCTTCACTCCTTTCATTATTTTACACTTTTTCTACAAAAGTTTTGAAAAAAAAGAATGCATTGAACAACCATTTTTTAAGTTTTTAAAGTCATGGTGAAACAACTGCACAACTGCCATCTACAGATTGTTTTATAAGCGACATTGATCCTGGCCCTTTCTGTTATATGTCAAGTTTCTCACCAATTTTGGTGTTATCGCCACTGCGGTTATTAACGAAGATATTAATTTGTTACAACAAGACGATGCGGAATGAAAAACCGTTTAGCGTGCCCATAAAAAAAAAAGTTTTTAGTAAAAAATCAACTATAAGATAAAATAAGTTAATTTTTGGTAAAAACAAACTTTGCAGTAAAAAAACAAACTGTAGAAAACGCACAGGAGTCAGAACTACAAGTTTGGAAGAGAACAAAAATGAAATTTAGAATCCCAGAGTATGGAACAGTATTAGAATATGAAACGGGTACTAGAAAAATTTAATCGGATAGCACATATCTTGAGATATTTGGCTCTATCCAAATGGGTTTTCTTGGGTTTCAAGGTCGCCATAGACTCACAAAAGGTTTAAAGGACTCACAAAAGAAAGCCGATGGCTAATATCAAGTCAATGTGTTGAAATTCCAGTAAATAATATATCTTCAAAATACCTAATGAAATTTTGACAGTACTATCTACTACAAATCAAAACTCTTTATCTATAAAACGCTTTATCTATGCATTATTAAGTGCTACTATAGATAATGTTTATTCACATATTTTAGGCTTAAATCAGGCATGGGAATCAAATCTACTTAGTCACATCAATTGTGTTGAAGGACATTCTAGAGCAAAAAAAGATTACTGCCTCCTACAATCAAACAGTCACCTGTTCAATGCGACTTAATCGCCATCTTTCAATTCTATATTAGAAAATACATTTTTATACCGAAAAACATTCACTAATAGCCAATTCTTAATATTTTGTTTTGCACTTTAATATTAATACTTAACATTAATATCTGCTATTAATATATAATACCAAATTCAATATTCAATATTGAAATTTCCACTCGATGAACAAAGTTCCCATTTGATGAGTTGTTTCTGCAGTAAAGAGATGCATTGATTCCATTTTACATACTAAAATCCACCATAGATTCAGCAAGTTCATGTAAAAAAAAGCAAACAATATTTTAGCATTGAAATGAGATAGGCAGGGGCGTAATTTGCTACGGTCCGAGGGGGGGGGGTTGTACAGCTGCCCCTCTAAGACCCCAGTTTGCCCTATTAAAGTGGAGGGAAGCTACTATCCCTCCCAGACCCCAGTTTGCCCCCTCCAGCTGAAATTTAGTTTCTTCAAAACTCTTGTTACAACTTAGATAAACCTGCATAATTCAAGCATCCAGAGAAACACGTCAGTTTTCTTTAGCAAAGCTTTAGCTTTATGGCACCATATGGCTCTTTTTTCAGTTTTCACTGTTATTTTCACTTGATATGGGAAAATTAGATCCAACTCCACTCCCCCCTCCCCAAGGATTTTGACGGAATTACTCCACAAGAGATGGGGGAGGGGGCTAGAAAATGCAGCATTTGTTTTCTTACAACGCTGTTCAACAAAATTTTAGATTTGGTTGAACGCTGATGAGTTGCTACTTCTCATTCCATTTTTGTGCTGTTTTCAAAAGCTATTTTTATTCTGTTTCAAACAGTTCGTGGTAACGAACTGTAGTAAGGAGCGACCCGGCTCAATAGTAACCAAAACTCTAAAAAATGAATTTTGATATCAGTAGCTACATCAAAAGAATCGCATTTTAATCCTGATTTCAAATGTATAAGTTTCATCAAGTTAAAACTTACCAATCAAAAGTCACGAGCCTGAGAAAACTTGCCTTATTTAAGAAAATAGGGGGAAAGACCCCTAAAAGTTATAGAATATTATCGAAAATCACACAATCAGATTCAGCGTATCAGAGAACCCTACTGTAGAAGTTTCAAGCTCCTATCTACAAAAATGTGGAATTTTGTATTTTTTGCCAGAAGTTTTTTGTTTGTTTTTTGTTGTTTTTTTTTCCCCAGGAGTGATCGTATCGACCCAGTGGTCCTAGAATCTTGCGAGAGGACTCATTCTAACGGAAATGAAAAGTTCTAGTGCCCTTTTTAAGTGACCAAAAAAATTGGAGGGCACCTAGGCCCCCTCCCACGCTAATTATTTTCCCAAAGTCAACGAATCAAAATTCTGAGATAGGCATTTTATTCAGCGTAGTCGAAAAACCTTATAACTATGTCTTTGGAGACGACTTACTCCCCCAGAGTCCCCGTGGGAGGGGCTACAAGTTACAAACTTTGACCAGTGCTTACATATAGTAATGGTTATTGGGAAGTGTACAGGCGTTTTCAGGAGGATTTTTTGGTTGGGGGGAGGGGTTGAGAAGAGGGGCATATTCTGGGGGAGCTTTCCATCGAGGAATTTGTCATGGGGGAAGAAAATTTCCATGAAGGGAGCGCAGGAATTCCTAGCAATACTTAAAAAAAAACAATTAAAAAATAAATATGAAAAAGTTTTTTTCAGCTGGAAGTAAGGAGCAGCATTAAAACTTAAAACGAACAGAAATTATTACCCATATGAGGGGCTCACCTCCTCCTAATACCTTGCTCATTACGCTAATGTATTTTTAGTAATGTCAACTATTTATTCTACGGCTTTTGTGATTCAGGGGTCATTCTTAATGAATTGGGACAAAATTATATCTTTTACTAATAAAAGATTCGTAAAAAATCGAAGTTCTAGTTGCCTTTTTAATTAACAAAAAAATTGGAGGGCAACTAGGGTTCCTCCCCCGCTCTTTTTTTATCAAAATTATTCGATAAAAATTATGAGAAAGCCATTTAGCCAAAAAAAAAATACGCAATTTTCGTTTTAATTGTTCCTCTGCGGAGAGCCAAAATCAAAACATGCATTGATTCAAAAATGTTCAGAAATTAAATTAAAAAAAAATTTTTTCAACTGAAAGTAAGGAGCGACATTAAAACTTAAAACGAACAGAAATTACTTCGTATATGAGAGGGGCTGCTTCCTCATCAACGCCCCGCTCTTTACGCTAAAGTTTTTTACTGTTTTAAAAAGAAGAGTTGAGAGAAAGAGTCAAACTTTAGCGTAAAGAGCGGGGCGTTGATGAGGAAGAAGCCCCTTTCATATATGAAGTAATTTCTGTTGGTTTTAAGTTTTAATGTCGCTCCTTACTTTCAGTTGAAAAAACTAGTTTTTTTTTTTTAATTTAATCATATATTTAAATCCACCATACATTCAGCAAGTTAGTGAAACAAGGAAACAATGTTTAAGTAATGCAATGACATAGCGGAATGAAAACGCAAAGTTTATATTTAGCTAAACAGAGTTTTACTTTTTTGGTGCTGATTCTTATTCAATTTTTGCGCTGATTTTGCTCATAACATATTTAAAAGTTTAGTTATTTAGGATATTTTACCTAATGTGACCTTTCACAATAGATTTAAAATGAATTCATGTCTAATTTAGCGCAGAGTATATTGTGGTACTTTCTTATTCTTATACTTTCTTATTCTTATACTTTATTATTCTTGGTATTTCTTATTCTTTTTTATTTTAAATACCGAAAGTCCCGCACAAAAATCTCTTGTACACAAAAACTGAGGGAACTAAATAAAAAATCGACTATATTGAATTAAATATTACAAGTGAAGTAAGAACTTTTTAAGCAATTCTTTCCGAAAAAAAAATTTCAATTTTTTTATAGCATTTTTATTCAAAATATCAAATGAAAATATGAAAATTTAGCACTTTTACATATAATAAAATTCCTTTTTTTTTAGTATAACCTCTAGCGAAAGTTTTAATTCTATATGTCAGATAAACTATGTTTTTCCATTAAGAAGATACGATCTTAAGAAATAAGAATGTTGAATAATGACAAAAAACTGGTATTGTAAGAAAAATCATTCTAGTGCTTCCAAACATAGTTCAATCAATACGTTTTTAGCACAAAACAGATACTGAGAATTATTTTAAAATTTTGAACAAATAAGCACTCTTACACGAAAGCTAAATCCGGTTTTTGTTGGAGCAAATTATACATAATAATAGACAATCTATAAGATACACTTCAAAAATATATTCTCAGTAATATATTGGAAGCATTCGTCTTAACTAAATTGAGCTGTTCATAATAAAATTTGTCTTTTAATCATGTAGAAGTACAGCTTAAAAAGATGTATAATGTTTGTTAGTTGCTAACTTCTAAGATCTACATCTTGAGCCACCCCTCACATTCATTAGCCAGTAAACCTCCAAGTAGATCGGTTTGCTTCCGAGAAAAGGAGGGGGCAGGGACAACATACTATTTTTATAATTTGTATTTAATGTAAATGTAAACTGCTATCATTTGTCATTTCATTAAGTGTCGTTTCTTCTTACTTGTTGTGAAGTGAGTTTGTTTTCTTAGCTCTTTTTCGATTCTTCTCTGCTGTTGGGTGCAGTATTGACTGTACAACGGGTTTTGGAGTAGATGAATAAAATAGATATATATATACTATATCGACACACATATACATACAATATGGATGGTATACATACTATCTCAATAGCATGCTTCTCACTACTCCACTTTACGTGTGCACCTTGTAATTATCTGTAATGAATGCTTGGTTGAATAAGTTTTGCCGTCCAAAATCCACCGGATTTTTTGTGAAAAATCATAAATTTTCATGCCATTTGTTAGGAACTAACTACACACCATGGCTACAAACACAACAGTCTAGTGTGAAGAATTTCATGGAATCGAGTCGTATTTATAGCAGTTTTTTTATTGCAAATTTTATCTTGATTTTTTTTTAATATTTTTTTTTCAATTTGCCATTTTCTACTATGCACGTGTAACTTACATATCTTTTTGAAGAGATTACATATTCTTGGTACAATTAAGATAATGAAACATGCAGGGCTAGATCTTGATACAACATTTCTTGGTGTCGAAAAACAGTCCTACATATCAAAAATAAAAAGTTCAAGCCATCTTACTATTATTATTCGTTTTAAGGAATTTCGTCCTTTTTTTATGTGAATACCTTCTAGTACCGCTCGCTACTTCATTCGAAGTGGAACGCGGTAAAAGACCGCGGCATATCAACTGCAATAAAGTATCTGGCACAGTAAGTCTGGATGTCAACAAAACGATGTTAATTTGGTCAATGGCGTCAATTCATGAAAGTTTATGGGGCAAAATGTATTTCTGAATATCTAGGACAGGGAGCCAATTTGACGTTTTTTAATTTTTATCAAAGAAAATACTATAAAAGGTGTTTTTCAATGAAAATACTAAAAAAGGAATCTTCAAATATAAGGGGGAGTCTGGAGACATGTGCTCCATTGCCATCCCTAATTGACGCCACTGGTTTTGATGCAACAATATCGAGTAATTTACCCAGAACCAAGGAAAACAATGGCCAAAACAAATCTCTATGTTTAATTACTGTACCTACCCTTTCGTGCCTCGGTATATAAAAAATAGAGAAACGTATTTCTACCAAAAAGAAGTATTTCTACGTAGAACTTGAAAAAAATACCAGTTTCTTCTACTTTGGTTCTGCTAATTCATACACATAAGTAAAAACTCTTTTCAAGACCTGGGGAGTCTTTCAGACTTTTTAAGGCTTTTCTTGATTTATCAAAGCGGAAAAAAGCTTGTATAATGTTCAATGCAACCTCTTTCTCTCCTTCTCCCTATCCAAAATATAAAAATTTTCATGTACACACAAATAATCCTTCGTTCAGGAAAACCTGCAAAAATAAAAGGAACAAAAACAGATAAGTACAAGCTAGAAGTCATAGTAGACAGTGAGGTTGTGGGAGCAAGCGTCTCTAAAGCGTAGAATGTAGAGATGTGGAACTTACACAATAATTTTATCGCAATCACCGCACTTAGTCAAGTCTGGAACGTTGATAGGATCGTCATCTTTAGGCTTTGTCTTCGGGGGTTCAACAGGGCGAACGCCAACAGGACGACTACTCATAGCAGGAACAGGGGGATCTGGACACACAAAAACATATAAACATAATGAAAAGAAACTATGGAGCAAGCAAGGGTGATACTGAATAAGCAAAAAAAAAACATTTTTTGGGGGCAGCAAATTTACTTAAACAATTGAAGAACATTATTTTATTTGTGAATTTAGGTGTATTAGTTTAGGTCCGTCCAAAATTACAAGAATCCCAGCCCTGAAACTTTGTAGATTACTCATACTGTGCTAGTCTTAAAAAAAAACAAAAAACATAATAGCCGGCTCCTCACTGTAAATGAACATAGTTTTGTTGGACGGTCAGCGTTGCCTCCACATGATTTGAAAAGCGTTTGTTTTTAATCTAAACAATTTTTTTCCAGTGTCGTTAAGTTTAGTCGGGTAAGCCATCTTCACCGCCTCGGACCTTAGCCAAAATGACTAAACAAGGAAATATTAAGCTTTGTACTAAAATCAAAGAGACTTTTTGTACTTCCATAACTATTTTATCACCTTCTATTTTCTCTTGCAATACCAATTGATAAAAGCACCATCTATATAAATTTGGAGCATTTTATATTTAGAAAAAAAAATCTTACACAGATAGCTGATATTATAAAGCAAAAAATTCAAGCATCGCTTTCAAATAAAGAGATAAACAGTATCACCCTTAGAAAATAAAGCGGCCGTCACGTGCACACCACGTATGGGACAATTTTGGTGAAGTTTAATTAAATGACTCTTCAAATTAGTCACAGAAGATGCATCGAACAGTAAAACCCAAGAAAACTTAATAATTTCATTAAAAAGATATGGTTAAAAGTATTAACCCGTATTTTCGTTTAAATCTTTAAAAATTTCTCGTACATCTTGTGTAAATTCTTTATAAGTTGCATGTCTGCTTTTGTGCATAAGCGTTTAAATCGAAGTGTTTATGGATGAATTTGCATGTTTGTTTTTTTTCTATGCATTAGGTATGCCCATAACCAGCAGAAAAGTCCTAAAATTAGTTTACGCATTCTCTTGAAAAAATTATTTTTTTTTTTTACTTACGAGGTGTGCATGCAACAATCGCGATAACAAGTATTGTGGAAACAAGAAACAACAGTGATATGAAAAAAAAACATTTCATGACACACATCCTTTGTGGAACATGTCTTGTGCAGGCATATGCAAACTCGTCATTCTTAAAGAGGGATATAACATAGAATCTACATCCTACGTGTCATCTAAGACAGACTTACACAAGAATCTTCTCGCAGTTATCGCATTGCGGACCAGCTTGAATGGGAGCCGACCTGGAAGGTGGCTTAACTGCAAGAGCACCGGCTGTAACTCGAGGTTGGAAGGCACCGGGTTTTGGTTCCATAAAATGATGAACTAAACCATAACGAATAATCATAAATATTAAATACTATATAAACTTCAATTTTAAAGTTCCAGCAAGATAGTCGTTTCTCAACCTTGGTTCAGCCACTGGGGGGAGGGGTTTTGTGATCCCAAGGACAAGAGTCGTAGTTAGTTAGAAAAAATTTAATATTTTTTTACGAAACAACTATTGATAACTGCAAAAATTGATTCCATACAATGTAAAAACCAATCCAAAAGTAAGGGCTTTCGAACAATGAATAAATGAGTATCAATCGATAAATAATGTACTTATAAAAAAAAAATTAGGCTCAAATTATAATTTATTAAGAAGTCTTGTAGGGTCTTACTTGGCAAATTACCTTTTTAAGGGGGAGGAGTGGTCGAGACCTTAAATAGGTTGAGAAAAATTGAGGTAGAATATAGATTTGAAATAAAAACAGGATATAATATCAATAACATGTTACGCAAATATTACGTTTTGTATCAATAAATATTTTTTTATTACAAAAAAAGAAGAAAAAATAAAACAGTTACATTAAATTGCTATTAAGATGCATACTAACAGTTAAAATTCGAAAAGAAAAAGCTGATAATCTGTTTCGGGAAGTCATTTCTCAAAATACGTATGTTGAAACGTTTTTGATTTTTTTTTAAACAAGATATCTATTTCTCATCTATACAAAAACTAAAATTACGACAAAGAAAAAAAAGACTAATTTTTTTCCATGAAAGTGGACAGGAAAAAAGTACAAACAGATTCCAGAATATTTCGACTGTAAAGTCAACAACCGTCATCAGTGAAAACAAGCTCAGACAGAGAAAAGGATTTAAACATCTCAAAATTCAAATATATACAAATAATTCAATTATAGTCTGGCCCTGAATTATTAATGGTGAAAGTCAGGCTACAACTTGGCTCATTTTATTTCAAAAACTGAATTTTTTCTGCTTTGAAGTTTGAGAATCTTGTATACACTTTTTCCTCTCTACCGTTTGGAAAATTACACCTACATTGTTTTTTTTTTTTTTTTTTTTTTTTTTTTTTTTTTTTTTTTTTTTTTTTTTTTTTTTTTTTTTTTTATCGTGAAAAGTCAGCGGCATCTTTGCAGTTATATATTTTTTCCTGTAAAACCAAATTTACCAAATTGAAAAAATTTCTAGTCTAATTTTAGTCAATCACACCACGGCAGACTTTTCAAAAACACAAATTAACTAAGGGGCATTAGTACCAAAATCAAACAGGTTAAATTCTAAATTACTACTTACCTTATCACTAGGATTAATATTTAAAGTACTAAAATAATAAGAAACTCCTTGAAATTTCGCTTTTTTAAATTCTTCAAGGTTTAAATACCTTTCCAAGAACTACTATTTTCACTTTCCAGAGAATTTAGATCGTTTATTTGGACTTTTTTGCATTTTATACCACGATTCTTTACTGAGTCAACGCTGCTGTGGCCAAATGGAAAAACTACTGTTAATTGTACAAGTTTCAAAACAAGCTAAAAATTAGGCAAACAGGAGTGATAATTCACAGACCTTTTTATCAATCCTCGTAGTAAAATTTTGGACTCCACAAGTAAGGTTTATCTTTATATTTTTTTAGTTTTACACTGTTGTTACGATAATTTATACTATTCTAATTTTATTTATAAGTTTTTGCTAAATAGTCAGGCTCTTAAGATTTTACCACAGACACCAGAAGTTGCCACTATATTGACGAGAAAATCAAGGTCATGATCAAAGTCGTATCCAGAGAAAAATGGAGGTTTAAATTAATGTTCCAAAAGCTTTAAACTTATCCTTTTTTTTATAATAAGAAGTTTGGCATTTCTTGGTGCTAGCAAAAATCCTTCTAAACAATTATCTCCCCACCTAATCCCTGGATACGGCCCACGTGATGACAACATATCAACATGCTCCTCACCTTTCACGCAAGTCCCGTTTCCATATAGTTTGAAAGAGTCATCAATGTTAACATATTAGTATTTTCATTGTTTAGTACAATAAATAGAAGCTGCCCCTATAATTTATGAGCAGTGGAAATCAAATGCTGGAAATAGTAGAGCACAATTAGTAGAAACAATTTAGTAGATTGTATCAATCTGAAGCTACGTGTTTATGCTGCTGTTTCAATGCAGTAAATTCGTAATGAATGTTGATATTAGTCAGAGAGGTATTCCTTTCTTCTAATTCTCAATTTATTTCTCGAAATATTACTAGAAAATTTAGAAAGAGACCCAAAAAAAGTGACAACTCTAGGCAATTTCTTTCTTTTTCAAAATTGTTGGTAAGTTGGAAACATATCAACATTTTTTTGATTACTTACAACAATAACAACTAAAATTTAGTAAACTATAATATTTTGGAATATTTTTCAATAGGCTTTAATTAGTTTTAAATAAGTTTCTAAATCAAACAATTTACCGCCAAAATTTAGGAAATACTTTCAGACTGACTTGTACCTAAACTGATTCGTATCAGTTTAGGTAGCAAATATAATTTGATAGTTGCTTCGCTCAAAATAAAAGGAACTTGATCCACATAAGACAAATCGTAATCAAAAAGAAATTAATCAGCAGTTATTTATTCATACCGACAAACTTCATCACTAATCCTGCATCCAGGATTGAACCAGCAAGCTTAGAAAATCTCAGAATGGATTTTGGATAATCTGATAGCGGTTTTTGATAAAGAAAAAGCATGATAGCATCATATAATTTTTTTTTCAAAGTTGCTGAGGTAAGAAAATCAAAGTCAGTGTAACAATTTAAATATATGAATTGAAGCTACCCTGAAAAGCATCCCTTAAAATTCGTAGTAATTTTACTGCTGATATTTTTGATGATTCAGATGATCCAACAGTCATTTTTTATCAAAGTATCCATCTCATGTGTAAGATTTTTATCACAATTTTTTTTTCTGTGATGTAACAGGAAACGCTTAATTTAATACAACAAGGGGTAGTCAACAAGAAATCCAGAATTGAATCAACAAGCTCAGAGAATGTCAGAGTGAATCTCAGAAAATCTGGGAGTGATTTTTGATAAAAATCAAAGCAGGACAGCAGCATATATTTTTTTTTCAAACTTACTGAAATTCAAAGCTGAAATTCAAAATACTGAAATTCAAATACTGAAATTCACTGCAATAATTTAAATATATGGTTTAAAATACCCAGCAAACCATCCCTTAAAATTAATTCCAATGATCCGACTGTCATTTGTCATTGAAGTATTCACCTCATTAGTAACGTTTTTGTAATTATCTTTTTTGTGAGGCAACAGGAAACGGGGCCTCAGGTGACCTACCTTTCTGCTCAGTCAATAATGCATTCTGTAGCCTTCTAAAAGCATGCGACTGGATTAAGGGGGTTTGAGAACCTTTTCGGGGGGACTCCACAGGTTCACAAGAGATACCTGTTTCGTGTGCTCTTGGAGCACTATCTGCTTCCTGGATCATTTTCAGCACTTCACTTTGCGCTGGATCGTACTGCCGCTCATTCTTCTTGAAGTTCACACTGAAATAAAGATTAAACATTTGCTTAGTAATAACTGAGTGAAGAAGTGAAGAAGCGGTTTGACCAAGTGGGGCAGGGAGAGGGGGTGAAAGAGAACTTTAAATAATTCAACATTAAATTATACAGGGAATATAGTTCAATATGAGCTTCATACCTTGAGAAAATTATTTTTCAGGTGGAAGTGAAGAGGGTTGCTAAATATCAGAAACACCATATGATTTGCCCTTATATTTACATGTTATTATCTCCTTACCAGAGAATATGCTAGATTAGACTCGACTTTATTCCCGGACAGTCTGAAATTTTACTGCTTAATTGGAAATATGATCCTCTTGGTCTGTTTGTACCCCTCGATACCACCTCAATCAAAACATTTTACCATATAATTTACCTTGGACTTTCGATTAGCTCATGCTTCAAAGGCAAACATCAACTTTTACTGTAGCTGATGTATCGCGGAATCTGCACAGCTTAAGCCACTTCTATTAAGGCCAGACTTTGATTCACTAGACCCTAACTTGTCAAATTTCTTTGATGCTCTCCAATGTGGGAAATGCTAACAAAATTGACAAAAATAATATCCGGTGCACCTTCTTTCGGTTTGCATAAAATCTACTTAAACTCCCACCTTGGTCTGGAAATTCAAATATTACCGGAAAAAAAAACAGGATAATAAACCCAATGAAAACCATAGAAGAACAGGTTACCAGTGGTGGAAAGTACTCATGCCATAGTGGTATTCAGTTGTGAATGTCTTGTTTTTTCTCTTCTTTTTTTCTGTAGTTGTCTTGTGTTGTTAATATTTGAAAGTGTTTTCTTTTTTTGAATTTATAGTTTTTACTATGTCTGTGTTTTGATAGCTAAAATTGACGGCTTGGCAATCAGTTCATTCGTTCATCCTAAACTATCTTAAATACTAATGAAGACTAGAAATTTATACACATTTTTATACTGTTTATAGTTGACAAATCCAGGAGGAGGTGGATTAAGAATATATTAAGCGAGAAATAATCATTAAAAATTTAGCCAACAGGCACTTTTTTGTTGATTGTGTCAAGCCAATAGTAGTTGAACAGTTGGAGACGGCTCATTGACCGGAAGTTTAAATTATGCCTAATACCTTTTTAAGTAAAAACAAAGGATTGCAACACAGTAATTGGAATGGAGGAGGAGCTTTGGTAGCTGTATTGGGCAAAGGTGGCTTTGTGCTCCAACGACCTATTAGTAACAGTGTAACTAATACGAATTAGGATTTGGCACACTTCAGACTGTCAAATGCAGTGGAAACTATAAGTTTCTTGCGCTAATAACATGTTGTGTAAGAAAGCTACAAATCCTCATGTTTTTGTTATATGAAGCTTAAATAAAATATTTTTTATTACATGAAATATATGAAGTTGCAAATTTCGGCAGATAGTGACATTTCCAGAAGAAGAAAATTGAACCGAAACTGATTAAGCCATAAAGTTTTAACGTAGAGAAATAATGAATGAGTTAAGTCCCCCTCTCTGATACTTACAACTTGTGTATGTTCCAGATGAAGTTACAATCCCAAGTTGCACAGAACTTGAGCTCATTTTTACCAAGAGAGGAAACAGGCAGGTTTTTAACTACTTATGCAAGTTGAATATATAGGGAGAGGGAAATTAATAGTCTATTAAAGTGAAAACTGGCGAACTAAAACACAGTATGGGGGCAATCATGATATTTCAAGAAATCAGAGCCACATATGTATGTGGCTGTTTCAAACAATTACTTTTACTGATGTTAAATTCTTGATAATATCTAATCTTTCAGCGCATTCAGCGTGGATTAAAGTATACCATCATTCAGTTGAAGTTTCTGCCATCATTGGCTTGATACCACCATCCTGGAAGAACACTTAAAAGACAGAAGACAAGGGAACTCCCGTAGCGTAAAAAGTTTTTTTTAAGAAAGGGAAGGATGGAGATGAAGGTAGGGAGGGGAGAGAGAAATAGCAAAGCGAAAGAGAGCATTGGGTTATTACCGATGCATAATACTTTCTTTCATGGATCTTTTTTTTTGCTAAACCATGCAAATTTCCTAGTTGAAATGATTTTTATTCCTTAGCTTCCTTCTTGAAAGAATTCAAGCATTCAAAATTTGTTGTTTTTTTATTTTTTTATTTATTATATTATTATTATAGTAAAATTGCCGCTCTTAAATACTTGCTGGTTGGTATCATGAGAAATATAAATCGCTTATGCTATAGTGAGTCCATTAGGGTACATAAACGTTGCATAAATGATTAGGCAAGCATGACGAACAATTTGAATCTATATTTAGGTCAAATTCCAACAATGCCTAGTATATTAGAAGCTTGGAAACGCGGATGCGCCACGGTAAGTGAATTAAAGAAGAATTGCCAAAGTTTTACTGACGTAGGCGGATGTATATGTTTAAAATCAGAAAGAAAACGAAATACTTGGCAACCTCCAAAGGACCATTCACACAAAAAAAAGCCTAGGGAAGAATTTTGTGAAGTTGTCAATTAACGATTCTCAATCAATTTATTTTATTTAAAATGACTCCAAAACGAATTAACCTATATTAGTTTCACATGTTAAAATAGTTTTGACAGTTTGTTCAGGGGCAAAACAAGAGCCCAACTTTGGGCGATACCCAGCACATTTCAGCGATGGGACAATATAACTAGAGGAAAGTATTTTTTTAGCCATTTGTTCCAAAAATACATATTATCATAGCATCTGAATTGTCTTTTTTAACGCTGGTTTGACAAGCCTTTTTTTTTTTTTTTTTTTTTTGGTTGCACCACTATCGAAGAGTTCTTTTCGATGAATTTAATTAGCTGATTATATTTTCGATTTTCTAGAAAATAAGAAAATACAAGCGTTTCTAGAATCAAAGACGCGGTTGTTCTTTAGATTTCAAATTCCTTAATGCTAACTAGTTGTCAATCTTGGCTCAAATATTGTTACAGAAAGTGAAAGAAGACTAAGAGTTGAAGTTTTGGCACGAATGCAATATCTGGCCAGGAATTATATTTCTAATCCTTAATTCTGAAAAATAGAGTATTATAGAAAATAGATGGTGTGAATGTCAAACCAAAAAGAAAAGTTAGCATTAATTGCAATTTACACTAAGATAGAGTCCGTGACATAGCAAAGGAAAGAGTTTGTGTGGGCTCATTCTCCTTCTCCCCTTAGAAACGTAAAAATTCCATACATTTATTTGTTATTCATTGGATAAAAGTCAAATAATTTGAAATAATAATTAGACAGGATATTTCTTTTTTGTACAAAAAATATTCCGCGTTTAATAATTGTTTCAAGGTAATTGATTTGTGTCGAACAGTAAGTCTACAATAAAAAGCTAGAAAAAATCGTCAGGTGCATTTGTTGGTCCAGGGTTAAAATCACCAGCTATTGATTGGAGAACCATGGATTCATCTCCCACGCCAGCAGCGTCTTTTCAAGAAAGTGTCTTTAATTATTAATGGGTAAAGAAGATCTACCCTGTGGATTGATGCTCTATTTGACAATACAGAGCCTAGAGGTCGATCTCCACTGCGGCAAGGTCGGGCAACAGGCTTGCTACTTGCCATTGTAAAAAAGAAACGGCAACTGAAACGTCGATTCGACAACCTTTGCGCCAGTGATGTCTCTGGATGATCTTTATTCTTTTAAAGAAGATCTGTTGATGTTTTCACCCCTCTCCTACCCATAGAAACGTCAGGACCCCTCCTAAAGCAAAATTTTGCGGAAGTCCATCTCACATATTAGATAAAAACACTTGACGACCCTTATGTTCTTATTATAAAGATAATATCATTCGAATTTTTAGATTAACAGCTCAGCTAAATGCATCTTCATAAACAATATATATATATATATATATATATATATATATATATATATATATATATATATATATATATATATATATATATATATATATATATATATATATATATATATATATATATATATATATATATATATATATATATATATATATATATATATATATATATATATATATATATATATATATATATATGTATATATATATATATGTATATATATATATATGTACATATATATATATATGTACATATATATATATGTACATATATATATATATATATATATATATATGTATATATATATATATATATATATATATATATATATATATATATATATATATATATATATATATATATATATATGTATATATATATATATGTACATATATATATATGTACATATATATATATGTACATATATATATATATATGTATATATATATATATATATGTATATATATATATATATATATATATATATATATATATATATATATATATATATATATATATATATATATATATATATATATATATATATATATATATATATATATATATATATATATATTCATGGCCTTTATACCAGACAATATAAGTTTCGGCTCAGTAGGAAACTACATAGTAGCTACTTTTTAATTAAATATTTAGTTGGCATTTTTGTTGGGTTAGGTTAGTTTAGGACGTATTTAGTATTTAGTATAATACGGTATGGGTAGCCCACCTTCCATAATTCTTCGTTGCAGTTTCCATAATTTTGTTATTAAAGGATTATATTTTCATCATATTTTGGTATATTTCATTATGATTAACCTAATTTCAATTCTTGAGTGTGGTGGCTATAAGACACAAGTAGTATATATATATATATATATATATATATATATATATATATATATATATATATATATATATATATATATATATATATATATACGGTACTTGTATAAAATCGTATATGTATATATAGGATTTCTTCGGGGGCTAAAAAACTAGAGATTTTATCATTAGATGTAGTTTAATAGAAAATTATTCCGTTCAAGTTTTAGTGAAAAAGGCATACCCTCTCTTTTCTACTTAAAACTTTTTTATGAAGCATTGGTCTACTAAGCAGAGATTTTGTAGAACTGCAAACTTAAAAAAGCAAGTAAAAGGCCAGAATTAAACTGAAAACGGGAAGAAAAACACTAACTTAGGCCCAGTTTTCAAGACCTTTATTTGTACAGTTCAATTTGGATTTTCGGAATAATTCACTTTGTTAAGTTTTAATCTTAAAGCAGCTCTTTCTAAACAAATTCCTGACACTTCTTCAAGAAGTTCATGTAAATACATGCGTGCTGATATCAAATCGACATATGTTGATTTTTCAAGTTCATATTGACAAAAAGAGCAGCAGAAAAACTGCCCCCGAGCTATATATTAAGTAACAAAATGAAAGATACTTCTCTTTAGCAGACTTTTTAAGTAGACTTTGTAAGCATTCTAAGCATTTCTGGTCACTTGACACGCAGCCTCCCTTCAAAATAGTCATTACTAGGCGTAACATACGCATAAAGGAGAAGGGATGGAGGCTGCTCTGGCATCCCTCTTCCCTCAGGAAAATGAAAATACACAGAAACAGAATATTTTGCAATATTCAGAAAAAAACATGACAATTTTCCAGCGAATAAATATTCCTACAAGATTTCTCCCCAGAAAATTGGTCCAGGATTACCCCCACCACTCAAAAAACATCCTAAGTTTGCCCCTATCGCAAAGGCAATGGCTTCAATGTTTTCATAAAATTGCCATAAGAAAGAACTATGGTATGTTTTATTCTGATAGAATTTGATCAAATTTTTATTTCATATTAATTTAACCTGTTTAATTTAATTGATTGAAGATACTAAGAAGCAAGGGCTCCAATAAAGCCATATAAAAAGTCAATATGTCCAACTATCAAACAAAAAGAAGCTCAAGAAGAACTTTTTCAAAAGCTTCTTAAACAATCCAATACATTATTTGGAGTCTCTGTTGTGACTATAATAAGCGGCGAAAATTGAAAATTAAGCTTAATGAATATTTAAGCATATAACAGATTTCAACCACAGATAAAATTTAGTAGAACAATAGTTATTTTATAGACGCATTATGGATGTCATCTAACCACAAAACAAGAATAAGATAACTTCATATATTGTTTCCGTTTAGAATACACCGCAGTGGCATGGGCAACAATTCAAAAAAGAAAACCAATATTTGAAAATAATATTTTACATCTTAGAAATGAAAAGGTTAGAAGAAATACAAAACTAAGCCTAAAAGCGTATCTTAAAACTTCATATTAAAGCCACGAAAACGCAGAGGTTAGGCCATTTGTGGAGAGGATACAGTTGGTTGAGGAGGCTGGGGGGAAGTAATTGCTGCGGACGGAAATTTTATATTGTTTCCGTTTAGAATACACCGCAGTGGCATGGGCAACAATTCAAAAAAGAAAACCAATATTTGAAAATAATATTTTACATCTTAGAAATGAAAAGGTTAGAAGAAATACAAAACTAAGCCTAAAAGCGTATCTAAAATCTGCGAAAACGCAGAGGTTAGGCCATTTGTGGAGAGGATACAGTTGGTTGAGGAGGCTGGGGGGAAGTAATTACTCCGGACGGAAAAAATATGAAGTAAAGTCTTTTTAAAATTATTCCCCTGTTAAGGCTAAGTATAGAAATGTATCTAAAAAAAAACTCAAACTCGTAATAATTGGCGTTTCGTCGAAGATATCTATAATGCTTACCCAACATTGTTGGTAAATTTTGTGCTTTAGGTCATTTGTATTGGGTGTGAAGGTCGATTGACTCGGCAAGTGTCTGAGCCACATTATGAGATAGCTAAATACTTAAATTATCTGATAGCCTTGTTCTGCCATGCTAGAACGTCTCGTCCCGAAACATACGACTATGCGCATCCATCGATGCGCATCCAGAAACCGAAGCAGTTTTTGAATACAATACAATTTGTGTATCAGCATTTTAAGTCGCCCTGGTCACACGTGTTAACCAGCGGTACACCACTAAGAAGGTGTATCAGAGATCCTTTTGATGAGTATGTCTGGTACCCTAAAAAAGGTTTCAGGCCCACATTTTCCTGGGCGACTGGATTTTTTTTAGATTTTATTTATATATTTTGTGTTGGTATTTTTTTCTCCCTTGTTTTTTCCCGGCCATGGAGCCTTATGGGAAAGATTCTGTTGAAGTAGTTTTTTGTTTATGAAATTTATTATTAAATATAGAACTCAGAAGAAAACCCATTTCACCCCTAAACATTAATGTAGTCTATACATAACAAACGGCTACAAAAAATAGTTGGAAACCTTCATTTAAAAGTAGAAATAAGTGCATATATCAGTAAATACTTACAGATCATCTTTTAATGGGGAGAACCTAACATTCCTAGGGTTGGAGGTCTTTGAAGCAAAAGGGGGTGTATTTGTTCTTGAGAAGTCGTTATTATCAATTTAATAGCACACTTGCGCAGAATAAGGAGGGGGAAGATAGGTACCCAATGTGAATGTTTAATGGTTAGTACAATTTATTCCAATATGTTCCGTCGTTTCATGCAATTTTCGAATTCACACTTCAATCGAACAAGAATTAAAAAAAAAAAACAAAAAAAAACAGAAATTAAATTTTTAAACTGCATGCTATGATGGGTTTCAGCTACGTTACGGCAATGGTGGGTTCGTGACACATTTTGAAAATTAAAACAAATAGGCTTGCTCCATTTTACTGAACATATTGACTTGGAAGTTTCATGAAACTTGCATAAAACTCAGAAGAAATATGAATCGGCGTATAGATGGCTCTGCCAGTAATAAGGAAATTTTGGTGTTTCAAACATAAGTGAGAGCGTGGGTGGTCTAAAGCTGTCGAACGAATTCTTTATAAGCTTCATGCGTCTTTAAAAGTCTTCTACTTTTAACGAGTTAGAGGAAGGAAACGTAGAGTAATTAAATTTATCTGTAATCGATTCTTCGTCATTAATTCGGATAAGTATTTCCATTGCAATTTAAGAAATATATGCCTTGTGAATACTTACCTAAAGTAGTATTGACTAATAATTTACTAGTCACATATCAGAATAGCTGAACAAACTTTGGTTGCCTTTTTTTCTATAATGTCAACTAAATAAATAAAAAAAGCATTTTTTCTACTGAAAGTAAGGAGCAACGTTAAAAATAAAAACGATCATAAATTATTTCGAACGTGAGGGGGATTGCATCCTCCTCAATCCCCTCATGCTAAGGTCCTAAAGCTTTTTCAAAATACTTCTCATTTAAATTCAACGGCCCTTTTGTTTCAGGAGTCGTTCTTAAGGAATTGTGACAAAAAGTCAAACTATAGCGTAAAGAGCAAGGGATTGAAGAGGGGACAGCCTTGCTCATATACGGAATAAGTTCAATTTGTTTTTAGTTTTAATATTGCTCCGTAATGTCAGTAAAATGATCTCATTTTTTACTTAATTCTCGGCCGTTTTTCAAATCATACGGGGAAGTTCCCTCCCCTCCCGCTTCCGAGTAAAATTCCGTCCGGAAACGTTCCTCCCCACGGAAAGTTCTCTACGTGGAAAATCCCCTACCGCCACGCAGAAAATATCCATGCACTTCCCAATGAGAAATACTATATGTAAACTATGTGCAAATTGGCAAACTTCCAACCCTTTCCCCATGGTCTCTGGGGATCATGTCATCCCATGAGGCATAGCTACTGGAACTTTCAACTCTAAAGAACCCTCTCCCGATCTCATAGAGCTATTGGTTCAGTGCGATTGCCCCTGGTAAAAATAATAATAATAAAATAAATGATTAGGGTCATTTGACTTTAGGGGCGTTTCCCCCTTTTTTGAAAACCAGGCAAATTTTCTCAGGCTCGTAACGTTGAAGGTTGAAAACAAACTTAATATATTTTGAATCAACATAAAAACGCAATTCTTTTGATACATTAATTGTTATCAAAATTCCTCTTTTAGAAATTCAGTTATTATTGGGCTGAGTCGTTCTTTACTTTGTAGTTCGCTACCACGAACTGTTTGGTACGACGCAAACAAGAAATAAAAGAGATATCTGTCTTTATCAACAAGGCATAAAACTATATGTTGAAAAGAAGAATCTTCACTTAATTCAAGATAAAAACATTCCACTAATTTCCACATATTATCGTTGTTTAACGAAATTCTGATCATAAAATATTTTGAAGACCTTGCTAAAGTTATCTTTACGTTTGCAAATGTTGAACGAACACTTAATTCCTGCGAAATATCTTTGAATTTGGTACTATTTTTCTCTTTCATTTGAAAAATATTTCATTTCTATCAAAAATAATTCACTTAGATATAACGAATCATTATCATTGTAGTAATTCAAAAGGTGATATGTTACACAGCATTTGATTTAAAAGAGAGCAGATAAACTGAAATATCATCTCGGGATTTTTGCCATTTATTTAGAAGAATCTGTTCGAAAAACTAAATGAACTCATTTTCTAAAAATATTTTTCTGCAAATGTTAAAATTTTTGGTTCAAAAACCACAGCTCACACACAGACACACACACTTGATTTTATATATACGAGTATAGATGTAATTGAGACATTACATTATTAGATTTCATTATATTCTGGAGTTGAAAATCTTTGGCAAAACTAGTAAGAACAATTAGATTTGACTAACATTGATTTTAGTCACCAAAACCCAGTAATAGCTGACTGAAACAACTAGATTTTAGTTATTATTGTAGTCTTGGTAACAGCCAATCAAACAGTTCGTGGTAACGAACTGTAGTAAGGAACGACCCGGCTCAATAGTAACCGAAACTCTAAAAAACGGAAGTTTGGTGCCAATAGTTACATCAAAAGAATCACATTTTAATGTTGATTTTAAATATGTAAGTTTCATCAAGTTTAGTCTTACCCATCAAAAGTTACGAGCCTGAGAAAATTTGCCTTACTTTAGAAAATAGGGGAAAACACCCCCTAAAAGTCATTGAATCTTAACGAAAATCACTCCATCAGATTCAGCGTATCAAACAACCAAACTATAGAAGTTTCAAGCTCCTATCTATAAAAACGTGGAATTTTGTATTTTTTGCCAGAAGTCAGATCACGAATGCGTGTTTATTTGTTTGTTTTGTTTTGTTTTTTCCAGGGGTGATCGTATCGACCCAGTCGTCCTAGAATGTCGCAAGAGGGCTTATTCTAACGGAAATTAAAAGTTATAGTGCCCTTTTTAAGTGACCAAAAAATTGGAGGGCACCTAGACCCCCTCTAACGCACACTTTTTCCCCTAAGTCACCGGGTCTAAATTTTGAGATAGCCATTCTGTTTAGCTTAGTCGAAGACGTAATAACTATGTCTTTGGGGACGACTTAATCCCCCTATTCCCCGGGGGAGGGGCTGTAAGTTACAAACTTTGACCATGGCTCACATATAGTAATGGTTATTATGAAGTGTACAGACGTTTTCAGGGGGGACTTATTCGCGTTGGGGTGGGGGTGGGTCAAGGGAGGGGGTTACTTTGGAGGATATTTCCATGGAGGAATTTATCACGAGGGAAGAGAATTTCCATGAAGGGGGCGCAGGATTTTCTAGCATTATTTAATAAAAAAAAAACGAGAAAATAAATAAATTTTTTTTCAACTGGAAGCAATGAGCAGCATTAAAGCTCAAAACGAACATAAGATATTACACATATAAGGGGATCTGTCTCCTCCACAATATCTTGCTCTTTACGCTAATGTATTTTTAGTAATTTCAACTATTTATTCAACGGCCTTTGTGATTCAGGGATCATTCTTAAAGATTTGGGACATAATTCAAGCTTTAGTGTAAAGACCGAGGTATTGACGAGGGGGCGAACCCCCTCATATACGTAATAAAAATACACAAATATAGAAGTTTGTTATGTAAGTTAATTCGTAAGGTACGTATGTTTATTACTAACAAAAACTTTCGTAAAAAAAAATAAAAATCTAGTTGCGTTTTTAAGTAACCAAAATTGGAGGGCAACTAGGCCTCCTCCCCCACTGCTTTTTTATCAAAATCGTCCGACCAAAACTATGAGAAAGCAATTTAGCAAAAAAAAGTAATATGCAAATTTCGTTTTAATTATTCACGTGCAGTGAGCCAAAATCAAAACATCCATTAATCTAAAAACGCTCAGAAATTAAATAAAAAAACAAGTTTTTTTTAACTGCAAGTAAGGAGCGACATTAAAACTTAAAACGAACAGAAATTATTCCTCATATTAAAAAGGTTGTCCACTCCTCAACACCTCGCTCTTTACGCTAAAGTATTTTTTATTGTTTTAAAAAGTAGAGTTGTAACAAAGAGTAAAACTAGCGTAAAGAGCGGGGTCTTGAGGAGGGGACAACCCTTTTAACATACGGAACAATTTCTATTCGTTTTAAGTTTTAATGTCGCTCCTTACTTTGGAGTTAAAAAACTTGTTTTTTATTTAATAGTGTAAAAGATTGTAGCCAATCACAGAGTATTTAAACAGGCGAGCTTTGGTTAAATTCAAATGTATTTAACTGTGGTTTTGACTCGATATAGCTATCGAAGCTAGTTAAACATCTACTGTGATGAGGTTTGGGCCCAGCTCAATTCAAAAGTTGGCATGAACCTCCATATTTGAAAGATCTCACTGTCAATAGAATCAAACGTCTGGAAATGTTTTTGAAACATGTAAAGATATAAACTCACCCTAAGACACCCTGTGCCAGGACTTCTGCTTGGGCAGTAAGTGTCTCTGCGATAGACTCTTCACTATAAAGTCCAGCAGGTGAATTATACTGCTTCGCAAGTGGAAGTGCGGTCTGTGCAGCATGTCCATTTGTGATGGGAACCTAAATATTAAAATTATAACATGTAAAACAAATTCAACGCTAAAAATAGAAAACTGGAAAGCTTTTTGTTTCATAAGAATTTCAAGCAAAGTGTTAATATGTACAATATCTAGAGGTAAAAAGCTAATACTTTCATAAGACTGATTAGTAGCTCAAAATTGGCTTTTAAATAGTTAACAAAAATAAACATGTTCAAACGAAAGTAAAGAGCAACATTAAAACTTAAAATGGACAAAAACTATTCTGTATATGAGGAAGGTTGTCCCCTTTTCAATTATCCACTTATCACGCAAAAGTTTTATTGTAATTTACCTGAAAACATTTACTAGTGCAACAAATTTAGTTAATAGGTAATTGCAAGTGTTTTGTACAATTGTCTTTTAAAACGTTTGACACGGGGCTTTTATAGTTTAAACTACAAAACCTATCAATATGTTTTTCAATTCTTAAGGCATTGTGAAAAATGCTTTTTATCCCATTCCATTTACCCTTGTGTTTGACCAGTCAATTGGGGAAGGGTTCAAACTTTAGCATATGGATCGGGCACCCCTCCCCCATACAAACGGAACAATTTTTATGGGTTTAATATTTAATGATGTTCTTCCCTTTTTTCTATTTAATTCCTGTTTGTTTTTACTACCACAAATCTTACTGTATGCAGAACAATGTGTCGAGAAAATGAGTTCATTTAGTGTTTTACTTTTCAAAATGTAGTACAATTTTCCTCAATTACTGTCTTCGCAGATGTAATAGGAAAGCTTTCGTCCCTCAGCACCCATGCTGCACACTTCATCCTATAGATATATATATATATATATATATATATATATATATATATATATATATATATATATATAGGATGAAGTGTGTAGCATGTGTGCTGAGGGATGAACGCTTTCCTATTACACCTGCGAAGACAGTAATTTCGTATATATTGTATATATATTTTGTATATAATTATTTTTTTATATATACTCTGTGATACTCTATAGCCTTTAGTTTTATTGGATAAACAGTCTATAGCAATGGTTTATTTAAAATGGACAACATTTATTTCAGTAATGGATGGTATACCGCACGCCAGTATAGCCTTTGAGACTGGTAAGTTATATGAATGCTCGATAACAGTTGCCCTGTTTGGGAAAATGCCCTTGTTCGGCACTTCGGACCTGACATCTTAAAATAAAGATTGTGAAGTTTGGGGGGTGACTCCTTTCCTATAATGACTGTACGTTTTTCAGTTTTAATGTCTCTCTTAAAAAAAAAACTTTTTTTCATTCAATTTCTGTTCGTTTTTAATACCGCAAATCTTGACTTTAGCAGGGTAATGCTTCAAGATAAAGAGAGCATTGAGTGTACTTGCATTTCAAAATTAAGTATAATTTTCCAAAATATATCAATAATAGGGGAGCACCATAATAAATGGTGTGAAACTATGCGATACTCTTCAGTTTCCTTGGATAAACGGCATATTATTATATATAGGCTCATTTTCATAGACCGTATGTATGTTTAGCATTGAATGGATATTGCACTCTAGTCGGGCCTTTTATACTGAAATGCACCGGATAGAGTTAGCCATTTTCGGGAAAATGCACTTGCTAAACAACATTTTGGCCCCTTTTGGGCCAAAATGCCTGATCCGTTTGTTACTTAAAAACTCCTTAGATCTTTTAAATTGTCATTCTAATGATTCCTCTTTCAATAATTGACGGCTGCCGTACTATGCAATAAATCATCCCTGGGGAAGGAAACATATGCGTTAACATTCTTGTCTGGATACAAAATCATAATTTGTAGATAGCACCTTTAGAGATATCATAGATGTTGAATTCCACGGTGAATTTTTCATTATGATTTTACCCCTTTTGGCGAGTTAACCCCTTTCGTAAAATTATGCAAGCTTCCATTTGCTGATACCTTTTGATGAGCAACTCCAAATTGGTAATTTTGCACTTTTAAAATCAGTATAACTAATAGATTTTGACCTTACATGAATTATAATCAAAACTTCGTTTTTTAGAGTTTCAGTTACTATTGACAAGGGTCGCTCTTTACTAATAGTTTTTTACTTTGAATTTTAGACCCAAGGCCGTCTTAAATGTGAAGGCTCGCAGTCCCCCCCTCGACCCCCCGTTTTTACATTCAAATTTATATCCTTATAACAATATGCCGAGAATGATAAACATCCCTGAAAAAGTTCATACCCTTCAAATACTTATCAGGAGGGTTTGGGTCCAAAAAACTAAAGTCGAATTTTAGGGATACCATTATAACCGTCTTTAAGGGGATTTCTTCAAAAAGACTTTCTACAGGGATGTTTCCAAAAGATAATCGTTGTTTTGCGCCACAAAACGGCAGGAAACGCTACATTGCTTTGGTGCATATTTTTTACTGTAAAGTACACTAGAACTTTCAATTTCTGCCTTTATGAGCCCTATCTAGATATTCTAGGATCACTGGTTCGATAAGATCATCTCTGAAAGAAAAAAAATCTGAAGAATCACGTATTCTTCTCTGAAAAAATACAAAATTCTGCTTTTTTGCGGATAGAGGCTTGAAACTTCTGCACAAGGTTCTGTGATATTCAAATTTTACAAAGTAAATTTATTGTTATTATAAGTCTAGAGTGATTACTACTAGAACGTGTTCCCCCTTACTTAATGAAGCGATAAATTACAATCCGTAAAATATTTAAATACGTCAGCTAAAGCGCTCATAATCGCCACCTTATTTTTTAGAATTGTTGAAAGCAGTGCATAATGCAGTTTTTATCACTATTAAATAAAAAAAACAGGTTTTTTAAATGAAAGTAAGGAGCGACATTAAAAACTAAAACGAACAGAAATTACTCCGTATATGAAAGGGGCTTTTCCTTCTCAACGCCCCGCTCTTTGCGCTAAAGTTTGACTCTTTCTCTTAACTCTACATTTTAAAACAGTAAAAAACTTTAGCGTAAAGAGCGGGGCGTTGAGAAGGAAAAGTCCATTTCATATACGGAGTAATTTCTGTTCGTTTTAAGTTTTAATGTCGCTTCTTATTTTCATTTAAAAAACTTGCTTTTTTTATTTAATTTCTGAATGTTTTTGAATCAATGCATGTTTTGATTTTGGATCTCCGCAGAGGAATAATTAAAACTAAATTTGTATATTTATTATTTTTGGCTAAATGGCTTTCTCATAATTTGGTCGAATGACTTTGAGAAAAAATGAGCGGGGGAGGAAGCCTAGTTGCCCTCCGATTTTCGGCTAATTAAAAAGGCAACTAGAACTTTTAATTTTTTACGAATCTTTTTATAAGTAAAAGATATACGTAACTTATAAATTAGCTTACGTAAAGAATTTTTGTATTCTCATGTTTTTATTACATATATGAGGGGGTTCGCCCCCTCGTCAGTACCTCGCTCTTTACACTAAAGCTTAAATTTTGTCCCAATTCATTAAGAATGACCCCTGAATCACAAAAGCCGTAGAATAAATAGTTGACATTACTAAAAATACTTTAGCGTAAAGAGCGAGGTATTAGGAGGAGGTGAGCCCCTCATATGGGTAATAATTTCTGTTCGTTTTAAGTTTTAATGCTGCTGCTTACTTTCAGCGTGAAAAAAAACTTTTTCATATTTATTTTTTCATTGTTTTTTTTTTTTAAGTAATGCTAGTAAATACTGCGCTCCCTTCATGGAAATTTTCTTCCCCCATGACAAATTCCTCGATGGAAAGTTCCTCCAGCATATCCCCCTCTTCTCAACCCCTGCCTCTAAATAAAAAATCCTCCTGAAAACGCCTGTACACTTCCCAATAACCATTACTATATGTAAGCACTGGTCAAAGTTTAGAACTTGTAACCCCTCCCACAGGGACTGTGGGGGAGTAAGTCGTCCCCAAAGACATAGTTATAAGGTTTTTCGACTATGCTGAATAATATGGCTATCTCAGAATTTCGATCCGTTGACTTCGGGAAAATAATTAGCGTGGGAGGGGGCCTAGGTGCCCTCCAATATTTTTGGTCACTTAAAAAGGGCACTAGAACTTTTCATTTCCGTTAGAATGAGCCCTCTCGAAACATTCTAGGACAACTGGGTCGATGCGATCACCCCTGGAAAAAAAAAAAACAAAAAAACAAACAAACAAACAAATAAACACGCATCTGTGATCTGCCTTCTGGCAAAAAATATAAAATTACAAATTTTTGTAGATTAGAGCTTGAAACTTCTACAGTAGGGTTCTCTGATACGCTGAATCTAATGGTGTGATTTTCGTTAAGATTATATGACTTTTAGGGGGTGTTTCCCCCTATTTTCTAAAATAACGCAAATTTTCTCAGGCTCGTAACTTTTGATGGGTAAGACTAAACTTGATGAAACTTATATATTTAAAATCAGCATTAAAATGCGATTCTTTTGATGTAGCTATTGGTACCAAAATTCCATTTTTTAGAGTTTTGGTTACTGTTGAGCCGGGTCGCTCCTTACTACAGTTCGTTACCACGAACTGTTTGATTTACAGCACAATGATTTGAAAAATTTTACTATGAAGACTTTGGTAATGCCACTTCAGGCTTGGATAAACTGTTTGCACGTTTCCTTCTTTTTAAGATATTAAATAAACTACATTTATTTTCTACATTGTGATTTTTTTTTTGTTTAGTTTCTTTAGGTTAATTTCTTGTAATGCGTTTTCTTAGCACCGAAATTGGAATCCTACAAAAGAGGAGCTAAATTTTATTGCTTCAAAACTAGTTAGCATTTTATTTTATATTTTACTTAATCTTAAATTTTTCCCAAAGTTCCCTGGACCGCCTTCACTTTGGAAAAAATTATTTTTTTTAACAAAAACAGCGGGTGAAGAAGCAACAAATGTTGGTGCCTTGGTAAAACAGAGTGAAACACTAAAATATACTTATTTTCTTTTACTAGACTTTCCAAAATAGATGTTCATCCCACTAAAGCAAGTAATACTATTAAAAAGAGCATGTTTCGTTAAGAATCCGTTCCAAAAAAAACTATTAAATAAACATGATGCTCTAACGGGACAAAATTGGGTCCAGGTTAAACATACAAAAGACGGACAGAAGACGGGGCCGTATTAAACACAGAATCACATCCACCGTTTCTTCTTGAGTAATACAGACCCATAGGAAGGATTTATTTTTATAACTATTTGAAGTCCTTCGTTGGTATTTGGAAAAATGAACTACCACGGGAAACTTCCACAGAATTGCACAAGTCCTGCCTTTATTTACCATACAAAATATATCATTGTTAAAAATAATTAGCCAGTAAATCAAAACTTAAGCATAAAAGAATCTCGAAAAGAAGAAAGCATAGTTTAAAAATATACATATAAAAAAGAATATTCAAGATATAAACGTTAAAAGCAGGAAAGGAAAAGGTAAAAGTAAGAGCCAAATATACAAATAACTGCAGATGATAGAGAGCAGCGAAGATAGAAAGCAAAATAGAAACACCCGAAGAAATAGGATTTTGCTTCTAAATCAAACCTTTTTTCCAAAAGGTGCAGGCTGTAGATTATGCGCCGAACCGACATGTCTGGGAGCCTAGAAATTTTAACAAATGTAGAAATGGCATTAGCAATTAGACAGATGGTCTTCATTACGAGCACGCGAGTATGTTTTCATTGCCATATCTGTTGCTTAAACAGACATGCTTAATTTGCGGTGAACCGAAAGAATTAAGAGCCTAAGTGATTTTCTTTGGGATTGGAACTTCCTTTCTATCTTGTAGTGACGCTAATGAGAAAAGGAAGAATCATCTCGATTGTAAATGCTGCCACATTTACATAGAACTATATGCAGCCACATAGAATTGTTTTGTATCTATTTGTGCTTTAGTGATGCAATGGGATCGATCTCTGCTGAAGGGGCCAAAGTTTGAATTCAGCAGCACCAATTCGCTGCCTGACCCGGAATTTGATTCCGGTGATGATTTTATACAAAAATGTCTCCATAACAATTCAAACAAGTAGAGAAAAGGAACAAAACTATATATATTTAAATGTGGCAAAATTCTATAGCAGATAAATACGTATGTGGAAAAGTTTGGGGATGTTGCTCACGGTCTATTGATACATAAGATTAAAGAATTTTTATTATTCCAGTAACAAAATTTTACATATTTCTTACAATTATAAGAAGGGGCTCGGTAACATGATGGATCGAGACAACTTTTTTACACTCCTGAATTACCAACACCCGACAAAGTCCAAACTAAAAATTGTGAATATGCTTGAAAATCAAAATAAATACGCCATTTTTAACAAAAAAAAAAATACGCCGAGATTACCAGCACATCTTCATGTTCATCAGCTTTCTCCAGAGACTATATTTTCTCTATAAACTACATTGATTCATTTAAAAGCATTGAAAACTTGAATACATTGGAACAATTAAAAATAACATGTTGTTGAAAACTCAAAATATATTGATGAACTAATCTCTAATACGCGAATTGGTCAAGATTTTTCAACAGTTACTGAACAGCTCTAGAACTATCTGATTGCTTTACGTCGCAGCAGTAAATCAATTGGCTTTGTTTTCGCTGATTATTCTCATCTATTGTCAGTAATTTCTCATCCCTACAAATTAGTCTTACAATTGCTAATCGGCGTTACAAAATTGTAATGGGAAGAGAACTTCTAGTTACTTTAAACTGGGAGCTTATGTCAAAATTTAATTTGTTCGACTTTTATGCTCTTTTGCTCCTTTAGACTTCTTTGTCAACGCTTTATACTTTTACACAGAATCCCTATTCGTATTCATGCACGTGCAACTTGAATCTTCAAAAGTCATTTTTTTTAAATAAACTTGTCAACTTGGTAGTAAACTATTGGCGCCATTGTTACATTCCCCTTTCCCACCCCAAGATTTTGCTGTAGTTCCAGCCTTGCGCAGGTGACAATCACCAGAATGATTTTATTTTTATCTTTAATTTTCTTAGAAATGTTTAATGTGAGTCGTCTTCCCTTCTATAGTTAAGATGAATCAACTAATTTAAAAAAAAAAATCAAACAGTTTAACATCATTGAACAATAGGTTGAACAAATATTAAATTTGAACAGATAAGATGGCTGTAGGTGGGATTATCACCACTACTTTTTATGTATCAAGGTTTCTGGTTTTTAAAACGAAACCATAAAATAATGAATGAACAGATTAGGTATCCTTTATGTTTTTATTGAATAAGGCTCTACATTGCAGCTATTAGTTGAAATGACGCACAATACTTTCAATGGCTGCGAGACCACTACCGAGTCGAAAGATCCACTGACACAGAAGATATTTCACCCACCACATGCTGTTTAAACTTTTTTGATGTGCATTACTTATCTAATGGGCCGATATAGATGGCATGATAACATAAAGACATACCAGTATTACCGGCACATCTTTAACCTCACCAGCTTTCTCCAGAACCTACATATAGTCTCTATTAATTATTTACTTGCGATATTAAATTATTTATTTGCCTAATAGCGTAAAATGTTTAATCTTCATACGACTTAAATGTAAACTTAAATTTTGTTCGTGATTGAATTGAAACTATACTTCTTTTACACAGCAAATGGGTAGGTTGCACGTCTGGTTGTTGGAGTGGTTTATATTTCCTGATCTAAACGTTGGAAAAAAAAATATAGAAAAAATTATTCTATTTAGAAAATTAGAAGTTCTCTACAAATAATTTATGATGGATTTTGCGCTCGTCAAATTATTTCCAGATGATCCGCATAGAAATTGCCAGAGCTCGGTAATATGATATGAAACAGAAAATGATTATCCTAAGATGACGTATCTGTTGTCAAAATCTCAGAAAAGAATGTCATGTAGCAAAATTGCAGATACGAAAAGAACGTAATATTAAGAAGACATGAACGGGAGTCAAATTTCAAGTGAAATACATTCTTTATTTCTTTTTTTGCAATCCTTTGAGTCTAAACTCTCGGCAAACTCACGCGAATATCACAAGTCTGATTTCTGTTTTAGACAATTTCGTAAATTAATTTTATTAGAGTTTATATAGGCTATATATTGAAAAATAATTATTGTTTATAATCACTAATTTGATGAAAATAAAAACACTCAGAATATTCAAATCATTTACTTATTTTTTTGTAATTTTTTAGGTAAGCAGTCCCAGGAGAACTTAGTTCAGTGAAGTATTTTTCTTTGACATTATTTTTCTAAAAGTATTCCACTTTTGTAAAAGAAAAAAATAGAAAAGAACCTTTAGAGACTGCTCAAATATATTACGAGAAAAACACTGACATGAAAATCGTCATGAAATTAATACATTGATATCTTGGTTTTACGCTGGATATAGTATAACAACAAGCAAGTTACGATTTTGAAATATGATATTACAAGATGGAAACCTACAAAACGGAATGACAAAGTCGTATAGATTAAATATAATTACAGAATAAGTGCGACTAGTTTCACTAAAAACTCCCTAATATTGATTTTCAATTATGCTCCAATACCTTTTTTTCAAGTATACTATGCAGGTGTTTCTTTGTGCTTCACACTTGACCTCTGTGATCACACTTCTTTTTTATCCTGGAAGAACTTAGAAAAAAATCTGGGAAAAAAAACCACACTTCCTTTTTTTCCCTAGAAGAACTCAGATTTTCAATTATGCTCAAATACCTCTTTTTAAAGTATACTATGCAGGTGTTTCTTTGTGCTTCACACTTGACCTCTGTGATCACACTTCTTTTTCTTCCCTGGAAGAACTCAGAAAAAAAATCTATAAGGCTTTTTAAAGCATTATAAAGTTTAATTTGCTTCATATAGCTTAATATGAATAATATTTCGAAATGATCAGGTGCTACAAAAGGCCCGTTTATTGGCTAGGCAATCTCCTACCATCTTACGTCTTTAGACAGAAACCATTTTTAAGAAAATTTGAGGGCTGAAATACTTATCGGGCCAAAGTTTCAGAAGAACAAAATTTATTACTTTCTCACCAGTGGAGTAAGGACTTCGGTGAGGATATCATTTGAGCCTTTCGTTCAATGTTCTACCTCGCAGAAAAAGTTAAACCTAAGCCCTTTCGGCTGAGACCAGTGAGCTCTAAGACCTTAGAACTTTTATTAAGCAAAAAACAATAATCAGAGCAGAATGATGCAAGATCAGAGAAGAAAGATGTCAGCAGCAAAAACCAGGTCAATGTTTATTTTTCGAAACAGTTTATTAGAATCCTAAAACTTTCACGAGAATTATCTAGTGATACTACAAAAGTAATGTGTGAATAGGAATGAAAAAAATATATGATATTGTCATTTTGAGTTACCAAACTTTGTGATAAGGAAATAAATAATCTCTATCCATAATTGCAAATATGACATCACTAAAAATATTCTTCACAAGTTTGTCCCACTAGAAATTTGACATTAGATAGGTAGCAGAGAATTTAATTTCCTAGTCTTGCAAAATTGGTCATAAACGGCTTCTTTTTACTATTTTTTTCCGTTTGTTGAAGTAACAGCATTGTTGCATAAAATGATCAACTTCCGTATATCACACGGAACGCCTGCTAATGTCATAAAAACAAAGTTTTATACTAATGTACAACACTCACGGCAACATACCAAGATTATAAAAAGCATAAAAGCCCTTTGAATGAGTTGACTCCGATTCAAATTGACAATGCACACTAAATATTTGAAAAGCATCGGCACTGGAAGAAAAACGACCAGTGTTATAATAATGCCACAAAGGCAATTTTTCAATGTGATTTTTCTTCAATGAAAATAAATTAAAAAAAAATCAAAGTAGTTTGAATATAGTTGTTCAATCTACCGCGATTTAGCTATGGAGGATAATTGATCAAGGGATAATTTAGTATCATCTACCTTTTTTCATTTTTAATTTCAAATATAAAATTTTGCGCTGCAGACTTTCATCGTAAGAAAAATTATACTATCATCCAAACCATTTTTAAAAATAAGAAAAAATTAAACTCAAAATGATTCATAACTATGCCCCAGTTTTAAGGGTGTTGGAGGGCTTGGGCAAGCCTGATTTGTGCTAGGGGGCTCAAATTCTGAAAGAAGGCCATATTAAGGTCATTATACAGTGTCAGTTCTATGCCTGGGCAGGGGGGGGGGGGCAAATGTACCCGCCCCTGTTCTTCTGACACAGGACATAAAATCCTTTAATTTTATAGCTTTACACTCTTATTAAGGCATGTAGGCTAATTGACAAAAAATTGTCGAAATTGCAAATTTTGTATACCCCCCCCCCACACAGTTTATGAAGCCTAAAGCCGTTACTGCCAGAATGAACTTCAATATGGCTTGAATATAGTTGGTCTACGAATATAGTTGGAGACTTTAGTACCATCTCATTTTGTATTAGATATAAGATCTTGCACTGTAGATATTCCACGCACAAGCATTAAGAAGTTATACATTACTAGCTAATGGGGTGGCGCTTCGCGACACCCCAACACCTAGTTGGTGGGGGCGCTTCGCGCCCCCCAAGCCCCCCGCGCGCGTAAGTCGTTACACGCCATATTAGTTACGCGCCATTGTAGGTGTGTCCCTATGTCCCACCTGTGAATATAGATATATATATATATATATATATATATATATATATATATATATATATATATATATATATATATATATATATATATATATATATATATATATATATATATATATATATGTTTTTAACTACGTAAAACTTGCGAATATACAACATTCTTTGCTGTCCCATTGTCTGTGCATATAAATAGATTGTCAGGTTTATCGAGTCTTGAACATGCAACATATAATGGTCCATGGGAAAACAATCCGCATTCAGAACTATACCTCATGATTCTAATGATTGCCCTTGAGCTTTGTTGATGGTGATTGCTAATCGACCATTCCCTGTGTCGCCGTCGTCATTTATATATCCCCCTGTGCCCCCCGGCGTCCCCGTTGTAGTTGTGTCCCTGTGTCCCGGTCGTCATTTATATTCCCTGTGTCCCGGTCGTCATTTGTGTCCCGGTGTCCCAGTCTGTGATTTCTCTTTGAGTGTCCCGGGCGTCATTTATATTCCTTGTGTCCCGGTCGTCATTTGTGTCCCGGTGTCCCGGTCTGTATATACATTTGTTTTTGAATTGGTCTTTTTTTTAGTTTTTAGTTTTTTACCTTTTTTTTAGTTTTTTTAGTTATACCTCATGATTCTAATGATTGCCCTTGAGCTTTGTTGATGGTGATTGCTAATCGAACATTCCCTGTGTCCCCGTCGTCATTTATATATCCCCCTGTGCCCCCCCCCCGGCGTCCCCGTTGTAGTTGTGTCCCTGTGTCCCGGTCGTCATTTATATTCCCTGTGTCCCGGTCGTCATTTGTATCCCGGTGTCCCGGTCTGTATATACATTCGTTTTTGAAATGGTATATGATGAAATAATTTTTTTGTATTTTTCCCCTTTTTTTCTTTTTATTTTTTTTTTTATTTTTATTTTTTTTAGTTTGGTTTTTCTCCTTTATTTTTCATTTTTTTTCCTTTTTTTCTTTTTTTTCTTTTTTAGTTTTTTTAGTTTTTTAGCTTTTTTAGTTTTTTTTCTTTTTAGTTTTTTTGTAGTTTTTTTAGTTTTTTTTTACTTATGTCCTGGTCGTCATTTATACTCCCTGTGTCCCGGTCGTCATTTGTGTCCCGGTGCTTTGTTGATGGTGATTGCTAATCGAACATTCCTTGTGTCCCGGTCGCTTTCTCTTTGAGTGTCCCGGTCGTCATTTATATTCCCTATGTGCCGGTGTCCCGGTCGTCATTTGTGTCCCGATGTCCCGGTCTGTAATTTCGTCAGTCGAAAACATGACGTCAGCCGACACACAAACATGACGTCACTCGACAGACACACACACACAGACAACTTATTTTTATATATATAGATAGATAACCTCTATCCGTTTTAACAGTAAGAAAAGTGAAACCTAAAAGTAATCAATAGATACGTCACAATTTTAAGGGCGCTAGAAGGTTAGGGCAACCCTCAAAATTCTGCTAGGGGGCCCGAAATATAAAAAAAAAACTTGAAAGGTTTCTCAAGAATCAATTATTATTTGCATTTTATGCCCTCATTCTGATTCAAGTGAAGAGTCCCAGCTCCCTCCAATATTTGAAAATTTGGTACCTATAAATTTAATTATCATGGTAGATATGAACAATGAGCCAATGGACTAATAATAATTGAGCCCATTATGAAAAACGGTACTTGTGTATTATTCAGAACACACTCAATAAGTGAAACTAGGTCCTTTCGTGAAACAAACTACGATGTTGGTATATTTAATGAGAAAATCTGGTTTCATAACCACAAAGACAAAACTCAATTTAGTTTGCTACGCATAGTGATAGAAGATAGTGTCTGAACATGGATTTTGAAATGAAGATTTGGGGTTTGCCAAAGACTGAAAAAAGGGCAATTATATTTTTCCAGGATAAGGGGTTGTTGCCCACATCAAAACAATGCGTCAATGGACACAACATGACTTACTCTTACGAAAAGGAACGCTTAGTGATAGAAGATACCTAACCTAACTTCACTTATTGAGTGTGTTCTGAATAATACACAAGTGCCTGAAAAACAAACATGACACAACAAAGCCATACTATTATAGAATCCAACATACAGAGTATAACCAAGAAAGCCATATTCCCATCACCACGTTTTAAGCAAGCACCAACTAGAAAAGCCCCTTCACCGAGAAAAAACTCGAATCTTACGTCATTATTTTCACTACTTGTAGATGATACACTATTACATCTGTCTTCATTGATTTCACTAGCATCGATTCGTTTTTGCCACGCTGAATCATTTGTATTGTTTTTTATTTCAGTTTGAGTAAATAAACTACGCAAATGGTTTTCTTTATCCTGGCTTGTACGTCTCCCAAGATATGGTTTAGGCGTCGAATTGTAGAAATTCCCGAGAATATGACGCTTTGGCTAAAAGGATTTAGGCTTTAGTGGTTTGTTTTGCTCAAGTCTCTCGAATTAAAATTTAGATTTCGTTAAAGATGCCACTAAGCGAACTAGAGAGAAAATATGCAAAGGAAAAATCAAACTAAGACCCTGTGTTTTAGTGATTATATTTGATTTAGCAGATACATTACTTGACCCCTACAACCACAAACAGGGGTAAAGCTAGGAGAGGCGTTTAGAGGTGACTCAGAGTGCTTCCCCTTTCCAGGTTAGCATCCTACCCACTCTAGAAATGGCCAACAATGGTAAGCAAATTAACTAACTAGGTTATAAGGGGTCTTCCCCCTCAGCACTTTTCTGGTAATTATGGGTGTTCTACCCACAAAAGAAACTTATATAGCCTTTAAACTTTGCCTTTACTAATTGTTTCTGAACCAAACTTCTTTGAAACTAGTTAATATCTGAGGACTTAGGAATAAACATAATTACTCCGGGTCTTCTGTTTTTACAGGCTTCACCTATTTTGAAACAAAACAACTTTATCGGCTTCTCTTTATTCTACAACTTCACATCCCATTCGATAAGAAACTTATTATATGGAAACCCTATTTCGAAATTTCCTGCCTTCGAGATGATTAAAGTTTGCCTACACAAGCCAAATTATTGTCAATAATTTCTTGAGTAACAAACCTTTGAGCTCTGATTTTTCCTGCGTTTTTGAAATCTACATTTTAAAACTTGAACTTGCATATTGTTACCCGTCTCATTTTTTTTTTCGAGATGCGTAAAGGAGCCTTTATACAAATAGCCACATTTTTTTTTTTTTTTTTTTGTCGCAAACATTCAAGTTTTGGAATCTTACGTGGAATCCCTTCATTGCTAAAATTGGATTATTTTCACATACACCTTTCGAAAATTCCTTGAACTCTAGCTAAGTTAGATGTCCTGCCTCTTATACAATTAAATGAAAAAAAGCAAGTCTTTTTAACGGAAAGTAAGGAGCGGCATTAAAACTTAAAACGAACAGAAATTGCTTCGTATATGAAAGGGGCTGCTTCCTCATCAACGCCCCGCTCTTTACGCTAAAGTTTGACTCTTTCTCTTAACTCTACTTTTTAAAACAGTAAAAAACTTTAGCGTAAAGAGCGGGGCGTTGATGAGGAAGCAGCCCCTTTCATATACGAAGTAATTTCTGTTCGTTTCAAGTTTTAATGCCACTCCTTACTTTCCGTTAAAAAAACTTGTTTTTTTAATTTAATTTCTGAACGTTTTTGAATCAATGCATGTTTTGATTTTGGCTCTCCGCAGATGAATAATTAAAACGAACTTGGCAAATTTATTTTTTTGGCTAAATGGCTTTCTCATAGTTTTGATCGTTTGAGAAAAAAGGAGCGGGGAAGGAGGCCTAGTTACCCTCCGATTTTTTGGTTACTGATTTTATTATTAAAAACAATAAAATGTTTTTATTAGTAAAAGATGTACGTAACTTACAAATTAGCTTACATAATGAATTTCTGCATTCTCATGTTGTTATTACGTATATGAGGCGGTTCATCCCCTCGTCAGTACCTCGCTCTTTACACTAAAGCTAAATTTTGTCCCAGTTTCTTGAGAATAACTCCTGAATCACAAAAGTCGTAGAATAAATAGTTGAAATTAATAAAAATACTTTAGCATAAAGAGCGGGGTATTAGGAGGAGGTAAGCCCATCATATGCGTAATATTTTTTGTTCGTTTTAAGTTTTGATGTTTCTCCTTACTTTCAATTGACAAAACTTTTTCATATTTATTTTTTCATTGTTTTTTTAAATATTACTAGAAAATCCTGCGCTCCCTTCATGAAAATTTTCTTCCCCCATGACAAATTCGTCCAAGGAAAGTTCCCCCATCATATCCCCCTCTTCTAAATCCCCCCCCAACCCAACCATTTTTCGACTACGCTGAATAAAATGGCTATCTCAGAATTTTGATCCGGTGACTTTGGGAAAATAATTAGCGTGGGAGGGGGCCTAGGTGCCCTCCAATTTTAGGGTCACTTAAAAAGGGCACTAGACTTTTCATTTCCATTAGAATGAGCCCTCTCGCAAGATTCTAGGACCACTGGGTCGATCCGATCACTCTGGGGAAAAAAAAACAACAAAAAACAAACAAACAAACTTCTGGCAAAAAATACAAAATTCCACATTTTTGTAGATAGGAGCTTGAAACTTTTACAAGAGGGTTCTCTAATATGCTGAATCTGATGGTGCGATTTTTGTTAAGATTCTATTACTTTTACGGGTTGTTTCCTTCTATTTTTTAAATAAGCAAATTTTCTCAGGCTCGTAACTTTTGATTTAAAAAGTTACGAGCTTATATATTTAAAATCAGCATTAAAATACGATTCTATTGATGTAACTATTAGTATAAAAATTCCATTTTTTTTTAGTTTTGGTTACTATTGAGCCGGGTCGCTCCTTAGTATAGTTCGTTACCATGAACTGTTTGATAACAATTTTATTGTCGATAACTTTTTGAATTACACAGCTTCCGGTTTTGAAATCCTTTTTGGAAACCTTTCAGTTTCAAACTAGGATCTTTTTTTCTATATGGAAAGCCAGCAGCAATAGACGCTTTTTTCATAAAAAACAACTTATGAACTCCAGAAGTCCAAAAATTTTAATTATAATTGTTAAGCTATTGGATTTTAAGCTATATTTTTGGTACTAAAGCCTTTAAAAAATCCAATTAAATTTAGTAAGAATTTCAACTAATTTGTCTGAATAAAATAAAGAGAGTAGACACGGTACAGATTTCCTCTTTTCCTTTTACATTTATATTATCTTATTTACCTTCTTATGCTTTAGTGATTTAGACATGTCTCTTGTCAAACAGTTCGTGGTAACGAACTGTAATAAGGAGCGACCCGGCTCAATAGTAACCGAAACTCTAAAAAACGGAATTTTTATAACAATAGCTACATCAAAAGAATCGAATTTTCATGCTGATTTTAAATATAAAAGTTTCATTAAGTTTAGACTTACCCATCAAAAGTTACGAGCCATCAAAATTACTCCGTATATGAAAGGGGCTGTTACCTCCTTAACGGCCCGCTCTTTACGCTAAAGTTTTTTACTGTTTTAAAAAGTAGAGCTGAAAGAAAGAGTCTAACTTTAGCGTAAAGATCGAGGCGTTAAGGAGGTAACAGCCCCTTTCATATACGGAGTAATTTATGTTCGTTTTAAGTTTTAATGGCGCTCCTTCTTTCAGTTAAAAAAACTTGTTTTTTTATTTAATTTACTTTACAAGAAACATGTTCCATTTGATTTGCTGTGAAAAAAACTTTTTTGAAATTTTCATATAGAATAATAAAAAATTTCATTCCGCCTCGAATTCAAAAATTTTCTTTTTTGCATCATCACAAAAAAATCGAAAAAAATCCTCCTCTCTCTAACTTCAAATAACGCCTCATATCCTTGTTCGTCCTTTTTTTGTTGTGTTATCTCGAAACAATACATAATGTCTACAAAAAAGGTGGTCTATTTCGAAATACACTACATAATTTGACAAAAGGAGACGTGATAGTTATCTGGATTACAAAGTACAGAAGCTTATGAATCATATTTATTGGCTTTGAGAATAGTTTTTATCCATCACGTCATCAACAAATGTAAACATTTATAAATAATAGCAGTCAAAATTACCTCGGTTTATAGATAAAGTACAGTACAACCCAGTCAGAATCAATCGAAAAAGAAAACAAAAGGGGCAAACCCGTACAAGTTCTTCTGTTCGGGATTGTGAAGGAGTATTTTCTAAATGAGAGACGGAAATTTAGTTTCCTTCAATGTTTACTGGACTGAAAATAATTTTTCGGTTTGGAAATTTACATTTTCATTTTATCTAGTAAGAAACCAATGAATAAACTCCTTGAATGTACGTCTTTATGAGTGGAGAAAAGTTGATATTTTTAGTTTAAGAAGAATGACAAGTTTCGAGTAAAATTTAACGACATTTTTTCTCAAATATTAGGTAAAAGAAAAAGACTGAAGGAGTCTAACCTGCTGGTTGGCTGCGAGCGAAGTTTTCGTTAGAATTGTCGGTTCTCCATTCTGTTGAATCTTAGGTTCTGCCAATGGCGTAACGACAGGCTTCCATATGTTTCCCCTGCAAAGTATGATCTCGTAACAATAAAATAATATGCCTTTTTTATGTCACAAGGATTGAAGTGAAACAAATAACTTTTAGGCGGGAAGACCTTTCTTGAAGGAGGAAAGTTTTTAAGAAATCCCTCGGTTTTTTTCAAAAATACGGTAAAAACATTATACTATTCAAAAGCTTTTTCCTTTTTCCTTTGTTATGAAAGACAAAAAATAAAAATTTTGGTAGGTAATTTGGCCACCCAAAGTCAAAAGCACTACCCTTTCAAAAATTAGATGCGCCACATTTGGTTATCGGTCCTGCTGTATTGACTTGTAAACGTTTTCGATTTCCTATAGCCGTAGAATCTGGAAAATCAGCGCTTTACTGAAAACACAAGACAATACATGTTTTTGTAGAGCAGAAACAAAGCGCTTTAGAATCCTTTATTACCATGATTTTGAAGGCTACACTTGTTTTTTAATTACTGTCATTTGAAGCAAAAGAATTGCTATCATATTTCATTCAGGCTAGTAGCTTAAAAAAAAACTGACTCCTCAAAAACTGTTTCATGCAGGAATGTGTTTCAATCTGTGACGGACAAGTTACACGTGGACATTTCCAAAGTTACAGAACCCAGGTTCCAAATGAAATGTATTCCAGAAATGCTTCCCTCACTAGTTGACATTAAAAAAAAAAGAGTTTAGTTCAAGATTGTGAGGGCGCAATTGGGAAGCTTATAGACAACATTAAAACGAATTCAATGTGTAATGAAGGGAGAGTGATTGAAAGGTGGAATTTAGCAGAGTATAATGGCACTTATAGTCCTTTTACTTTCACGATTGTCAGAATTTTGATTGCGGTGCACTAGCTTGTTACAGTTGTGATTTCACCATTTTCATTTTTGAATTTTTTTTTTTCCTATTTCACAATTTGGAAAAAAATTAAGACAAACAAGCAGATAATAAGCATTGAAGTCGAAAAAAAAAGTTAGAAAGAAAAATGCGACAATATTAAATGTGGCAATGCCTATAACAAAATCCCAACAATTAGAAATGGTTACATAGCAAGTACAGAAAGCGAAATTAAATAAGTGCGGATAGAGTTAAGATTTCATAAAAATATCACTTTTTTTACTGCTTTACTTTTTTCCTCAGACAACAACTTGAGTTTCAACTTTAATTTGTTTCTGTACTATTGGACCATGGCTAAGAAAGATTTATTTCATACTTAAGCCCTGAAATGAGTACACGGCAACGCCACTGAACCAAATTGAAGTGATAAAAGTGAGAGACGCTGGTAGACTTGAGAGCAATGACGTCTTTCGATTATGGTTATGCTAAACCAATAGGCCTATCTGTGGCAATATGAATAATAAGCATTGAAAAATATCATTTCCGTATATTTATGTGGCATCTTGCAGTATGATTCATTAGGCTAACCATAATAGTATATTTTCTTAGAAGCTATATAGCCCTGTGTAACTCCTAATTGAAACTGCTTAATCATCAATATTAGTCCCAATTACAGTTTTTTCTCTATTTAGTATCCAAATTGGAAGGAAAAAAGCCTCTCGGCTCATCAGAATAACGCAATCAAGGAACGAGAATAGAGAGTTCCGAAATATGAGACTGCTAAAATTAGAAATAAGTTCCAAGAGAAAATTCCAGTCCACCCTACACAACAAGTGAATTTCAAGGGCTAGCCAGAAAAATTATATTAGGGTCATTCAAATCTAATTCAGTAATTCCTAGATCAAGTGAATACAAGGTTAGCAAAGGAGTGCATTTTATGACATGTCTAAGGCAGATAAAAGAAATTTAAAACATTTTAAACCTAATAGCAGCATACCAATGAGACCGTACTAAATTCATAAGACGATTTTCGAGCCACTCTTCATTTTTGCCGTTAACGGCGAACGATCAAGCACTAGGTCACTTCTTGTAATACGAAAGAATATGGGGATACAAGGGATAAAGATAAAATCAGACTCGGAGTCATAGGAGCAGGATATGAGCTACAAGAGACAGGGAGAGAAGACAAATAATAAACAAAGCTAAAAGACAGCGGAAAATCCCTTGATCGTAGATGCAATCTCTTCTGTTCTTCTTCTGATTCTTCCTAAAGAAAGAATCAGAAGAATCCTTTAGGAAGAATCAGAAGAATATTTCCTCAAAGTGCGGATGCATCATCAAGAATATTGTGATCACATTTTTCGCAAGTTCCTATGGTCCATGGTGGGTTGCCCCCTCCAGAAGGATGTCACGATTCTATACGTTTTTTGTTATTTATCTTTTTTATAATTTGACTTTTTTGCATAATCTAAATAAGATACCCCTAAAAAAAATTCTTAGATATGGAGTTTTGTAAAATTATCGTAAAATAAAAAACTCGGTATGTAAAATCGGTAAAATTGGTAAAATAAGGTAAAAGGGGGTAAAATATGGCACTCCCTATAAAATATAGGGTAAAATTGGTGTTTTAGAGTTGCCCTGTAACTACAAGACCAGTTGAGCATTTTTTTTAAGCATTACTTCCAGATTTTAATTAAATATTTTGATGATTCTGATTTTCCTGGCTTAAAAAGGTAATCCCCTCATAGTTTCATCAATTTAATTAATAGTCTAGTTTATCCCTTTAGTAAGCTTGTGCATAGGGTAATACCTCAGCAGTTGAACAGTGCCTGGTTTCGGACATACATTTTGTGAAGAAAAAAAAAAGTTATTTGGAAGTAAAATCATATAATAACAATAATGATAATAATAATGACTTATTCCAGAAAAATCCCGTGGGCCATAGTAAATTTACATAACAAACAACAAAATAACAAAAATAAATTAATACTATTTAAAGAAAACGCTCACGATGTGCCGCTGGAATCCTGACAAATCTTGCTATCCTTTTAATACTCAGGAAATTTGTCTCTTTCATTCTATTGTACCATCCATATCTCATTCAATTTTTCTTTACCATACATCTCTCGCACAAAAATGTATCAAATTTTCATCCTGAGATCCACACATAGGACAAGGAATAGATTCTACTTTCTCCACTTTTCTCCCTTGATACTTTCTTTTCTCACCAATCAAAAATCCATTTCCCCTCCAATCCCCCTCCAATTTCCCCTCCCCCTCCAATTTCCCCTCCAAATAAGCCGTCAAATCCTCTCTACTTAAACCAACCTTCCAAAATACCTCCTTCCCAAACTACCCTTTATCTGTCTATAAAATTTTAACGACCCTGAACAATCCGGACTTGCCCACCATATCTGGCTTTCTTGGTTCTTCAACCTCTCTTGTACCTCCCTTGTTACCATTTCCTCCATACCCATAACCCCCTTTCCTTCATTCCACCATTCCCCTAATCCACACTTATCTGAGATATCCTCAATCTCTGCCAGCCACCCTACTCTACTTTTCTGCCTCAACACCTCTAGGTATCCTGCCTTTGCTACCGTAAATCTTTGCATACCCAGTATCCTAACCCAATATCTCACCATGGTCACTAGCCTTTTAGATCTCAGCGATGCTAACCCTAAATCCCCCTGGATTACCAAATTACTAAACGAATCCCCTAGTCCCCACATTCTCCTATAATATTTCATCATAACCACTTCAAGTTTCGGACCTTTCCGATAGCCCCAGACCTCTGCTCCATAATGCATTGCCGGTACTATCTTACTTGTCGAAATCCTCTTATGTACTCTAATTTCTCTAACCCGTCTAAGACTACTCCTCGTTATTTCAACGCTAATATACCTCCCCCTTGCATTCGCTAGATCCAGACGCCCACTGAATTTCCCATTACTAGTAAACTTCACCCCAAGATAAACAAATTCATTTTTCACTGGTACATTTTTCACATATTAGCAATCTTTTTTCTATATTTAAACCTATGAAATGTAACCCTAACAGCCTTGCATATTTACATAGCCGCTCGTATCAAATCTATTTTATTTTTCATTTATTTATAAAAGCACCGAATACAAGTAAAAAAGCGGTTCGTAAAACTTTGATGACTTTGATTAACTAAGCACTGGATCATAACAGCAGAACATTCAGTCATTAAGACCGTTTCCAATAGGATCTACCGTCAAATCTAGCTCCTTTCCTTCAGACTAAGATTCTGGTGACTGTGCCTGTTCCGAAGCCCCCTCCCCCAAAAAAAGTCCTGGATACAGCCCTGAGGATTATATATCAATTTCTACCTCCCCTCATCTCTCCCTTAGAACTAATTCTACATTTATTTGACAAATGTTTCAAATCAACTGCTGAAACACAATGGCCGTTAAACTAAAATAAAAATTTCTTGAAGACTCTTTATTCAGTCACAACACCGAAAAACACTGTTTTTTATAAAAGCACCAAATACAAGTAAAAACGCCGTTCGTAACACTTTGATGACTTTGATTAACTAAGCAGGGCATCATAATAACAGAACATTCAGTCATCAGGACCGTTTCAAATAGGATCTACTGTCAAATCTAGCACCTCTCCTTGAGATTCAGATTCTGATGACTGTGCCTGTTCTGAAGCCCCCCCCCCCAATAAAGGTTCTGGATACAGCCCTGGGGATTATGCATCAGTTTCCACCTCCCCTCATCTCTCCCTTAGAACTAATTCTGCATTTATCTGAAGACTGTTTCAAATCAACTGCTGAAACACAATGGCCGTTAAACTAGAATAAAATCAAACAGTTCGTGGTAACCCAGTGGTCCTAGAATGTCACGAGAGGGCTTGTTTTAACGGAAATTAAAAGTTCTAGTGCCCTTTTTACGCGACCAAAAAATTAAAGGGCAACTAGGCCCCCTCTCACGCTCATTTTTTTCCAAAAGTTACTGCATCAACATTTTGAGATAGCCATTTTTTCAGCATAGTCGAAACATCTGATAACTATGCCTTTGAGGACGACTTAATCCCCCTAAGTCAATCTCTAAGCAAAGAATTCTTGCCAAATCTAGTTGGCCTGGTTTGTTTGATTCAGTATTTCTTCAGCTCCGTTAAGGGTTACTTCAAAAGTTAGTTTTCCTTTTTGAGCACTGAAGACGGCTGGGCGGGAATCTCTGACGAAATATCTGCTTCTGTCCCCTTCGCTTCTTTTCTGTCCACTACCCTCATTTTTATCGGCTTTTTAATTTTGTTATTTTTTCTTGCTAGTCATATGTCAAACCTGCTTGTTTCTGTCTTTAACAGCTCACAGAATCGATACAATTTTATTTCAGCTACTATTTCATCATTTCAAAATAATAATTACCAGTGCATAATATACTTTATTAATCTGATAACAAGAGACTGAAGTCAGACAGACGGTCTTTAAGCTGGGTAACACAGGTATACACTTAAAAAAATCATATTCAAGCCTGTTACTGCCAGCCTCTTCGCACTTTTGCGCTGTGAAAATTACAAGCCCTCGTAAAATATGTCGGTACAAAATGCAAAATATCGATGAAATACGTAAAATACCGGTAAAGTAGGTAAATTACGCAAAACAGGTAAATTAAGTAAAACAGTTAAAATACCAGTTTTAAAGGGGTGCGTAAAATTACGGTAAGATACGTAAAATATCCAATTGTACCGTGACTAATTTTACCAGTTACAACACTATCTATAGGTGCTGGTCAACTACATCCTAGGCTGGTACCCAACTTAATGACTTACTAGGTAAAAAAAAAAAAAAAAAAGAGCTAAGAGCTCATATGGCACTTGTGACGAGGTCCGAAGAGTCAAGAGCCAAGAGCTCATATGGCATGAGTTCTAGCGAAATTCTAAGAATCAAAAATTAATTTAAAAGGAAAATCAGAGGCTTAATGCCGGTCGGGATTTAAAACAAGAGCTCAGAGACACAAGATCCTTCTAAATATCAAAATTCACAAAGATCCGATCACCCACTCATAAGTCAAAATCCCTTATTTTTCTAATTTTTTCCTCTCCCTTCAGCCCCCCAGATGGTCGAATCGGGGAAAACGACCTTATCAAGTCAATTTGTGCAGGCCCCTGACACACCTACCAATTTTCATCGTCCTAGCACGTCCAGAAGTACCGTCCCCCCCCTAACGTCCAGACCCCCCTAACTCCCCCGAAGAGAACGGATCCAGTTCGGTTACGTCAATCACCTATCTACGACTTTTGCTTATTCTACCCACCAAGTTTCATCCCCATCTCTCCACTCTGAGCGTTTTCCAAGATTTCCGGTTTACCCCTCCAACTCCCTCCAATATCACCAGATCTGGTCGGGATTTAAAATAAGAGCTTTGAAAATGAGTTCCTTCTAAATATCAAATTTCATTGAGATCTGGTTATCCGTTCTTAAGTTAAAAATGCCTCAATTTTTCTAATTTTTCCAATTAACACCCCCTCCAACTTCCCCAAAGAGAGCGGATTGAGTCCGGTTATGTCAATCACGTATCTAGGACTTATGCTTATTCTTCCCACCAAGTTTCATCCTGATCTCTCCTCTCTAAGCGTTTTCCAAGATTTCCATTCCCCCCCACTCTCCCCAACGAAAATGAATCCGGTGATTATTTGCAATAAGAGATCTGAGTTACGAGGTTCTTCTAAATATGAAATTCATTATGATCCAATCGCTCCTTCGTAAGTTAAAACTACCTCATTTTTTTCTAATTTTCCAGAATCAACCCTTCCCCCGACTCCCCCAAAGAGAGCGGATCCATTTCGGTTATGTCAATCACGTATCTAGGACTTGTGCTTAATTTTCCCACCAAGTTTCATCCCGATCCCTCCACTCTAAGCGTTTTCCAAGATTTTAGGTTTCCCCTCCAACTCCCCCCATTGTCACCGGATCCGATCAGGATTTAAAATAAGAGCTCTGAGACACGATATCCTTCCAAACATCAAATTTCATTAAGATCCGATCACCTGTTCGTAAGTTAAAAATACCTCATTTTTCTAATTTTTCCGAATTAACCGTCCCCTCACCCCCCCTCCAGATGGTCGAATTGGGAAAACGACTATTTCTAGTTTATGCTAGCCCGGTCCCTGATACCCCTGCCAAATTTCATCGTTCTAGCTTATCTGGAAGTGCCTAAACTAGCAAAACCGGGACCGACAGACAGACAGACCGACAGAATTTGCGATCGCTACATGTCACTTGGCAAATGTCAAGTGCCATAAAAACGAAGACTAAGAATTACAGATAAACAGGTAGATTACTCTGGGGGAAACGACGTAATTCGAACAATTTCCGTTGCCTTGATTGATTTAAAATTTAAGAGTCGCAAACATTTAGAGGGCAGGGCTTCTCAAATCTTTAGAAAGACGATTTTCCTGCCATTTTAGACTTTACACTGAATCTGCTAAGCTGCAATGTTCGTTGGAAAGAAAACAAAAATATAAAGATCGTACGCATTGATAAATTAAAGAAAGATGTCATACCTTGTTTCTCTAGAGTTTAGGGTTGCCATATCTAGCTAGGACCTTGTCAGGACGTTCTGAGATGGGGAATTAGAAATGAAGTCAATAATTATAGGGAACTTATTGGGGCAAAGCAGATGATTACCCATATTTTCTGAAGGATTTCCCCAGTTGAGTAAGTCTTTTTTCGCTTTTACGTATTTATAAAGCTCCATGCAAGTCATTTTGTTGTTAACTTGACATTGCAATAGCAGCAGTGGCGTCCATTTTTGAAAATTTAGGGGGGGGGGCAGAATGTATTTTTTTAAATCTATGGGAGGGGTTTTTCAGTCAACTTGTCCCTTATTTCAGTTTTTTTTTTCAATCAAATATAAAAAAATTCAATGAAAGCCCCCCCAAGAAAAGGGTATTTTTCACAATCTAGGGGGATAAAAAAATCTAAGTAGAGCACCCCCCGTTGACGCCACTGGCCAGCAGTCAATTTTGTTCATAAGCTTACTGGGCCGCCATCAGTGACTCTTTTCAGATGTGAGCGACATCATCTCTTTCCACAGTAGTCTTTATATCAGTACTGGAGCCAAGCTCGTAACAGTATTTTGCGAAATCGGGAGAAATTTGGTCTTGTCTAGATGTCAGGACAACAAAGTTCATAAAGGCAAAGATCCCAATGAGGAACATACGCCATGGGACCCCTCTTGGCCCGGCTTTCTCCAAAATCTCAAATTTCTCTAAATTTCTGGGCATTTCTTATTACAATTTTCCTGCTTTCCTCTGACTTTGCTGATCTATCTGTTTGCTATTTTAGTTCTATTTCTTGTATGTTTTTTTCTCTGCTAGATGTTCACTCAAAACTGCTTTTAACTGTTTCTTATATAGCGAGGCCATAAATAGTTTTATTGACAATGCTTCCCTATGGGCAGAATACTCAGATTCTCCTTACACAAAAGTTCCACCCAATAAAAAACGTAAGCCTGCGCAAGCATAATTATTAAGACCACCTGGAAAGGCTTAATTTATGAATTCTGGGAGTAAAATAACTAATTTTTTTTATAAACTTGTTAAGTCGGGACTTTCAGATGCATTGGCGTCGATATAATTTGTAGTAGTTTTTCATAGTTTTTTTCATAGCCGACAACTGAGAGATATTGATCAGAAAACAACTTCGTTATCTGATAAAATGACTGTTTATAAACTAGATTAGAAGGTGATGTTTAAACAGAAAAAATGTATGTAAATGTTTATCAAAGCGATAAGAAGTCTTATTTTAAAACCTGACTAATTTGTCGTGGTAACGAACTGTAAGTAAGGAGCGACCTGGCACAGTAGTAACCGAAACTCTAAAAACCAGAATTTTGATACAAAAAGATACATCAAAAGAATTCGATTTTTATGCTAATTTCGGATATATAAACTTCATCAAGTTTAGTCTTACCCATCAAAAGTTACGAGCCTGAGAGAATTTGCGTATTTTGAAAAAAGAATCTTAATGAAAATCACACCATTAAATTCAGCGTATCAGAGAACCCTACTGTAGAGGTTTCAAGCTCCTATCTGCAAAAATGTGGAATTGTTTATTTTTTGCCAGAAGTAAGATTACGGATGCGTGTTCATTTGTTTTTTGCTGTTTTTTTTTTATCGTATCAACCCAGTGGCCCTAGAATATTACGATAGGGCTCATTCGAACGGAAATTAAAAGTTCTAGTGCCCTTTATGACCAAAAAAATTGGTGGGCAACCAGGCCCCCTTCCACGATTATTTTTTCCGAAAAGTCACCGGATAAAAATTTTAAAGATAGCCATTTTGTTCAGCACAGTTAATAGTTCTGTCTTTGAGGATGACTTAATCCCCCACACTCCCCGGGGAAGTGCCGCAAGTTATGAACTTATCCCATTATTTAAATATAGTATTGGTTATTGGGAAGTATACAGACGGTTTACAGGGGCATTTTTTCTGGTTGGGGGTTGCGTGGGAGGATCTTTTCGTGGAGGAATTTTTCATGGGGGAGAGAATTTTTCTCCAGATTTCCAGATTTCCCAGCATTATTTAAAAAACGATTGGAAATTAAATGAGAAAGCAAGTTTTTTCACCTGAAAATAAGGAGCAGCATTAAAACTTAAACGAACAGAAATTATTACGTATAAAAGGGGGTTCACCCCCTCGTCAATACCTCACTCTTTACGCTAAAGTTTTTCTAGTACTTTCAAAAGAGCTATTTATTCTAATTAAACGGTCTTTGTGATTCAGGTGTCATTTTTAAAGAATTGGAACAAAATCCGAACCTTTGCGTAAAGAGCGGGGTATTAACGAGAGGGCGAAACCCCTCATACGTAATAATTTCTGTTCATTTTAAATTTTAATGTTGCTCCTTACTTTCAATTGGAAAAAACATTTTTTTTTATTTAATACTGTCCTACGTCAAATCCCTAAATTCCGAGTTGATCAGCAGCAAAATCAAATGATTGTACAAAATGCCCAAAATGTTTGTCCAACTCGTAAATACGAAACAAAAATGCATATTAACAAATTTATGGTGAGTTTTTAAAATTTCTCTACCTCCTCCCCCTCTGAACAAAATTCTGGAAAAGGCTCTGATTGTAGCCTATAAACAAATAATGGGGCTATACAATACATATAAAATACTAATTTTGATATAATTTCTTACAATTTTCTTTTTTTTTTATCGTAATAGACTTGGTCCAAATGTACAGATTACCTAGAGACAATATTGAGGGCTTTTCGTCTTTTCTTCTTTTTTGTGCACGGGAATGTCTTTAATCAAATTTAGCAAGAAAATAGTTCGCTTGGCTTCTAAAAAATGATGAGCATTCAGTCGTGAAAATACTATTTGTCAGTTTAGGTTATTAATGCTTATTTTTTGGGATTTTCTTAAGTAACTATGAGTTTAATAAGCAGCAAAATACTTTTTCATCAAAATAAAAAGTGTAGTGAACGACTTGTAGTGAATTCGGCTAGTTAACGGTGCATTTTTTCTGCACCGTGCATATGTTACCGTGAATGTCCGAAATTGGTGAATGTCGACGTTCACCGGTGAATTTCCGAAATACCTTTCTTTTTTACCTTTGGATTTAGTCAACGTTGTCAGTCAACTTTTTCAGTTTATTGCAAATTTGCCAGTTTTGCCCCGGATATGGGGCAGAACGGTGTATTTGACCTTTTATATATTTTAATTAAATAAATAATGATTATATTCACTTTTTGCAATATAAGTGTGAAACTTTACGACAATACAATCCACTTGTAGGAAATTTTGTAGCCTTTTATGTGGACTCCTTCGTATAAATAAAAATCATTCTAAAATCAGTACCCCGTTCCGCCCCGTGTTACTCTGCCACACCTGCCGCAGACTCTGAAATTCTTCCTGGAGAACTTGTTCGTGGGCAAAGATACTAAACTGAAAATAGCTACCATTGGCCAAAGCATCATGCAAGCCACTCAAACTAGAGCCATTAAGTCTCCTCTTCAAGTAGGACTCGCAGTGAAGGTTCATCATCAGCAAGGAAGCCGCAGTCTAGTTGATACTCTCAGCGCTATCGACTTCTGCTCATCTTACTACGAGACCAGTTTATTTGAGCAAAATGCTTCAGTGACTGCAAACATCGAAATACAGAGGTTGCAAGGAAAGTTGTGTATGCGTCACGTTGCTGATAATGCGGATTACAACGTGAGAACGATCGACGCTGCGATATTCTTGCAAATAGCATGGTTTAAAATGTGCCTGGGCTTGTGGCAACTGCAAAAGAACAAGCTGTTCTAACTGCGAAACAGTTGGTGCCGGAAACCTTGAAGACGATGGTAGCGAAGAAGAAGACAAAATTTTTGAATGAATTTGTCACTATCCAATGAATCTCTGTGTAACTGTGATCTTTATCTGCCTTATGTAATTGATCTATGTGTTGCATTATATCTGAGTATACTGATCTCGTTTTTGGAACTAGTCTTTTGTCTCAGCTAAGGGAAGCTCTTTGACAGAATGTTTTTTGTTTTTTTTTGTTGCCAAAGATGCGTTTCAACTTCCACTACTCCTCCTCATTCTTACTCAATTTCACAAAACTGAGGTTCCAGGCATACTGGACTATACCTGGACCCAGCCTTGGTTGTTACCAAGGCGCGAGGCTACAAATGTTTCGCCATTCGCCAAGTTTAATATACACCTCCAGGCTGAACCTATCCCACATCCTCACTGTCTCTCAAAGCTTTAAGCCCCAAACAATTCTTTTGACTTTAAACATTCGGTTTCATGTTCATCAGCAAAAAAAAGAGCGAAGAGATGATATATCTAATCACATTTGCTGGTACTTACTGAATCGACATTTTTTGCCTCAACCTCAAATTCAACCTCAAAAAACTCAAATTTATGAAAGAGCTAGATCAGCAAAATTTTCGGATTCGGAATCAGCGCATATTTTTTGGCCGGTAATGAAAGAATCATTTGCATAGCATTTTGTTTGAGGTTGACCCCTTTTTTCACGACTTTCCTAGAACCTCGCCCCCAACCGCACTATATCTCAAAGCTTGAAGCCCCAAACAATTCTTTTGACTATAAACATTTAATTTCTTGTTCATCAGCAAAGAAAGAGCGTAGAAATGACATATCTAATCACATTTGCTGGTATTTACTTAATCAACATTATTTGTCTCAAACATCAAATCCAACCTCAAAAAACTCAGATTTATGAAAGAGCTAGAGCGGTAAACTTTTCAGAATCGGAATCGGCACATACTTTTAGATCGGTTAGTGAAAGACTCAATTATATAGCAATTTGTTTGAGGTTGGCCCCTTTTTTTCACAGTTTTCCTAAACTATACTTACAATTTGCTACCACGAACTTTTTGATTTTCAACCGCTTACAAAGAAGTATATCAAAGTATATACCCATATGTGATCTAAAATACTCCTTTCGCAGAACTCTTGTTCCATTCGCATTTATTCTTATTCATTAACTAGCTGTTGGGGTGGCGCTTCGCGCCACCCCAAAACCTAGTTGGTGGGGGCACTTCGCGCCCCCCAAGCCCGCCCGCGCGCGTAGGTCGTTATCACTTTCTGGGAATGTCCCAGAAAACTACTCTATTCATACAAAAATTGGAAATAAATTTACAAGAAAAGGAAAGAAGGAGAAAATCCAGCGAGGAAGAAGAAGAATCATTTTGTGCGACTAAGAATGTTTTTACTACTTTTTTTCGCTGCTAGGGTAGTGTATTTGACTTGACTACAGTGAAGTCAGCCATAGTTCACGACTAGTTACTTGCATCTCTTATATTCCTTTCAAAACATTTGGATAAAATAGAGACAGAACTTTATCTAAACATTTGATGAAGTTAAATATAGTTCAGTTAAAGATCCAAACAATCAAAATAAAACACCTGCAAATTTCAAACAGAGCCTTACCTTTTAAGCTAAAAAACGAATGAAAATAATTATCTAATATATTATTTAGAGGCTAATTTAAGTAGGGATTCCTCATGACTTTGAAATTATGACATTTGAAAAAATTAAAAGGTAATGTGTTTATTGACCGTAGAATAATTGGTAATTATTTCTAAATGGCGTAAGGGTGGTCAGAAGAGTGAAAGGTCAAATTTTTTTACTTGCACTCGTTTTTATCAACTTGCACTCTTTTTGGCCTTGATTTGCACTCTTTTTTTACGTCGGCAGTTGGCAATCCTGGTTGACATTAACCAGATTCCCGACATTCACAGTAACATATGCATCGTCAGTCGGGTATCAAAGATCTCCATAATTGTAAATTTTCAGAAGAGCAAAAAAAACCTCGTAACTTTTTTATGTCCCTTCAGATAACCGTAAAACAAAAACGGATTGATATATACTGATTTTACATATCGATCCGTTTTGGTTTACAGTTATCGGAGGGGAAATAAAAAAATTGTAAGTTTTTTTGCTTTTCTGAAAATTTACAATTATGGAGCTACGTCCCTTTGATATCCGACTGACGACATGGAAACTGTTAGGGTGGAAGGTTCTTAAAAGTTTGTTACAGGAAAAAAAGAAGTTTTGAGACAACGTTCGAGATATAAGTTTCGGAATTTTAATTTTTGCTCATGCCAATAGAGCTTATTGGGAATTAAACGACGCATGAAGCTCTACTACGCAATAAGGCACTAGATTGTTGATATTAACCTCTTCTATCTTTCCCTTTTTTATACTTATAATTTTTAGATTCCTAACAATAGGTCATAAAAAACGTTTTATTCATAGCATGATTACATATCCTGCAAAATCAAGCATAAGACGTTATGCAAAATAGGGCAGACATTCTAGCCATCCTGAATGTTGACATCATTCAGCAAATGTAAGCAGGAAGCAAGGTGAAGATCCTAAGGAGAATAACATACTCCTACAACAAATATGAAGGATGGCCCTTTCTGATATACAACCGTGACAGAGCCGAATGGATTGAAGTGTTGAATCACAATGATGGAATATCTTGCCAAGATCATAATTCTTCTTAATTGTTTCGATACATGAACCCAACCCGGTTTAAATGGGTCATTTGTAAGGATAAACATATATATTTTCTTATAGATGAGACTGGGCATAAAGATCATAATGTGTAAGGAATTAGAAAAGGGTTTAGAGTCTTTTAAAATTCAGACTTTGAAGAGGCCGCAAATGGGTAATTTCCATTTACGGCTAAGTGCAATGTTTTACTGCATCAATATACGATTAATGACAGTCAAAAGATCACTGACAAATTGATAGCCCTTTACAGGCAGGATTTTTTTTTATTATATTTACGCCTACATATATTTTCCACCAAATTAATTAACTACTCCTTAAAAGTAACAGTTTCAATAGTCTTCACTGTACTTTCATAACAACATTTCATCTCCCCCCTCCCAAGAAAATTGACATTAACTAGGTATCCATGGCCAAGGCCCCATAGTCTGTTCGGGCGAATATAACCCACAGATCACAAAAATTCCGGAACACTGTATGCGACTATGTCTTCGGGGACAGGTTATATGTTCCAAAGGTACTAATGTGTCATAGCGACCACACTCAAGAAGTGAAGTTAGCTTAATCAGAATAGAATATACCAAAATATGATGAAAATATATTACCGTACTTTAGTAACAAAATTATGGAAACTACAACAGAGAAATGTGGAAAGCAGGCCGCCCAGAACGCAATATAATAAACAACTAATCTAACCACCTCTATATATTAAATATTTAATTAAAATATACCTGCATAGTACTTTATGTCGCTCAGACTAAGCTGCTTATCTCTGAGTGGAAACAGAAAACTAGTTTTATTATAGATCAAGAACAAAGTGTAGTCGCTATAACACAAGTGCCGTTTCAACTTGAGTTGGTAAAAAAAAACAAGTTTTCTTAAATGAAAGTAAGGAGCAACACTAAAACTTAAAACGAACAGAAATTACTCCGTATATGAAAGGGGCTTTTCCTCCTCAACGCCCCGCTCTTTACGCTAAAGTTTGACTCTTTCTCTTAACTCTATTTTTAAAACAGTAAGAAACTTTAGCGTAAAGAGCGGGGCGTTGAGGAGGAAAAGCCCCTTTCATATACGAAGTAATTTCTGTTCGTTTTAAGTTTTAGTGTTACTCCTCACTTTCATTTAAAAAAAACTTGTTTTTTTATTTAATTTATGGGCGTTTTTGAATTAATGCATGTTTTGATCTTAGCTCTCCGCATATAAATAATTAAAACGAAATTTGCATATTAATTGATTGAAATTAATCGGAAGATTTTGAGAAAAAAGGAGCGAGGGAGGAGGCCTAGTTGCCCTCCAAGTTTTTGATTACTTAAAAAAGCAACTAAATTTTAAATTTTTTACAAACGTTTTCATTGGTAAAAAAATATACGTAACTTACGAATTAACTTACGTAACGACCTTCTATATTCGTATGCTTTTATTGCGTATATGAGGGGGTTCTACCCTCGTCGATACTTCGCTCTTTACACTAAAGCTTAGATTTTGGCCCAATTCCCAAAAAAAAGAGGTTCAGAATGACCTCTGAACCACAACGGCCGTAGAATAAATAGTTGAAATTACTAAAAATACTTAAGCGTAAAGAGTGAGCTATAACAAGGAGGTATACCCCTCATATGCGTAATAATTTCTGTTCGTTTTAAGTTTTAATGCTGCTCCTTACTTTCAGTAGAAAAAACTTTTCATATTTATTTATTCATTGTTTTTTTTCAAATAATGCTAGAAAATCCTGCGCCCCCTTCATTGAAATTCTCTTCCCCCATGAGAAGTTTCTCCATGGAAATATCCTCCCACGTAACCCCCCCTCAACTCTCCCCCCTAAACCAAAAAAAATCCCCCTGAAAACGTCTGTACACTTCCCAGTAACCATTACTATATGTAAACACAGGTCAGTTTGTAACTTGCAGTCCCTCCCACTGGGACTGCCTGCGGGGGAGTAAGTCGTCCCTAAAGACATAGTTATTAGGTTTTTCGACCATGGTGAATAAAATGGCTATCTCAGAATTTTGATCCGGTAACTTTTGGGAAAAAATGAGCATGGGAGGGGGCCTAGGTGCCCTCTAATTTTTGGTCACTTAAAAAGGGCACTAGAACTTTTAATTTCTGTTAGAATAAGTCCTCTCGCGACTTTCTAGGACCACTCAGTCGATACGATCATCCCTGGGGGAAAAAAAAACGAACAAAAAAACAAATAAACACGCATCCGTGATCTGTGTTCTGGCGAAAAATGCGAAATTTCACATTTCTGTAGATAGGAGCTTGAAACTTCTACAGTTAGGTTTTCTGATACGCTGAATCTGATGGTGTGATTTTCGTTAAGATTGTATGACTTTTAGCGGGTGTTTCCCCTTATTTTCTAAAATGAGGCAAATTTTCTCAGGCTCGTAACTTTTGATGGGTATAACTGATTTTGATGAAACTTACATATTTAAAATCAGCATTAAAATGCAATTCTTTTGATGTAACTATTGGTATCAAAATTCCATTTTTTAGAGTTTCGGTTACTATTGAGCCGGGTCGCTCCTTACTACAGTTCGTTACCACGAGCTGGTAACGAAGCACTTTTTCCACACTTTTTATAACCACCAACAGTAGCTGTAAAAAGCCTTTAAAAAAAATTAAGTCTTAAAACAAGTACCCAAAAAAATCCATTTTTCCTTGAGAAAGATCCGATTTCTTTTAACTCTAAGCGCGAGATTTTGTATGATCTTTGATTAATTATGAAAGTTGTGTAACCAGTGACCACGGTGAGGGACAAAGACATGTTTTGGGATTAATCCAAACGATGGTGCTGAACCAGGACATAATCATTATACCTCAGATCACGTTCCATTCGTAAAACGTTCAGTTTCAGATGCAAGCACCCAGCCTCACCCAAATATATCACCTAAAAGCTCGTATGGCACTTGGTCCTAGCAGAAAACGCTCAATTTGCAAAATAACCGGATCCGACCTCCCAAAACACAACTAAGACTTCTAGTGATAATCTGCGTAAAAAAAAAAAAAAAAATTCTACCTCTCCTTCCATTTTCAAGCAACAAGATGCTGATGGCAAGAAAAGGGTTCTGGTCATCGAATGTCTAAAGAGTCATTTTTACTAATTATAAATTAAAATAAGGACTATTTTAAAATATTCTTAATTTAAACATTTTAAGAGAGAAAAAAATAAAAGAAAACTGAGGTTTCAGCCAGGAATCGAAGAGAACAGTCCACTTTTGAAATGTATCCCTATCTACGCTCGTTCACCGCACTTGCATTACCTTTAATCACACAACACTACCGCACTTCTCAACTCTCTTGCCGGAGTGAACCATTAGATTTCACGTTCCAATACGAGTCGCTACAGACAGTGTCATTTTTTGCCACACTCCATCTGTCCGCCACACGCCGCCTGTTTTAGGCTATATTTGAAATAGTGTGGCCCCTCAATATAATTGGACGCTGTGGAAAGAGCAAATTTGTCTTGTCAAATCGACAAGATTTTGCGTTCTGGGCATGAAATAGACCATAATTGGTGCTATTTAGCAATTTCTTTCTCAAGGTTTGTATGTCCAATATGCCAGTTCCAGTTCCGCAATTCAGCCTTTTCCCAATTTACCCCTCCCCCAAAGAATTTCACCATCCGCCATAAGCCTTAAAAAATGAATCGCAAGTGCCTGCACCGACAGTACTTTTTCATAATAAGTATTACTTTACTAAAGCTCCTAAAACTGTTTGTGCAAGTAATGTATACTATTATTGGCTCTTCTATACTCAGGGGCAGATGCATGATTTATATTTGGAGGAGGGCACCAACAAGAATTGGGCTCCTCCATCAGCTTTTATTGTCCCTCAATCCCTGTAATTAGTACAACTCTAGCCGTTCTGAGGAGCATATGCTCCTTTGCCCGTCCTCTGCAACCGCCCCTCATGCTTTCTGACTTGATTCTGGTACAAATCCCTTATGCTACAAAATGAAGCGCAAGCTACTAAATTTCATTTCATAAACAGTTTCGAATGTTGTGACCTAGAGTTTTTGCTTGGTCCCAGACTTAGACATTGGGAATATCCAAGGTCTCTTCAAAGCACAAAGAAAATTGCAGGTACATTACAAACAATTGGCCAAAAACTAAATTGAAACATAAATCTATAACAAACTATATTTCAATCAGATAGCACAGTGATTATTTCAGACAATGCCCACGTAAAGAAGGTAGGAAATTACGCAAGCAGACTTATAGCATTGGCAAATTAAGTAATTCTTATAACACTATCAATTCGTCGGTGCCCAGTGAATAAAAGATACAAACCACCAAAATCATTAAAATAAAACTGGCGAAAGCTTACCGAACGACAACCATTTCAAAATTATTTCCAGCTCTGACAATAGCATCTTGTGCTTCCTTGTGTCTTAGTTTCAAGGCATCAATACCGTTGATTGCTACTATGGTATCTCCAGCATTCAGCCCTGCTCTTTCAGCTAAACTTCCTCCATTTACCTGTTAAAAACGAGAAAAAACTGGTCATTATATCTCATACATATTTTGAAAGAGACATAGCCAGAAAATAGATAAATAGTGAACAGAACAAATAAACTGTTTTCGATATTACAACAACCGAAACAATATTACAGTAAATAAGAGAACAACTATCACCCATAAAACTTTTGAAGGCCACAGCCTTCAAAATGCTCTGGCCTTTGCTCAGGGTCGGATATAGAGCGATTAGGCCCAATCGGACCACGTGTTTAAAAGGGCCCCGCGTTTGAAAGGATTCCGCACTGCCATCAAAATAAACACATTTTTTTTATATTTTTAAATATACTTGAAAATTCCTGTAAGCGTTGCTCCTAGAGAGAGATCATTTTTTAGGCTAAAACTAATGAAAAAAATCGTCTGATATTAACAATGAATCCGGTATAGATTAAAAAGTTATGCAATTAAACCCATTGAAAGTGAGGACGCAAGGAAATTAGATTTTCAGACAGTTTTAGAAGAATTTACAGAACAAAACTTAGCAATATGCATTCTTATGCAATATGTAAACTTAGTCATGTATTCATATTTGTTGATGTATATTTATATTCATTAAAAGATTTTCTTCATTTTATAAACAAGAAATAATTGTTATTTATTTATTTGTTTCTGGATGTAAGTATGTGTAAATTTCTTATCGAAAACGGCTCCGTATTTTTTTTGATAAAATTGGCATCTTGAGATTTTCCAGCCTATAAAAAACAATCTAGACATGTCGCAAGTTTAAGGCAAGGCGTTAGGAGTCTTTATTTTGGAAAAAAAAAATATATGAGTAACGTCATATTTGTAGCATATTTCAAAAGGATAAAAACGTCATTTCCGCCTTAGGAGTGATTCTACCGTTTTTAGTAGCTTCGACGCATATGAAAATACACAAGAAACATAGCTGAGCATAAAATATTTAGTGTAATGAGTTGCGTTTTCAGCAGTTTTATAATAACTTGGGGACGGAAACGCATATTAACAATTGCTCAAAATTAACAAACTGGACTATCAAATGAGACAAGATCAAGAGGACGACCTGAGAAATGTCAATTCGAAATGGGTCAAAGCAAACAACCTAGACCATCAAATGTGCTAAGACCAATCCAAGTAGCTAAGGCAAAGGGCAGTGAAAACTTTTTGAAGTAACGATAAACTTTTTGAAGTAACGATAAACAAAATGAAGAAAAAACATGCGGTGAGAATACTTGCAAAGACGACAATAACAATGAGTCAAAAACGAATATGAAGCATCGAAAATTAGAACGAGTCAAAATCACAAAAGTGAAGAACATAATAAGGTGTCGTTACTGAAAAAATGTCTGAAAGAGCCATAACCAAAGTTTAGGTACAAAGAAATATGCGGTTAAAAGATAAGCAGAAATAAGAATTATAATGAGGTAAAAACGAAACTGAAGAACAAAATAAAAAGCTTATTAGACATGCAATAACGAGATCCAGAACCTTGCACGTTCGCAGGGCGGGGGCCTTCGCTCCCCTCCCCCCGATATTTTGTGAAATGTTTAATGTCCCCATGGTTTCTTGGGATTTCTGGCAAAAGTAGGACATTTATTAAGAAATCTAGATACATGTGTGAAGCCTTTTTTTGGGATTTTACAGCATGCAATTATTCGGTCAAGTCACTGCCCAATTATTAACCCATTTTCTGTCTAACCTTTTACCCTCTTTGAAGTAATTGGCGATTGTACTGTTGCACCATTAATGGCACTAGAACCTTAAGGTCCAAGCCGGCGGTGCTGATCTCTGTTTTATGGCCCTTCAGACAATTAGGTGTAAGGGGGAGGGGCAAACCATCATGCGCTTTCGCACACGCTTCCTGCTTAGGTTCCGCAGATTTCTCCAGGTACCCATTTAGAGCATGGCCGACTTTGGCTGAGCTTACAGAGTTACATCACTGACTCCCTTCCTAAACCAAATAACAGGAAAATCCAGGAATTGAACCCGTACTACTCGTGCTAAAAATTAAACGAGCGGTCATTTTGGACACGAAAACGACAACTATATATATATATATATATATATATATATATATATATATATATATATATATATATATATATATATATATATATATATATATATTAGGGTACTTGTGTATTATTCAGAACTCACTCAATAAGTTAAGTTAGGTTCTTTCGTGAAACAAACTACGATGCACTTACATTTTTTGAGAAAATCTGGTTTCACAGCCACAAAGACAAAACTCAAAGACGAAAGGGTTAGGTTAGAATTCTAAGTTGTAGTTTTTCAATTTTACTCATAAAGTATTATATTTTCACATATTTTGTTTGATTTCATTAGCTTTATCAAAAGTTTGGGCTATATATTTGCACATTAGGGGGGGGGGGATGCATTATATCAAATACCTAACTTAACCTAACCTAACCACCTCTATATATAAAATATCCAATTAAAATGTACCTACATCGTAGTTTGGTTCACGAAAGAGCCTAACTTCACTTATTGAGTGTGTTCTGAATAATACACAAGTACCATATTTAGTATGTAAAGGGCCCCTCAAAAAAATTCCGATCGGGCCCCATGGCTAGTTGATCCGGTCCTGCCTTTGACTTAAAACATCATAGTCTCTTTTATCATTAGAACAAGGAAATATAAGAAATTGCTGATACTTGCTACAATTAGTGTTACTATATATTTTAAACAATCAAGCAGCTACCATTAGCTCCTACTTGTAATTTTGCACTTGTCGGATACACACAGAGCACTATCTGTTTGTTTTGGGTTTCATTTATTCATTCATGGTAATCTGTGTTAGCTTTGATTTTCAACTATTATTTGAATCTATTTTTCCTCGTATTAGGCTTTAGTATAGCTCTTTACTTTCCTCTAAAGTAAAATCTTTTGGAAAAGCTCTTTTAATCAATTCTAGAAAGTATCAATTTGGGGGGGGGGGTAATTTTCTAGGAATCACCGTGTTTTGTGAATCCTTTAGCCCCATGCTGGTTTCCACAATGAGGCCCAAATAATATCATATCCAAAAGACTTGAGTAGACCTCTGGCGTCCGTAAACCATTACACCTAATTATCAGAAGCCATTAAAAGTTAAAAGTATCGGTTTCTGATAATTAAGACATCTTTATGCTAATATTAGCCATAAAATTGCCAGTCGGTAATGTTGTCATGGCTCAAAATCATGTCGCACGTCAACCCTTTGGGAACCCCCTGTATTTAACGTCAACAAAACAGAGGGTGTTACCCGGGTCAATAGTTTTAAAATGCATGCTTATTAGCTGAATCATCGGATGATGACTAAGTGGTGAAATAAACTGCCGCTATGAATCACTGTACTAAAATTTCCTGGATTATCTTATGTCTGACCACTTACATATCTTAATTAATTTGAAAGAATCTGGAATAAAGACAGGTTGTAGACGCGTTCCAGAAAATGTTCATGCTAGCAAAAAAATAAAACCATGGTATTTCTCAGAAGTAAGAGAACATCAGAACAAAAAACTTAACACGATTCCAGTTTCAATTTTTAAAGAAGAGACGGGAAAATCCTCTATCAGAATTACTTTTCTTGGCCCTTTCAAATCCCCCCCCCCTAAAAAAAGAACGTGGCAACGTAACACTAAGTTTCACTCATTTTTTATAGACCAGTGGATTGATCTCTACTTGGTAATAAGTGGCCCTGAGTTGAATTTCAGGTGTCGTACGGTTGGGCGACACTTGAGGTGTGCAAACCGTCTCAAATACAAGCACAAGTAAATATAACATCAAATTTCATGCTAAGCCATTCCCGATGTAAAAACCATTTTCAAAAAAAAGCCGGAAAAAGCGTACTTTTGACATATATTATTACAGCTTTCTTGGCTACTTCAAGACTGGCTTATCACCCCGTCCCAAAACAAGGATCATGGCATTGTCTCAGATCAAAGTTCCAATGGAGTTTACTGAGCTTGTCAAGAAAAAGTATACAAATTCACAGTCACTCAATTGAGGCATTTTCATATTTTTTAAGGGATTTACGGCCGATAAGAAAATGGTAATGAGTATGAAACAGATCAGGCGTTTACCCATCTCCTCAGAACAAAAAGTGTACATGTCCACAATATTTTAAAAAGATGATGGTTTTTATGTTTAAACAAAACACAAACTTTTCAAAGTTTTGCTCCCAGGCTGGAGTTGTATCGAACAAGCGAAGACAATTGGCTCGTATCGAGCCAATTGTCCTAGATGATCGGGAGAGGGCTTATTTGAACGGAAATTAAAAGCTATAGTGCCTTTTTTAAGTGACTAAAAAGACTGGAGGGTAGCTAGCCCCCCTCCAACGCTGATTTTTCTCCAAAGATGACCGATCAAATTTTAAAACAGCCATTTGGTCTGGCATAGTTAACAGGTGAATAGCTACACCTCTTGGGATGGCATGACCACCCCACATACTCCCTGGCGAAAGGGCTATAAGCAATGAAATTGGCCCATTGTTTGCATGTAGTATTTTTTACTGTGAAATATAAGGATTTTTCTGGGTGGGGAAGATTTTCCATATGAGAAGTTTTCCTTGGAGAGGAAGTTCCCGGGGAATTTTTCAGGGAAAAATTTACATGGGGGAAGGAGATTTCCTAGTATGACTTTAAAAACAATCAAAAATGAAATAAAAAATAACACTTTCAACTGAAAGTAATGAGCAACATTAAAACTTAAAAGGAACAGAAATTATTCCGTATATGAGAGGCTGCATCTTCCTCATCCCTCATTGTTTACGCTAAGGTTTGTAGTTGGACCGTCGAAATTGAATCAGAAGTATTTTCAAACAACTTTAATCTGTTGTGTAAAGAGCGAGGGTTGAGAAAGAGCAGCACTTCTTATATACAGAATAAGTTCTGTTCGTGTTGAGTTTTGATGTTGCTCCTTACTCCAACTTGAAGAAAATTGTTCTTTCATTTAATTGTATAATTAGTGATAAACAGCTGAAACTTAAAATAAGATGCAGATGTTTGTCACTGATTCCCTAGACTATAAAGATGGATGAACAGGGGATGGCAGGGAAAGGGGTTAAGGACTGTCCTCAGGTCCCATAACGGAGGCTCTTTTTTTACCCTAGACTATCCCTGGCTAGGTTAAAATACCCTTATAATACGTCACACTAACATACACTAAGCTTTTACCATCTAAAACGTTTATACGTTAAAATCTCAGTTACTTTGGAGTGTCGTACGAATTATATAGCCCTTATAGCGATTTTTTTTTTGCCTAATCCAGTTTTAGATAACTCTGTGGCGGTTTAGAAATAACTTTTTTCTTTCAATGATGGTACAGGTTAGAAACTTTGACCAATAAAAATCGCCATTTTAAATTGTTGACGAATTAATCTACAATAATCGATATAAAAGCAATGAAAATCTCTGCTAGGGAATCTTGAAGATGAAATTTATCATCTGTTAAACTTTTTGTTCCTATTCTTCTTGGCTAATCACCAGGACGTGTATATTGTTGGGACAGATAACAAGGCAAAGTCGTGGTTTAGATAGATCTAGTGTGATTCAGCGAAATCAGTCGATTATGGTGGTCTTGGCGGGGTCGTTTTAACACAGAGACCCGAGGAACACAAAACTTGGGGTTCAACCAGTACATGAGGCCACCCCATATACAGATGAACATGCTAAAATAGTATTTTTTTTTTTTTAAGCGAACTACAGAATCTCTATATGAGCCCACTGGGTTAACCCAGGGAGAACGCTTAGTTTGACGAAGACTCCTCTCCGATATTAGGACCAGAAAAGCATTTTCAGGGAAGGAAGCCATCGCTCTCTATTACTATCTACGAAATAGTTGGAAAGCCTCAGAAAAGAGGGTCTAAATTATATAATTTTGGTCTATAACACATACCACGCACATGTAAACGTACACTTCATTCATAGAGGGGGAAAAGAAAAGCATACCAAAAATATATCAAAATTTAAAAAGAATAAAAATTGGGGGGAAATTTGTAAGATCTTGATATTTCGCGGACGGGCACACTTGAAAGCTCCTTTCCAAGATAATTTTTGTCATTTTTGATTCTTGTCAACAATATTTTTCGAAGTACATTAAACATCGCTTTGGCCTAAAATTAATGCTTAGCTTAGTGGTTTTTTTTTTCTTTTGCATGAGTAGGTCAGGCCTATTACTTGTAATAATTTCCAAGGAAAACACATACATCCAAAACTCCGGAACACTTCAGTACAGTTTTTTTTCTTAATGCGGACATTTAAATTACATGTCTAATTGTTTGGTTTTGTTTGATTCAAAAGCAACTTTTTTTACTAGGAATCTTGTACTGATTTTTCCTACGGCATAGAAAATCAAGCAGGACCCATTGTCAAAACTTTTGAGAAAATCAAGAAAGTTAAGGCCATAATAAACAAACATTAAAAAAAAACAACTGTTTTAGAAACAAAGTTAATTCTCTTCCCCTATCCAAAGTAACCCAACCAATCTGAGAAGGTTAGTTCCCATCTAGGACTTGTTTGAATCACGTCTTAAGATTTATACACTTCTTAACAAACTGAGAGGAACGAAAGACGATTTTCTCTTTTTGGAAGGAGGGTAGCAGAGACACCTTTATAAAGGAGACGTAATCGCTCATACAACCTTTTGCCATCTTAATCTCGACGTCGATTCTCCCTAGTAGCCCTTAAAACGGTCACAACGACATTTTTCTAAAAAGGGAAAAGTTACAAAAGACATTCTAATCAACATTCGAAAAAAATTCTTATAAGAAAGATCGGTATTATCAAAAATCAAAGCATTAAACGCGATTCATTTGTCTCAGCCCACGGCTGGCCTGAGAAGAATTTCGTTTTTTTTCCAGGGGAAACACGATTTGCCGTCTTTTCTCATGGGAAGTATGCAAGCAAGTGTCATTCGATAGGTTTGGCTGTTGTATCTGGCAAAGTTCAAACATCTCGGGAACCGGCCACTGTATTTTTAGCCAGTTCTGGCTTTATTCCCAGTTTCCAATCTGTCCAAAAGATCCATCCTATGTAAAATAATTTATCCAACAGATAACCAGCTACTAAAAAAATATAATATAAATACTGAAAAATAAAGTAAAAATTAGCTTAATAGATCCAACGAGAAAACAAAAATATAAGCTATGAAAATATACAAAAGGAGAATATGCCAAGATATAGCCTTAACCTATAAATAATATTGTTTTTGTATATTTTTAATTTGAATTAATAAATATTGATTGATTGGTTGAACCACAGATATTAATCAAGGTTAAAATAAAGAAAGCTATAATTAATTAAAAATCCGGCCTTAGAAATCAATTTAGAATTGAGCAGCAAGTTTTTTGGTACTTAAGTATTATACGAGAAACACTCGAGAATTTGGATCGCGAACATGAGACATTATCCGAACATGAGACATTATAGATGAAAATGAAAAAGTTTGTGATACCTTGGATGTGAAGGAAGATTTGTTTAGTGAGGAAGAATTAGCGACAGTACTAGAAGGATTAAAAAATAATAAGGCCCCAGGTGCTGATAGTATGATTAATGAGTTCCTTAAATATGGTGGCTCTGAGGTTAGGAATAAGCTACTGAAGATTATGAACATGATTTTTGAAAAAGGGGAAGTACCCAATGATTTTAGGAAAACCTTAATTAAACCACTGTATAAGAAAGGTGACAAGAGTGAATGTCGGAATTATCGAGGCATTAGTCTGGTCTCTATAGGTAGCAAATTACTGAGTAATATGATACTTTTTAGACTGAGACATGCTGTAGACAAAGTTTTAAGGGAAGAACAATGCGGTTTTAGAAAAGGTAGAGGATGTGTCGACCATGTTTTCACTCTTAGGTTAATAATTGAGAAGTCCCTTCGTTGTCAAACACCTTTGGTCCTTAGTTTTATCGATTATGAGCAAGCTTTCGATTCTGTTGATAGAACAGCGTTAACAAAGGTCTTATCGTTATATGGTATACCAGAAAAATACATTAAAGTGATTTGCGCTATGTACGAGAATAATACTGCTGCGGTTAAGGTAGGAAATGAGGTTAGCAACTGGTTTTGTATTAAATCAGGAGTTAAGCAGGGTTGTGTTCTATCCCCCTTTATATGGATCATTTTGATGGACTTCGTCTTAAGGAGCACAGGAAAGGCAATTGGAGACCATGGAATCAAATGGGGAGGAAGAACGCTCCTGGACTTAGATTATGCTGATGATTTAAGCATATTAGATGAAAGTGTGAGCAAAATGAATGAATTTTTAGAGGTTTTACGAGTTCAGGGTGCTAAAATAGGCTTGAAAATTAATGTTAAGAAGACTAAGTCACTAAGGTTAGGAATAAGTGAAGATGAACAGGTGACCTTAGGTAACGAAAAGATTGATCAGGTTGGGAGCTTCAGTTACCTTGGTAGTATTATTAGTAAAGATGGTGGGAGCAGTGAAGATGTTAAAAGTAGAATAGCTAAAGCTCAGGGTGTTTTTTCACAGTTAAAAAAAGTTTGGAAGAATAGAAAGATAAGCCTACAAACCAAGATTAGAATATTGGAAGCTACAGTGATGACAGTGGTCAAATATGGCTCTGAAGCATGGACACTCCGAAAAGCAGATGAAAATTTACTAGATGTTTTCCAGAGAAATTGCCTACGGATTGTTCTGGGTACCCGGCTGACTGACCGTATTTCAAACAGTAGGTTGTACGAAAAGTGTGGTTCAATCCCGCTTTCTGGGGCTATAATGAAAGAAAGGTTGAGATGGCTAGGCCACGTTCTACGGATGAAGGATGACAGATTACCGAAGATTGTCCTTTTTGGCCAACCGTCTGGGGCTACACGGAAAGCAGGTCGTCCTTGTCTGGGTTGGGAGGATGTCATAAATAAGGATTTAAAGGAAATGGGAACTTCCTGGGAGGGTGTAAAGAGGGAGGCTTTAAATAGATTAGGTTGGAGGAGGAGCGTGCGTAGCTGTGTTGGCCTCAGGCGGCTTGGTGCTGCAGTGAGTTATTAGTAGTAGTAGTAGTAGTAGTATATTTACCGTTTTGCTAATAAAATATTATATTTTCATCATATTTTGTTGTATTTCAGTAGGATTAACCAAACTTCACTTATCGAGTGTTTCTCGTATAATACTTAAGTACCAAATTTTCCAATCTTTCCACTGCAAAACAGGCTGCACTAAATATTTATAGTTATTATCCTTATAAAAACTCAAATTTTCTAGCTACAACAAAAACCATGTAGGTCAGCATCCCTACGGCTAGCCGAGGAGTACTCCCCACTTCCAAAAAAAATCGCATAAAACCCCCTATAAAATTCCTCAAAAGCGGGTTTGCTATTTGTGTGCCAAAATTCCCACTCTGATCGAAGCGCTATTATAACTAAAGAGTAATATCATTCGATTCCCCATTCAACGCTGTTTCCAAATATAAGGATCGCTACCGTGACAATTGCTTTACAGCCCCCCCCCCTTAAATAGACTCAGATAAAGCCCTAGACTATATACAAAACGTCGCTAGTATATGTCGTAAGGAAAGATTTAAGGAAAACTTTCTGGGAGGGTGTAAAGAGGAAGGCTTTGTATAGATCGGGATGGAGGAGGGGCGTCCGTAGCTGTGTCGGTCTCAGGCGGTTTGGTGCTGCGGTGAGTCGTCAGTAGTAGCAGTAGTAATTTGCATTATGAAATAACTGTTGATGAGAAATAGTGAACCAACAAAAAAACTAAATGAAACCAACACAGCATAGTATTTAGCCTATAGCAATATCTGGCCCGAATAAGGTGGAACGGGAGTGGGGCTGTAATACAATAATCACAGTAGCATGTTCGGAAACAGTTTTGGGTACTTGTTAGTTACCCCGACCATGCTCAAGTTCTTGATCTGAGTAAAACTGGTTTCTCTGTCTGCATTTGGAGATAGCTTCATTTCAGTGAGACAAAGTAGCCTACTCTACAGGCATATTTTAATCAAATATTTAATATATAGAGTTGGTTGGTTAGGTATTTAATATAGTGCGTTCTGAGCGGCCTGCTTTCCACAATTATCTGTTGTAGTTTCCGTAATTTTGTTTCTAAATTAGCCTATGTATTTTCATAATATTTTGGTATATTTTATTCTGATTAACCTGACTTCACTTCTTGATTGTGGATCAAACAGTTCGTGGTAACGAACTGTAGTAAGGAGCGACCCGGCTCAATAGTAACCAAAACTCTAAAAAATGGAATTTTAATACCAATACCTACATCAAAAGAATTGCATTTTAATGCTGATTTTAAATATATAAGTTTCATCAAGTTTAGTCTTACCCATCAAAAGTTACGAGCCTGAGAAAATTTGCGTTATTTTAGAAAATAGGGGGAAACGCCCCCTTAGAAGTCATAGAATCTTGACGAAAATCACACCATCAGATTCAGCGTATCAGAGAACTCTACTGTAGAAGTTTCAAGCTCATATCTACAAAAATGTGGAATTTTGTATTTTTTGCCAGAAGGCAGATCACGGATGCGCGTTTATTTGTTTTTTTGTTTGTTTTTTTTTCCCAGGGGTGATCGTATCGACCCAGTTGTCCTAGAATGTTGCAAGAGGGCTCATTCTAACGGAAATGAAAAGTTCTAGTGCCCTTTTCAAGTGACCAAAAAAATTGGAGGGCACCTAGGCCCCCTCCCACTCTAATTATTTTACCAAAGTCAACGGATCAAAATTCTGAGATAGCCATTTTATTCAGCGTAGTCGAAAAACCTTATAACTATGTCTTTGGGGACGACTTACTCCCCCACAGTCCCCGTGGGAGGGGCAACAAGTTACAAACTTTGACCAGTGCTTACATATAGTAATGGTTATTGGGAAGTGTACAGGCGTTTTCAGGAGGATTTTTTTTGGTTGGGGGAGGGGTTGAGAAGAGGGGGATATTCTGGGGGAACTTTCCATCGATATTTTGTCATGGGGGAAGAAAATCTCCATGAAGGGAGCGCAGGATTTACTAGCATTATTTAAAAAAAAAACAATGAAAAAATAAATATGAAAAAGTTCTTTCAGCTGGAAGTAAGGAGCAGCATTAAAACTTAAAACAAACAGAAATTATTACCCATTTGAGGGGCTCACCTCCTCCTAATACCTCGCTCTTCATGCTAAAGTATTTTTAGTAATTTCAACTATTTATTCTACGGCTTTTGTGATTCTGGGGTCATTCTTAATGAATTGGGACAAAATTTAAGCTTTAGCGTAAAGAGCGAGGATCTGACAAGGGGGCGAACCCCCTCATATATGTAATAAAAATATGAGAATACAAAAGTTCTTTACGTAAGCTAATTTATAAGTTACGTAGATCTTTTACTAATAAAAATATTCGTAAAAAATTAAAAATTCTAGTTGCCTTTTTAATTAACCAAAAAATTGGAGGGCAACTAGGCTTCCTCCCCCGCTCTTTTTTTCTCAAAATCATTCGATCAAAATTATGAGAAAGCCATTTAGCCAAAAAAAAATGCAAATTTTGTTTTAATTATTCCTCTGCGGAGAGCCAAAATCAAAACATGCATTGATTCAAAAATGTCCAGAAATTAAATAAAAAAAAACAAGTTTTTTTAACTAAAAGTAAGGAGCGACATTAAAACTTAAAACGACCAGAAATTACTTCGTATATGAAAGAGGCTGCTTCCTCATCAACGCCCCGCTCTTTACGCTAAAGTTTTTTACTGTTTTAAAAAGAAGAATTGAGAGAAAGAGTCAAACTTTAGCGTAAAGAGTGAGGCGTTGATGAGGAAGCAGCCTCTTTCATATACGAAGTAATTTCTGGTCGTTTTAAGTTTTAATGTCGCTCCTTACTTTTAGTTAAAAAAACTTGTTTTTTTTTTATTTAATAACTAACAAGTTCGAAGTTTTGAATTGGGAATTCAATAGAACTCAACTCTTTTAGTTATTACAGTGTTTATTTCGGAAGAGGCCACACACTAGAGTGGTAGCAACAGTTGGTTCATATTGACAACAAAGTCAATTTGAAAACAAAATCAGGGAACGTTTGTGTGCAGCCTAGGGTTACATCTGGCCCTATTAGGGGAACTAGGAGATAATTGTCACGGTAGCGACAGCGACCATTACATTTGAACAGTGTTGAAAAGAAAATCGAATTCTATTGTTATTCAGATCTTGGCACACAATTACCACGAGCGTCATGTTAAAGGTGGTATGCATATACTCATCCTCCCCCTGGAAAAATACTAGCGACGTCCATACCCCTGTCTCTATCCCACACAAATTGTAGGCTAATGTGAGGAATACATGTTGTTTAAATTTTGATATTACCTTTTGCACGGTAATTGGGACTGAAAAATCTTTTCCTCCTTGTATCCTAAATCCCCATGGCTGATTATCAAACTTGGACAACTTGATAGGCACCTGTGCCATAATTCAGATCAACACGCACTCTATTTGTCAATATAAGATAACAATTGAGATGCTTCCAGTTTGAAGGTTCGGAGCCAACTGACAAGACTTCTACTGATAGAGTAGATCATGCTTCCTGGTTCCTTCATTCTCAAACAGATTTGATTTCTTTCTACTTCTCTGAAGAAAAAAAAATATATTAGATTGATCGTCATCTCTAAACTAATGGTAATAATGAATATAGATCAATTACACGTGAAAGATTACATGATTTGTTGCGTATCAAATGGTTAACCAATTAGCTAATGTTAGTGAAAAAATAGATGCTAATAAGCAAGGTATATCAATCACTAGCTATATCCGTGCATGCTTCGGGTTAGGGTAAGACACAAAGTCAGGATAAAAGAACTCACACTCACCTCATTTAACAGTTTTACGGTATTCCCTATAATGTCCAATAAACCTAATGATAACCATCATGATAATTTTTTATGCTTTCCGAACCATAATTACCCCTAGAAACAACCCTCCTCTCTCCTCAACGCAAAGTATTTACTACATACCTCCCTTTAAGAAATTTTAGAATATGTGGCTTAACGAAAAACATCAGGCAAGTCCTGCTATAAAGCGCTGCATCTAGGGAGACGCAAAGAGATTGGCCAAGTTTAGACTTGTACTAGATTAAACAAAAAAAAAACAAGTTTTTTTTAAATGAAAGTAAGGAGCGACATTAAAACTTAAACGAACAGAAATTACTCCGTATATGAAATGGGCTTTTCCTCCTCAACGCCGCGCTCTTTACGCTAAAGTTTGACTCTTTTTCTTAACTCTACATTTTAAAACTGTAAAAAACTTTAGCGTAAAGAGCGGGGCGTTGAGGAGGAAAAGCCCCTTTCATATACGGAGTAATTTCTGTTCGTTTAAGTTTTAATGTCGCTCCTTACTTTCATTTAAAAAAAAACTTGTTTTTTTTTGTTTAATTTCTCGACGTTTTTGAATTAATGCATGTTTTGATCTTGGCTCTCAGCACATAAATAATTAAAACGAAATTTGCATATTAATTTTTTTTAGCTAAATGGCTTTTTCATAGTTTTAATCGGCAGATTTTGAGAAAAAAAGGAGCGAGGAATTTTTTGATTGCTTAAAAAGGCAACTATAACTTGTAATTTTTTACGAACATTTTCATAAGTAAAAATTATACGTAACTTACGAATTAAATTACGTAGCAAACTTCTATATTCGTATGTTTTTATTGCGTATATGAGGGGGCTCGCCCCTCGTCGATACCTCGCTCTTTACACTAAAGCTTAAATTTTGTCCCAATTCCTTAAGAATGACCCCTGAATCACAAAGGCCGTAGAATAAATAGTTGAAATTACTAAAAATACTTTAGCGTAAAGAGCGAGGTAATACGAGGAGGTAAACCCCTCATATGCGTAATAATTTCTGTTCGTTTTAAGTTTTAATGCTGCTTCTCACTTTCAGTGGGCAAAACTTTTCATATTTATTTTTTCATTGTTTTTTTTAAATAATACTAGAAAATACTGCACCCCCTCCATTGAAAGTCTCTTCCCCCATGAGAAGTTCCTCCATGGAAAGATCCTCCCACGTAACCCCCCCTCAACTCTCCCTCCCCCCAAACCAAAAAAATCCCCCTGAAAACGTCTGTACACTTCCCAGTAACGATTACTATATGTAAACACAGGTCAAAGTTTGTAACTTGCAGCCCCTCCCACGGGGACTGCGGGGGAGTAAGTCGTCCCTAAAGACATAATTATTAGGTTTTTCGACTATGGTGAATAAAATGGCTATCTCAGAATTTTTATCCGGTGACTTTGAGGAAAAATAAGCGTGGGAGGGGGGCTAGGTGCCCTCCAAATTTTTTGGTCACTTAAAAAGGGCACAAGAACTTTTAATTTCCGTTAGAATGAGCCCTTTCGTGACATTCTAGGACCACTGAGTCGATACACCTGAAAAAAACCAACAAAAAAAAAACCAAATAAACACGCATCCGTGATTTGTCTTCTGGCAAAAAATGCGAAATTCCACATTTTTGTAGATAGGGGCTTTAAACTTCTACATAAAGGTTTTCTGATACGCTGAATCTGATGGTGTTATTTTTGTTAAGTCGTATGACTTTTAGGGGGTATTTCCCCCCTATTTTCTAAAACGAGGCAAATCTTTTCAGGCTCGTAACTTTTGATGGGTAAGACTAATCTTAATGATGCTTACATATTTAAAATCAGCATTAAAATTCAACTCTTTTGATGTAACTATTGGTATCAAAATTCCATTTTTTAGAGTTTCGGTTGCTATTGAGCCGGGTCGGTTCGTTACCATGAACTGTTTGATTTATGGCATTGAAGAATCGTGCAGCAATGAGCATGCGTATATAGTCCTGTTTCCTGAAGCTGAACAAGCTTTAGGATTCCTGTTTCCTGAAGCTGAACAAGCTTTAGGATTCCTGCAAGTTACTCTTTGTGATAAGGGAAAAATCCCCTGGACGATGAAACTTTGAAGCCTAATATTGCCTAGGCTGTAAAGTTCAATGGTCTAAATTTTCTTGATTGGGGCCTTTTTTGCTGTAAGCACCCTCCCACCAAATTTCAGGTGAATACAGACACTTTGGTACAGAAGGTAGGTGAAACTTAGAAGTGGACGCCTCTGAAAATCCTCTCTGTTCTTTTGACACAAAATTACTTGCTCCATGTGCTTCAAGTTACTGTAGGTTGGGAAAAGGGGAGTCCACTTCTGAAAATAACTATTCTCTTGTCCCACTAACCCAGGGCACTTGCTCCATAAAAATAAAAAAAAGCCTGCCTATGGGACTGCTGAAAAGTTTGTGACGGAACTAGGTTTTTGTGATGGCAAAACCCTCTTTGTGACTCCGATGATCCATACAGAATATCAGTGCATAATTGGACATGAAAAAGCACACACCATGCTTACTTCTTTGTGGAAAATCTGGTGGTGAGAAGGGGAGGGTGGCCAGGAGGCCACAATCCAACTTTGTACTTCAAATCGTGTATATATTGATAACCATTGTACGTTTTTGAGCATAATATTCCTATAAATTCTACTTAAATTCTGAGGTGGAAGGGGTACGGGTGTTCAAGGGGTAGCTGTCCGATTTGGGTTTTCAAATCATACAGAGCGAAAATTCTTGTGAGATTCTGTTTTAAACACCATGAGAACTGTTCTGCTAAAAATTTGGCGTTTTTACCTCCAAAGTTTTGGAGGTAGAGAGAGGGTGTTGACTGTTGAAGCGGCTAAGTTGTAATCATCTTTGATATATGTAATTAAATAAAAAAGCAAGCTTTTTAACTGAAAGTAAGGAGTGACATTAAAACTTAAACTGAACAGAAATTACTCCGTGTATAAAAGGGGCTGTCACTTCCTCAACGCCCTGCTCTTTACGCTAAAGTTTTTATTGTTTTAAAAAGTAGAGGTGTGACAAAGAGTCAAACTTGAGCGCAAAGAGCGGGGCGTTGAGGAGGGGACAACCCCTTTCATATACGGAATAATTTCTGTTCGTTTTATGTTTTAATGTCGCTCCATACTTTCAGTTAAAAAACTTGTTTTTTAATTTAATTTCTGGACATTTGTCAATTAATACAGGTTCTGAATTTGACTCACCGTACATGAATAATTAAAACGAAATTTGTATATTAATTTCATTTTTAAACTAATAATAACCTTACAATAACCTAAGTTTGATTTTTCTTTCAGTTGCTTAAGAATGGCTCCTGAATCACAAAGGCTATTTAATTAGAATAATAGTTTCTTTTAAAAGTTGAAAAAGAAACTTTAGCCTAAGAGCAAGCTACTGAGGAGAGGCAATCCATCTCATATACGTAATATTTTCTGTTTGTTTTAAGTTTTAATGTCCCTTCTGATTTTCCGTTGAAAAAACTGTTTTTTTTATTTAATTGCTGATCGTTTTTCTTAAATAATGTCGGGAAATCCAGCTCCCCCTCCATGGAAAACTCCCTTCCCCCACGAGAAATTTCGCCATGGAAAGATTCTAACGTACCTTAAATTAGCGATATTTGTGGAACTAATTTTGTAAGGCATCCAGAAATAAAACGGCCAAAGAGGTCGAAGCTATTTTTATGAAAATGAGAGTCACAAGTTGAGCGATTCTCAAATGACTGAAATGAATGAAAGAAAAAATCTTTAAAAGATGTACGCAATGATTTATGTTTGTTTTAAGTTTTAATGTTATTCCCTACTTTCATTTGGAAAAAAACTTTTTTCCAAAAGTTTTTTTATTTATTTAATAACAAATAAAAGCCGAACACATAAAATATCTTTGATTTATTATAACATAAAATCATAGTTATGAAGCTGCTTAAGGCAAAATTAAATGCCAAGATTGGCCGGAAAATAACACAAACAAATTATTGCTTATATCGGTCATTATTTTACAAAATTCGAACTTAAGCGTAAAGAGTGAGGAATTGACGAGGAGGTGAACTTCCTCATATACGTAATATGAGAAAGTTCACCCCCTCGTCAATACTTCACTCTTTGCGCTAAAATTCGGATTTTGTTCCAATTCTTTAAGAATAACCCTTGAATCACAAAGACCGTTTAATTTGAATAAATAGCCCTTCTGAAATTACTAAAACTACTTAAGCGTAAACAGTGAGGTATTGACGAGGGCAGGAACCCCCTCATATACGTAATAATTTCTGTTTGTTTTAAGTTTTAATGTTACTCCTTACTTTCAGTTGAAAAAACTTGTTTTTTTTAAAGTTTAATTTCCGATCGTTATATAAATAATGCTGGGATATCCAACACCCCCTTCGTAGAAATTCCTCCCTGAAGAATTCCTCCATGGGAATATCTTCCCGCGTAGCCCCATTCCTCCTCCTCCTCCCCCCAGAAAAAATACCCCCTGAAAACATCTGTATACTTACAAATAACAAATACTGGATGTAAAAATTGTCAAAGTTCATAACTTGCAGCCCATTCCCCGGGGACTATGGGGGCTGAAGTCGTCCTCAAAGACATAGTTATTAGATATTTCTCCTAAGTTGAACATAATGACTATTTCAAAATTTTTATCCAGTGACTTTGTGAAAACAATGAGCGTGGGAGGGGGCCTAGTTGCCCTCCAATTTTTCGGTCACTTAAAAAGGGCACTGAACATTTAATTTCCATTCAAATGAGCCCTCTCGCGAAATTCTAGGACCACTGGGTCGACACGATCACCCCTGGGGGAAAAAACAAAACAAAAAACAAATAAACACGCGTCCGTGATTTTTTTTCTGGCAAAAAATACAAAATTCCAAATTTGTGCGAATAGGAGATTTAGGTTTCTCTGTTGAGGTAGGGTTCTCTATTACGCTGAATCTGATGGTGTGATTTTCATTGAGATTCTATGATTTTTAGGGGGTTTTCCCCTTTTTTGAAAATAAAGAAAGAAAATTTTTCTGAGGCTCATAACTTTTGATGGGTAAGACTAAACTTAATGAAACTTTTATATTTAAAAGCAGCATAAAAATTCAGTTCTTTTGATGCATCTCTGGGTATCAAAATTCTGTTTTTTAGAGTGTCGGTTACTATTGAGCCGGGTCGCTCCTTTCTTACAATTTGTTACCACGAACTGTTTTATAATTTACTGACTTCTTGCAGCCCTGGCAATAATAGCACGAGGAGAGGCAGGTAAGTGGCGCCACATTTGGAGAGTAATATGGGTGAAATCATGAAGTGTTTCAGCACTGTTATTTCCCTTATTTTTTTCATTTTTTCATTTCCAACAAAGAAGAACCGACGGTGAATGCTAAAACTATGAAATTCGATAATAAAAATAATGCATAAGAGATTCGTCCATTCAGTTATAAGTTTGTTTAAATGTCTTATTCAAAAGTTATAATGTAAACCAATATTTTGAATATATAAATGTTAAGGAATTTAGAACATTTTTCTTTAACACGTTCCGATCCGCCGACGGGTGTGATATTTTCCCAAACTAACTTCACTTCTTAGGTGTGGTCGCTATAACACGTAAGTACCTAAGCAAGATGCGCGCTATTGGATTTTCGGTTTCAAGAAAAGGATGACAGCATTCAAATAAAAAGAATAAAGTGAGGATGAAGCAATATTTACATAAACATAAAAGTAGGCAGGATGAAATTGATAACATTTCCGTGACGCTGCATTAGTGAAAAACGGAAGCTGAATAGCAAATATGACTAATTAAACTTTCAGTGCCTAGCATAGCAAACAAATTTAATTTTGTGATTTATAAATCCCAACATTTTAATATACCGACGGTCAAAACTGAGCCCATGGAACCTCTGGACATGATTTCTCCTCCATCATCTCAAGACTCTTACTATCTTTTCATAAGCTCACAACAGTGTAAATAATTCATTAAATCTTCCCTCTTTCAACAACTTTAATACACTTTAAATGTAGCCTTTTATATAGAGAGGGATGACATGTCTGTTATATATATATATATATATATATATATATATATATATATATATATATATATATATATATATATATATATATATATATATATATATATATATATATATATATATATATATATATATATATATATATATATATATATATATATATATATATATATATATATATATATATATATATATATATATATATATATATATATATATATATATATATATATATATATATATATATATATATATATATATATATATATATATAGCTATAGCTACCAACAGCTAGTATGTATATATATATATATATATATATATATATATATATATATATATATATATATATATATATATATAATATACACACACACACACATATATATATATATATATATATATATATATATATATATATATATATATATATATATATATATATATATATATATATATATATATATATATATATATAATATAGTTGTCTGTCTGTGTGTCTGTCTGTGGATCAGGTGACGTCATGTTTCTGTGTTGACTGACGTCATGAAATTAGTTGTCGTCATTTTTGTTTGACGGTGACGTCATTCAAGATATTTAAGACATATGTTCACGTAGAAATCTATTAATGTTTAAGTTTACAATGACTGATGAACTTACCATGGCAAAAGCCGATGAAGATGCTCAAAGAGTCTATGCCAAAAAACTTGCTGCTGATAGAGAAAGTCAGAAAAGAAAGCGTGCCGAGGAATCAAAAGAACAGCAAGGAAACAGGCTTGAGGCTAAAGAACGCAAAACCGCGCAGTTAGATGAAGATCCACCTGGACAGCGAGAGTCAAAACATATCAAAACTGAAAATGATAGCGATGATGATTGGGTTTGGGATTTTGACTTGGATAAGGTCATCAATGCCTACCAGATTTTAGTTAAAAAAACAAAGGTTCGGCGATATGTATTTCATAGTGAAGCTGAAAAATAAAGAAGAAAAAGAAAACTGAAAAAAGAAAAAATGTAAAAAACTAAAAAATACTAAAAACAAAAAACACTCAAAGAGAAATTACAGACCGGGACACAAATGACGACCGGGACAGAGGGAATATAAATAACGACCGGGACACTCAAAGAGAAATTACAGACTGGGATACCGGGACACAGGGAATATAAATGACGACCAGGACACAGGTATTTAAGAATATCGTTCAAAGACAAATTTTTAATTGTAAGAAGACCGTTGAAAGAGAAATTTCTAATTGTAAAATGACTGAAGAACCTACAATGGCAACACCCGAGGAAGCTGCTCAAAACGAATGTATTCAAGCCGAAGTAGCTGAGTTGGTAAAGCGTTATGTTTCAGGTTCTAGGTCCGAGAGGCTCCAGGTTCAACTCCAGATCAACTCCTGCAGACGAAATGAATGCTTGCCTGAAAAATTCTAATTTATGGGCACACGTAAAAATATTAAAATTAACTACAAATATGCGTGTCCGATTGCAAAACGATGACTCTGGTCAAACATTTTCAGATCAATTGCTGGCAATTGGAAACGGAAAGCTCCCAGTAGACTCAATTTCAGGACGTATACAACTACCTGCTGATTTCTGTAATTTAGTGACGTCCAAAAATGAATTGATTGAAAAAGTATTTCCTAATATTCTAAAAAATTATAAAAATAATAAATGGCTAAGTGAAAGAGCGATTCTCGCACCCAAAAATATAGACGTCCACGAAATCAACAATATTGTTTTGACCAAGATTCGAGACCAGGTAGTCCTTTACAATTCATTCGATACAGTTTTGGAACCAAATGAAGCGGTTAATTATCCATCTGAATTTTTAAATTCCATAGATCTTTCAGGGTTTCCACCACACGTGCTACAACTAAAAATAGGCGTACCAATAATACTTTTAAGAAATATTAACCCACCAAAGCTTTGCAATGGCACGCGACTTGCCGTAAAAAAAAACAATGGAAAACCTAATAGAGGCCACAATCTTGACAGGGCCTTTTGAGGGTGAGGCTGTTCTTATTCCTCGCATTCCCATGATTCCAACGGATCTGCCTTTTCAATTTAAAAGATTGCAATTCCCAATTCGATTAGCGTTTGCAATCACCATTAACAAAGCTCAAGGTCAATCATTAGAAAAATGTGGTATAGATCTTAATACTGATTGTTTTTCCCATGGACAATTGTACGTTGCATGTTCGAGGGTCGGTAAACCTGACAATCTATTTATATGCAGCGACAATTGGACAGCGAAGAATGTTGTATATTCGCAAGTTTTACGCAGTTAATTTGTATTGTATCTATCTATCTATCTATCTATATAAAAACGAGTTGTGTGTATGCATGTTTGTTTGTTTGTAAAAAGAGCGTTTGCATATGACGTCATTATTAGTACATACGGCTTTGTATATGCACAGACAATGGGAAAGCCAAGAATGTTGTATATTCGCAATTTTTACGTAGTTTAACTCCTGCAGACGAAATGAATGCTTGCCTGAAAAATTCTAATTTATGGGCACACGTAAAAATATTAAAATTAACTACAAATATGCGTGTCCGATTGCAAAACGATGACTCTGGTCAAACATTTTCAGATCAATTGCTGGCAATTGGAAACGGAAAGCTCCCAGTAGTATATATATATATATATATATATATATATATATATATATATATATATATATATATATATATATATAGTCATATATATATATATATATATATATATATATATATATATATATATATATATATATATATATATATGACTATTTTCTTTTTGTTGTTTATTTAATCTATTTTTTCTTGCAGAAGCCAATAAGAAAAGACAATGTTAAGCACTTTCTTTATATCGGTCCCCAAGATTAGCCGAATCTGTTACATAGCTTTGCATTCACATCCTTGCATATAGGATATGGGAGGGGGTCGCTCTTCAAGGATACTCCAAATAACATTCTCTAAACAAATTTTTACCACTTTTGATTGATTACCCCCCCCCCCCCCGAAATACTTAAAATCACCCATAAATGTGAAACCCTGTGGAATTATATTTATCAAAAGTTTGTGCATGAACATCTTCGATCCAACATATTAACTACTATTTGTAGAAGCGCCTGATATGATAAAATAAAAAAATTATTGATCGTGTAATAAATTTTCGTTTAAATAGTGTAGTAAAATTCTCGTTTAAACCTATATAAATGACTGCTTTTGCGTACAGTACTTTTTACATTAGATTTATGATATTTTATTTGTGATCGTAACTTGGAATTTAAGCCTAGAACAGAAACTGTTTTACTTTTTTTTGCCACCCGGTGAGAAAAATCACTAGATTTTAGAAATTTCTTGGGCTATTCAATGATTTTCTTCAATAATCTAGAGATTTATGTACAAACTTTGTGATTTTTTATTAAGGCAATATAAAAAATCACTGGCAACAGCGATAGATCACTAGAAGTGGTAATCCTGCGCTTTTTTCGTGAAATGTAAAATGTTCTCAAATTTATCATGGTTGTAGCGGTAGTAGCTGTTTTGGTTGCAGTTGTAACCTAGTAAAGAGTGATTTACGGCTAAATTAAAATGATCTATGGTCAACAAGGTTTAAGATATCACCCTTTTTGTAAGTATCGGGGGAATTTTAAATGTCAGGTGAACAATATTGTCTGTTTAATTTTGATTGAGGTATCAATTGCCGTATGCTGTTTGCTCAGATGGTTCTAGTAGGATAATCTAATTTTTGGCTACTATGGGCCATAGTTTGTCCTTTACTAGATTGTAGCTACTGCTGAAGCCATAACTAAGTACAAAATTTAAAAAGTTTTGAGAAAGGAGGGAAAAACCCCTAAGAATGGATCGAACTTGAATAAGATGTTTGCCATTAAATTCACTGTATTTTCTGACCTCATGCCCAGAAACAGCAGCCTTGTCCCCCCTTAGACGCCCAAGCTCCTAAAACTGTCTTGAGATTTTAAGTGTCTTTGCAACTCTACCCTAATCAACAACCAGTACCCTCCCCCCCACAGCTAAAGGAAAAATAAAATTTTCCCATTCTAGATACAGTCTATGCCATCTATGCTTATTGACAAATTGAAGTCGTAACGAATACGTTGAAGATAATACTGCAATAAACTTGCGCAAGTTATTCAATTTAATAGTTTTTCTAGCTGGGACTAGCTACTCAACAATAATGTCAAAACTCACAGGATCTAGAGGAAAGTTTGGAGAAACAGAAAAAAAGGTTAGAGGCAATAATTGGAGATACAAAGTTGGGAAATGTAGCGTTAATAATTTGCGGTGGTAAAATTCCAGTTAATTGACTTTTTGCTATCTTGGAAAGGGTTTAGGTTAGGAAAATGAAACTTTCAAGGCTGAATCTACAGACTAAAGTATGTCCCGGGAAGCTAATTTAAAGTACCCATCTCCACTCCTTCTCCCTCTAGAGGGCCCTGAAATTTGCCTACATGACAGGTCTATACCTTTTGAAATTTTGACAAAACAACATTTAACCTCAATTTCCAGTTACTAGTTGCTTTTTCTCTGCCTTTAGTTCTGAAAATGGGTAAAATCCTAGTTAATTGACTTCTTGCTATCTCAGAAAGGGTTTAGGTTAGGAAAATGAAACTTTCAGGGCGGAATCTGCAGACTAAAGTATGTCCCGGGAAGGTATTTTGAAGCAACTACCTCCACTCCTTCTCCCTCTAGAGGGCCCTGACCTTTTATGACCTTTAAAAATATGTGTGTTATAAAATTGAAACCTTGCTAAATAGATCTTCTGCTTAATTGAAGTACAACAAAATTGTCTTCAGCTTCATAACTTTGCTCAATTTCATTTTATAAGGTTTTAAAGATATACAAATACATTTCCTAAATTTTGAAAAAAAATTGATATGGCTCAAAATTCTACTCAAATAACAGGAATTGCATTTTCAGGGTAAAATTCTAGTTAATTGACTTCTTGCTATCTCGGAAAGAGTTTAGGTTAGGCAAATGAAACTTTAGGGATGGGTCTACAAGCTAAAGCATGTCCCGGGAGGGTATTTTAAAGTCCTCACCTCCACTCCTTCTCCCTCTAGAGGGCCCTGAAATTTGCCTACATGACAGGTCCTATTGATATTTTGACAAAACAACATTTTACTTTAATTTTCAGTTACCAGTTGCCTTTTCTCTGCCTTTAGTTCAGAAAATCCAATTCCTGTTATCTGAATAGAATTCTGAGCCATATCAATGTTTTCTTTTCAAAATTTAGGAAATATATTTGCATATCTTTAAAACCTCATAAATTGGGATTGAGCAAAGTTCTGAAGCTGAAAACAATTTTGTTCTTAAGGGGGGGGGGGTGTAAAGTATAGTGGGTCTGCATGCAAAATATGTTAGCTACAATTATTCTGCACATTATGAAGTAAGAATTCTTCCATTAGGATTAAACTAACTTCACTTCTGTAGTGGTGGCTATAAGACATAAGTATCCAATTTTTACAAATTTAAAACATATATATAATATATATATATATATATATATATATATATATATATATATATATATATATATATATATATATATATATATATATATATATATATATATATCATGAAAAGAGAAATCACCAATGCTACAGCACAAACACACAAAAAAAAAAAGAGACAGAAGGAGAAAAGGAAGACTGTTTTCCTAAATTAGTGATTAATATAGACCAGCACTTGAATGAGGCCTTAACCCTACTCATCCATACAATCACATAGGTCAAACAGCATAGCCACACACAATCAACCATAAAGAATAATCCATGGACAGGCAGTCATGTCGTCAATAAGTATAAGTCGTCATTTACCAAACAATAGAAAAAATAATATAAACAAATAATTCAGAGGCAACACCCAACCTAAGGGCTCATCAGGAGGAAAGTAAAACAGTTCAAAATAGGGATGATACCTTTTTATTGACAGTGAAATATAAAATTATTTAACTGGATATTTCGAACACATATACAGTGTTCATCATCACTGCTGATATGAGTTTTACTGCTGATGATGAACACTGTATATGTGTTCGAAATAACCAGTTAAATAATTTTATATTTCACTGTCAATAAAAAGGTATCATCCCTATTTTGAACTGTTTTACTTTCGTCATGGAAAGGCAGTGTGGTCTTCGAAGTTATCTGCTCATCAGGAGAATACAATGGCCTATATATCTATATATATAAAAATAAGTTGTCTGTCTGTGGATGGATGGATGGATGTGTCAGGTGACGTCACCTGAAAAAACTGGATTAGGTGACGTCAAAACTGAAAAAACTAAAAAAAAGCAAAAACTACAAAAAAAACTAAAAACTAATAAAAAAAATAAAAAAGCTAAAAAACTAAAAAAACTATAAAGGTAAAAACCAATAAAAAACTAAAAAAAAAAACTGAAAAAACTAAAAAAAGGCAAAAACTACAAAAAAAAACTAAAAACTAATAAAAAAAGTAAAAAAGCTAAAAAACTAAAAAAACTAAAAAAACTAAAAAAAGGTAAAAAACTAAAAAAAATAAAAAATAAAAAAAAACTAAAAAAAAGGAAAAAACTGAAAAATAAGCTAAAATAAAGGTAAAAACCAATAAAAAACTAAAAAAAAAAGGAAAAAACTAATAAATGACGACACTCAAAGAGAAAGCGACCAGGACAAAAGGAATGTTCGATTAGCAATCAACAAAGCACCGGGACACAGGGAGTATAAATGACGACCAGGACATAAGTAAAAAAAAAAAAACTATCTATATATATAAAAATAAGTTGTCTGTGGATCTGTGGATCGTGGATCAGGTGACGTCACCTGAAAAAACTGGATCAGGTGACGTCAAAACTGAAAAAACTAAAAAAAGGCAAAAACTACAAAAAAAACTAAAAACTAATAAAAAAAATAAAAAAGCTAAAAAACTAAATAAACTAAAAAAGGGAAAAACTACAAAAAAAACTAAAAACTAATAAAAAAGCTAAAAAACTAAAAAAACTAAAAAAAAGGCAAAAACTACAAAAAAACTAAAAACTAATAAAAAAAATAAAAAAGCTAAAAAACTAAAAAAACTAAAAAAACTAAAAAAAGGTAAAAAACTAAAAAAACTAAAAACTAAAAAAAAACTAAAAAAGGTAAAAACTAAAAGAACTAAAAAAGAAAAAAATAAATGACGACACTCAAAGAGAAAGCGACCAGGACAAAAGGAATGTTCGATTAGCAATCAACAAAGCACCGGGACACAGGGAGTATAAATGACGACCAGGACACAAGTAAAAAAAAAAATTAACAAAACTAAAAAGAAGGTAAAAACTACAAAAAAACTAAAAAGAAAAAAAAACTAAAAACTAATAAAAAAACTAAAAAATCTAAAAATCTAAATAAACTAAAAAAGAAAAAAAAAAGGAAAAAAATAAAGGAGAAAAACAAAACTAAAAAACGAATGTATATACAGACCGGTACACCGGGATACAAATGACGACCGGGACACAGGGAATATAAATGACGACCGGGACACAGGGACACAACTACAACGGGGACACCGGGGGAAACAGGGGGATATAAATGACGACCGGGACAAAAAAACTAAAAAGAAAAAAAAACTAAAAACTAATAAAAAAACTAAGAAATCTAAAAATCTAAATAAGCTAAAAAAGAAAAAAAAGGAAAAAAATAAAGGAGAAAAACAAAACTAAAAAACGAATGTATATACAGACCGGGACACCGGGTAGCTATGTCTTTGGAGATGACTTAATCTCCCACAGTCCCCAGGGAGGGGCTGCAAGTTATAAACTTTGACCATTGTTTACATATAGTAATGGTTATCGGGAAGTGTACAGACGTTTTTAGGGGAACCTTTTCGACTTGGGGTGGGGATGGGTTGGGGCGGGGGGTTACATTGGAGGCTCTTTCCATGGAGAAATTTATCATGAGTGAAGAGAATTTCCATGAAGGGGGCGCAGGATTTTCTAGTATTATTTTTTTTAAAAAGAGAAAATAAATACAAAATTTTTTTTCAGCTGGAAGTAAGGAGCAGCATTAAAACTTAAAACGAACAAAAAATATTATGCATATAAGGGGGCTCGTCCCCTCTACAATGCCTTGCTCTTTACGCCAAAGTATTTTTAGTAATTTCAACTAATTATTCTACCGCCTTTGTGATTCAGGGGTCATATTTAGAGAATTGGGATAGAATTCAAGTTTTAATGTAAAGAGCGATATATTGACGGGGGGGGGGGCAAACGCCCTCATACAAGTAATAAAAATATATAAATATAGGAGTTCGTTACGTTAGTTAATTCGTAAGTTACGTATATTTATTACTAATAAAAACGCCCGTAAAAAAATAAAAAGTTCTAGTTGTATTTTAAAGGAACCAAAAATCGGAGGGCAACTAGGCCTCCTCCCCCACCCCCTTTCCTTCAAAATCGTCCGATCAAAACTATGAGAAAGCCATTTAGCAAAACGAAAAATATTAATATGCAAATTTCGTTTTAAATATTCATGTACGCTGAGCCAAAATCAAAACATGTATTAATTCAAAAACGAAAGCGAATTATATATGTATATAACTTTTTAACGGGGAGGTGAAAAAAAAACTACAAGACTGGGGAGGTACAAGTAAACTACTACGAAAGTAGGTACAAGGGCCGAACTTGTTAGATTTTTCTAGGGAGCTTATCCAGATCAACGTGGGAACGGGCACTGGAGAGTGGGGCACACCAATCACTTTCAGTCCTTTTATCCCGGCAATTTTATCTCTTTTTCGTTTGATTAATCTAATAATCATTAAAACAAACGGTGTAAGTCCCCAGAAAAAAATCCCCTGGAAAATTATTCTTCTGGAAAATCCTCCCCACATACGAAATTGAGCAGCCAAAACTAAGTATGACAAACAAAAATAATGAAAAAAGAAGTTTTGGAATATTGTACCTAGATTCCAAAATATAGTCAGAACGTATAGTGTAAAATATTATGAAAATTTATTTGTACATTTTTATTTATTTTAATTTTTTAACGTCTTGGGGGTTGCACACAGTGTGTTTTGATTTTGTTTGGCGTCCACCTTAACATTTGCTCAAAGCTTCATCATAGTATCCTAAGCTTTTTCTGGAGAGCCACGATCAAACAAACCCCCTTTTCCCAAATCTTATGAGTATACACTAAGCAACTTGCATAATTTACAACCCTTGCCACAACGTCTGTATTGGGTCAGCTCATCCCAGGGGGCATAATTATTTACTTTCGACTATTTTAAATATTAATGGCTATTTCAAAGTTTTGATCGGGTTTCTTTGGGGGGATGGTGGCTAAAAAGAGGGAGGGGGTAAGAGGGGAGTTGGTTATCTTCTAATCGCCTTTGAATCTTGAAAAGGGCACCAGAACTTCCAGTTTTTTATTAAAAAATTTCCTCTCCGAAGCTTTTACGACTATCTCTTCCATATACGCCCCCACCAGTGGCGCCAATACAGGGAAATTTAGGGGGTGTGACAATAATTTTTTACAAAAAAATGAAGACACGGCACAAAAATATTTTTCAAAATCTAGCGAGGGGAGTTTTTGTTTTTTGGTTCTCCTTTCAGTGAAAATGCCAAAAGAGACCATTTTCAAATGAAGGAGGTAATGGTTCCTCTACCAAATTCTACCAAATTCCTCTACCCCGATTAGCACCCCTGGCCTCCAGCTAATTTGTTGGGCCTATGTTCATACAGACAGGCTACATTTTGGGTAGCTAAGTCCAATTCCTTTCCCACCCTGTGACTTTCGTCTTCAGTGGCAGCCGACCTCTTTATTTTATTAATTTATAATTTTCTTTAGTCCGATTCTATTCTGCTAAAAATGTCTTCTGGAACGATTTCGTGAGATACTTTCATCAATACAGCTTATTAAGATGTGCACTGTAATTACAGCCATTCTTCAGAAACTTTTGTAGGAATTATTTGATGAATAACCAAGAATTAACAAGCTTTATTTCGCCAGTGCAAAAAACGTGAGCATTGCAAAATACATGTGCAGTGTGAAGAAAACAAAAGAAATGCAAGTAATCGTGAGAGCTTTAATTAAATTCCGAAAAATTGTTTTGTGAAGTTTCTGGGGATTTCCTTGATTGACGTTCTCATCATTAAGAAGAAAATAGACGAGGTTTTGTCATATATCTTTAAGATAAATCGTTTATTGCCAACTTCAACTAAAAGAATCTAAAACAGTGGATCTCAGTGTACCCACTTCTCATTGATTTTTTTAAAATTTATTCCAACAAAAGACAATTTGATGAGTGCGAAAAATGTTGTAATATTTGCTAAACTACCATTTCCTCTTCGTACAGGGGTGTATCGGTGCAGTCAGTGATTTCTCTTGGGAAAGAGGCAATCACCAAGCTAGGGAGGGCGAGTTTCATGGGCTTTTGTGAAACAGCTGTATAATAGTTTTTGAAGATTTTTCAAGGGGGAACTTTGTTTTCTAGGTACAAGAAAAATTCAGACCCCTGCTACCGACCAGCTACAACCATACGTGGATTTCCGATTAGTATCTAAAATAAGGTCTGTTATAGTAGACTTGGTGGAAGAGGGTATTCGGATGGTTTACCTCATCTCAAGGTAAAAAACACCCATTGTAGAATTAGGATTGGTCTGTTTTCAAAACCGAAATTTACAGCAATTACAAGATTTGCGGAAATAATAGGCAATTTACGAATAATTTGGAAATGCTTTATCATAAAACACAAACGTTCACATTTTGTTTTACTATTATTTATCATACATCAGTTTTGTTTCATACCTGGCCTAATCAGCATTTTTGGTTCCACTAGTCAGGTAATTTCAATAATTCAAAGTTCAATAATTCAGGTAATTTCAATAATTTCAATTTAGTTTGCAATTGCATTGTTATACCGTGCGCCAGCATGGCCCCTGAAACTGGAAGGTACAAAAATTTTTCAATAGCTCCAAGCCGATAGGAAATCTCATAATATGTATTTTATATCATATTGGCCTTGCTCAGGCTAAAATAGTTGGTTCGCAAAAAAAAAACCCGAGAAATCGGCATAAAACTGCTGCAGCTTGATTTCTTGTGTTATTGAAAAACAGAGACCACAATAACTTCAAATTTTTTTCCAATGAGCCCTCTTTCGATAATCTAGGATCACAATTTCGATAGGATCACAATAGCCCCTTATAAAAAGAAAAAAGAACACACGTGTCACAATTCATCCCGGAAAAACTCCAATTTCATATTTTTGTATATAATAGCTTCATTCACAGTCACATTTTTGAATTTAGTCGTGTAATTTTCCCACGAACCCCTCCCCCCTTGTCAGGGGTTTTTTAACTTCTATCACAAAATTTATACAAATGTTCTCAGCCTGAGGTTTTGATGCGCAAGCTTGAAATTAATGAACTTTGTATATTTATAATGGTGTGATTTTTCTCCGGTTCATAATTGTTTGTAGGCAACTTTAAAATTTGCATGTTTGAAAACAAAGAAAAAACCAATTAACTATTATAAAAATTCCTTTTTACAGTTATTTTTACTGTTAGAACGATTTGCTCTTTACTTACAGTTAGTTACCATAAATGATTTTGCAGTTGAGATTTTGGAGTTACTCTTAATATAGAGAAAAACGTTTTCTGGCACCGTTGACCCAACCCCTATTTTACCACTCAATTAAGAACAACAATTTTTTGGTATGGTTCTTATTCAATTGTTTAATATTAACCAGCACTGATCAAACAATTCGTGGTAACGAACTGTAGTAAGGAGCGATCCGGCTCAATAGTAAACGAAACTTTAAAAAATGGGATTTTGATACTAATAGATATATCAAAAGAATCGGATTCTTATGCTGATTTAAAATATATAAGTTTCATCAAATTTAGTCCTACTTATCAAAAGTTACGAGCCTGAAAAAATTGCCTTATTTTGGAAAATAGGGGGAAACATCCCCTAAAAGTCATAGAATCTTAATAAAAATCACACCGTTGTATTTAGCGTATCAGAGAACCATACTGTAGAATTTTCAAGCTCCTATCTACAAAAATGTGGAATTTCGTATTTTTTGTAAGAAGACCGATCACGGGTGCGTGTTTATTTGTTTTTTTTTCCCAGGGGTGTTCGTATCGACCCAGTGGTCCTAGAATGTTGCAAGAGGGCTCATTCTAACGAAAATTAAAAGTTCTAGTACCCTTTTTAAGTGACTAAAAATATTGGACGGCACCTAGACCCCCTCCCACGCTCATTTTTTCCTAAAGTCAACAGGTCAAAATTTTGAAATAGCCATTTTGTTCAGCATAGTCGAAAAACCTAATAACTATGTCTTTGGGGACGCCTTACTCCCTCACAGTCCCCGGGGGATGGGCTACAAGTTACAAACTTTGACCAGTGTTTACATATAGTAATGGTTATTGGGAAGTGTACAGACGTTTTCAGGGGATTTTTTCTTGGGTAGGGAGGTGGTTGAGGGGAGGGGGTTACACGGGAGGATCTTTCTATGGAGGAATTTGTCATGGGAGGAGAGATTTCTCATGAAGGGGGCGCAGGATTTTCTAATATTATTTAAAACAAAAACAATGAAAAGATAAATATGAAGAAGTTTTTTCAACTGAAAGTAAGGAGCAGCATTAAAACAAAACGAACAGAAATTATTACGCCTATGAGGGGTTCATCTCCTCCTAAATACCTGCTCTTTACACTAAAGTATCTTTAGTAATTTCAACTATTTCTTCTACGCCTTTGTGATTCAGGGGTCATTCTGAAAGAATTGGGACAAAATTTAAGCTTTAGTGCAAAGAGCAAGGTATTAAATAGGAGACAAATCCCCTCATATACGTAATAAAAATATACGATTATAGAAGTTCGTTACGGAAGTTAATTTGGAAGTTAAGTATATTTTTTATTAATAAAAACGTTCGTAAGAAATTAAAAGTTCTAGTTGTCTTTTTAAGTAACCAAAAGATTGAAGGGCAACTAAGCCTCCTCCCACACACCTTTTTTCCTCAAAATCGTCCGATCAAAACTAAGAAAAAGCCATTTAGCCAAAAAAAAAAAAAAAAAAATGCAAATTTCGTTCTAAGTATTCATGAGCGAAGATCCAAAATCAAAGTATGCATTAATTCAAAAAAGTTCAGAAATTAAATAAAAAAAAAAAAACAAGTTTTTTTAACTGAAAGTAAGGAGTGGCATTAAAACTTAAAACGAACAGAAATTACTCCGTATATGAAATGGGTTGTCCCCTCCGCAATCCCACGCTCTTTACGCTAAAGTTTGACTCTTTGCCACAATTCTACTTTTTAAAACGTTTTTCACTGTTTTTCAAAGTTTTTCACTGTTTTAAAAAGTAAATTTGAGAGAAAGAGTCAAACTTTCATATACGTAGTAATTTCTGTTCGTTTTAAGCTTTAACGTCGCTCCTTACTTTCAGTTAAAAAAAAACTTGTTTTTTTTATATTTAATTTAAGCATAAAAATGACCGCGAAAATGAAAACATTTCTCCAGATTTCTTTCGGGGTGGCGAACACTGTCCATAATTATCACGATCATTTTATCGATAAATATATCTCTCAAAAATGTCCGTATCCAGTATTTTTGTTCAGGGGGGGGGGAGGGTTACAAATTTTTTTAACGCACCAAAAATTTGTTTATTTGCATTTTTGTTACGTTTTTACAAGTCGGATAAACATTTCAGGTGTAGGGGGCTCAAAATCCCTATCCCAACCCCACCCCCCAAACAAGACCTTGCACTTAAGCATCACTATTTTGGGCCAATCCGCTTGTATAGTTTAAGTGCGCATGTGCATGTATGGTGGGTATTAGAAGCTGTACCAAAAGTGCCAAGTTCGAACTAGAAGCATCCTGAAATGGCATCACTTTCATCTGATCTTAGGCCTTTTCCACTGACGTTTAGTTATTGAAAGACAATGTTGTATTTTAATCCTATAGTCAAACCCACACTGACAACCAATTGATATCACTCTTTGTCGAGTAAAAAAGCAGAAATTTTACGATCCTTTTGGTTCGAATTCTACGTTTGTGGTACAGTTTATAATACCTGCAATACATTCGGATACGCATTGATAGCACACAAGTGCACTGGTTACAAATAGAGATACTTGGGTGATATGCAAATGAGACCTGGGGACCCCGTTCACCACTCTGTTTTTGTTCAAAGGCAGCAAGTACCTAAAATTACCTGTGGAGACTGCTATTGTGAAAAAAAAAAAACTGTTAGCATTTTCAAAAGGAAACTTTTTTTTCTGATAGAATTGTTTTATTCATAAGGGGTGGAGTAGAACTTGGCTAAAATTCATTTCTGCTTGGAAAATGAACGATTAAACTTTCAGGCTGAAGAGAGGCCGACAACTGATGTCAAACTTCCGAGTTGGATGCAACATGGAATAAATGCAGGATCAGAAGCTTCGAGAAATGCAAAACCAGGTACAGCTATTAACATGCAAGCAGGATTAGATGATCTTGGAAACTATGAATCGAGAACGGAGTTTTCCGAAAAGAACAAAGAATTATAACTTAAAACTGTAGCTACTTTTTCTTTGGTGACAACTGTTTTATTGTAAATAAATTTAATTGTATTTGTTATTTTTTATGAAAATCCTTCGATTTTATAGAATGTATTTCATGTCATTAGATTTAAGGAAATTCTTTGCTCAATCGAAATTACACTAGCTTCCCCCGACTGAAAAACTGGACTTCGCAAATGCTTCGCATATGGTAAAAACAAAGTATTTTCTATTATGAAAACCAAGTTTTGGGTTGGCTTAATTGAATTTGTAACTATTTATGAGGCCTCTTCAATTTCACAGGAGCAACCAAAAGTGCATTTCAGGAAATATGTTTGATGCTCGAGATTGTCACTAGCGTCACTCAGTTAAACAACTACTTCCCTTTACGAATGCTTTTATATGGTAGAAATTTCTTATACTGGAAGAAAATCTGATTTTTTGCTTTACGTACAATGCAAATACACTAGAGGTGTATTTTTAATTTCTCTTTAGGCTTCTTCACTTTTATAGGAGCCACTAGGAACAACATTTAGGGAATTACTTTTGATTTCTATAACGTCACTCAACTTCAAGACTTTACTTCGCTTGAATAACTTAAGACAGAATTCATTACACTCGGTTAACTACGATCAATAAAAAATTCCCTGAATATCATTTAGCTAACAGGCCGTCTACTAGTTAAGGTGCTTACAATGAGCTACTACGTTCGAGCCAAAAGAAGTCCCGAACAATTAAACTCAAACATGATTATGGGAAGTCAGCGCATCGAAGGGTGAGGTACGCCTAACAGAAAATTATTCAGCAGTCCCGCTCTTACATTATTTAAACTCATAGAATGAATATGTGAATTGGTAACCCATAATGCAAAGGAGCCATTGAAACACACTAGAAAGTTAATGGCAAAAAATGGTTCCATTATTATTACTGCTAGTAGAATCGATCTTCTGCTCTACTGGTATTAGAATTAACAGCTAAGTAGCCCGACTTGTCAAACTTCACCATGTTAATCCCAATGTTACCCAGGAGATTAAACTGGAAATTTTAATTTTTCCAGGTTATTAAATAACCTGGAAAGAAACCTTTCCTGGTGTAATGAATAGAAAAGCACAACATCACATCCTGTCAGTAATGTACTATAAATTAATTCAAACCCCTTGCAAAAACAAAAGTCGCAAGAATGGTCAGGAGATTCGAATCTTTATAAAGCGTTAATTAATTACAGGCTATGTTTGCGTAATGTTGTTGTTGAATAACGATTTGTTTTATCTAAGATATTTATTTTTGAGCTGAAGCATTTACCCTGACGAGGTTATACTGGAGCTGTTCCAGTACTGTGGGGTGGTTTGGAGTCTCCACTCTGTTATAACCTTCTTCCTCCATCCATGGGCGTAGACAGCATCTTGTCTAGAGGTGGGCAGCCGATTCTGTGATGGGGAGGAGGGGCTTATTGATGCTTCCTGAGGTCCATGGAATATAGGTCCTCATAAACTCTTCATTGAATATCTCGCTAAAACTTGGCCTTTAGCATGTTCCATGTTCTGCTTTTCCCGCAATACTATAATATAATACATCCACTATCCTACTTACAATTTCCAGAAAACATAAACACTATAAAAGCGATTTGACACAAATCACATTGCGGTCAGATAGCAGCTTCTTATTCTAAGAATTCAACTCAGCAGTTTAGTTGGGCAAAAATAAATATCGAGATTGGTCTAGGGGAGACCGGCCCACGTTTAGCCAAAGCAAATAATCGTAATATAAAAACCTATGGATTATAAAAGCTCTGACAGATGGCAGTGTATGTATTTAAATGTCTGGACTTGATTAATACTGTTACCAAAAATATCGGATTGGGTCACGTTTTAGGGTGATTAAATCTGGAATTTTCTTAAATTTTTGTCTGAACGTCTACGCCTAATTACGAGAAATAGGAAAGCCGTAAGCTCACATTGTGTTCTCTTGTTATTTTTACTATCTCTTGGCAGCTTCCGACACGTGCTATCTTCAACGATTTGCGGCTAGTATTTTTTCATCCGGCTAGTATTTTTTCATCCGGCTAGTATTTTTTCATCAACGTGAAAAAAGCTGAGAAGCTAAATATCCCTCTACAAAGTCTGTACCTCAGTTTCTTTACGCCCTGTTACAGCAGATGATAAATATTTATAGAGGAACAAGAAAAAGGACTAAAAACTTACTTGAAAACGATAGCTGATATGCATTTCGACTGTACTCCACTAGAAGCACGTAAATTTGCATAAACTTATGCCATTGTTAAGAATTTAAAAGTTCCAGATAACAGGGAATGCAAAGGTGGTGGAGACAGTGGAGGAATTGCTGGTAAAGAGTGATACCATTCTTTTATGGATTGCCCTAAAGCTCCTTATCGGTAAAACCTGGCTCAAGGTCTAGGTAAACACATATTCAGACCACAAGACATTTGGAATGTTGACGAAGTAAAGTAGTAGGCCAGAAGTAAGTAGGGAAGGTCATATCAGCAGAAAAAGGTCAGTTAACCACGATTTGAGCTGGTGTTAATGCATTGGGGACACAGTCTCTCCTTTAGTCATTTCCCCAGGAAAACAATGTCCGGAAATTTTACTCCAGGAAGCTTTACCATCATGCCAGCAAAATGTATGTACTGATTTTTTTTTTATTCAGTGACATGTTTCGTTTCATTTCCACTCACCAAGGTATTAATTGTAGAGGCACTTTTTTTAGGGATGGCTATTATAACTTAAGCGTTGCAAGACAATATCTGAGTAACCAAGCATTTGACAAAAAAGAAAAAATAATATGGCTTACTATTGTAGAGAGAAATACGCTGTACATACGATGCCTGGATGGCAAAAACCTCACCTCAGGGAAAGCAAGGGGCAGAATTGGACAAATAGAACTTGAAGTGGCAGATCCTATAAAATGTTTCGTTATTCAGAAACTACACAGAATAGGAAGTTTATTTCTTTAAAAAAAGATTATGCCATCAAAAACAAAACGAAGCTAATCAGTTTTAAGGACAGTGATATACACAAGTCAGTTTTTATTTTCTCTAAAAATAGCCCCAATATTAAGTGTTTGATATTTGGGGGTTCGAAAAATGGGACCAATTAGACAGAATGCAGCTAAGACATTAAATAAAATTCTTGCAATTGAATAATAAATTTAATAGTCTAGTTTTCAAACGACATTTAGGACTTCTGTTATTAAAGATAAGCAGAACAGCACGAATAGCAAGTTTTTGAAATGTAATAGTACGACTTGCAGGAAATAGACCGCCAAATGAGTCTCAGAAGTGAAACTCGCATATAATTAAGCAGCAAAAGACACACGAAGGGGATCGTGGGCAGCCAGTGTTAAATATTGGATAAATACCGACGAGGGTGAAACCGGTTTAAAGGGTCAACAATAACAAGAATGGTACTACAGTACAACAATGTTGCCCTGTATGGCATTTCGGGCTGACTAGGCAACAGTCGGACCGGGTTGAGAGGGTGCAATACCGTGCCCTCCAAGTAATCTCAAAGCCCCAAAAGTACCGTACATATCCCTCTTTAATCAGTTTCAACTTCAAACCCTTCAATCCCGTCGTTTAAATCTCGTCGTATCCTTTGGTAATAAAATCCTGTCCAGCCCTATACACCGAAATATCCTCCCGCCCCAACATCAACCGGCACGGGTAAGGCCAATCAGTGCAATTGCAGCGCCTGTACCGATACTTCAAGCTGTGTCACATACTCGTTATGAGCTTAGTTTTGTGCCCTCGTTTGTTAAGTTGTTTAATGCTGGGTCGACTTTTTAATCCGGATTATTGTTGTTAATTGTGTATATTATAATTTGGTATATGTTAATTTTGTCTCGTCGACAATTATTGTTGTTAATTGTATATACTATAATTTTGTGAATGTTAATTTGGATTTGTCGACGGATTTTCGTGTGTGCATGACAATAAAAACTAATAATCGGCTCTGTCCGTTGCATGTTTTTTAAATAAAGTGAATTAGAATTGAATTGAAAAAATTAATTCGACACATTTACAGATTTTTTGCCAAGCATAAAATAGTTTTGGGGATAGAAAAAACTGGGACGAATAAAAGAGATATAAGACAGTACGTATATTCCATCAAAAACTAACTTTCTTCCAGATAGGGAAAGAAGAAAATACCTTAGAGAGAGATTCATCATAGTGAAGATCTTTATTCATTTCCAATGTGAAGGAGTAGATAGGATGAAGATCCTGTCCACCCCTTGGCTGTTTTCAAAGAACTGAAGAAAAAAATATTTGAGTTGTTTGGTGTATAGGATAGGGATGCTCGCATTCCGAAAAATTCAATAAGCAGCAGGAATTTCGAGATTAAAAAATTGGTGGATTGGTCTGTTCGTATAGTCATGGAATGTATGAGATTTTTTTTATAATTTGCAAAAATTTAGAGAGGGGTAAAACGTATTTTTCAAAATCTTGGAATTTGTCGTTTTTCAAAATTTTTCCAATGAAAATATCAAAAAAGCCATTTTTTTTAAACCTAGGAAGGGGGTGGGTCGGGGTAAAAAGTGTAAGAGGGGCAACATATGCCCTTTCCTGATTCAGTGTTACCGTGGGTTCGCATAGCTGTTCCTGACGCAAAACCGTTCATATACAGCAGATTTAGCAAAAACGCAGAACTGTTCATTTCAAAGCGGTTTATTTCACAAATTAAAACACAAACAACAGGAATAATAAAATGTGATGGAATGAAAAGCTGTTTGTTTTAACCGTGGAATTTTTCAAAGGTTCAGTTAAGATATTTCAACGCAGCCCCTGAACCACTATTAAGCATGAACTCAACCTAGAAAACAGATGGAAACTCATGGAAAACACGAAAATAGTCATTTTCACATGAAGACGCAGTTGTGCGAGCCCATGGTTAAATATTGCGTTTTCACATTGAAAGAAACGACTTGTTCCAGAAGTTTACTTCTACAACAAAACAAACGACATATTTGCCTACAAAGTAGAATGGAAGTGAAAACAAAATCAAACAATGAAAAAATAAACAAAAATAGGAATAGAAAGAAAAAAAACCTGTTTATGACAAAATTTCGACATCATCTAATAGCAAAGATTTGAAAATTCGCTTTATAGTTGTGGTAGTCACAGAGATATGACAGGTTATATCACATATTATTTAAAAAAATGCTATGGGAGCTAAGACTCCAATAATTTAGTCAGTTAATTTATTTAAAGATATTTATCAGTTTACAGCAAACCTATAGCTAGTCATACGACAAGCTAAAGAACAGAAACCCCCGAAAAAAAGTACAAAATAAAAATCGTATTACGTCTGATCAGCGAAATATTCACAAATTGTGTCTCATCAGCCAGGGAAACTTTTTTTACAGACGAAAAAAATATGAATAAAAACAAACAAACATCTATACGAAAAAAATAAGTACTTTCTTTGAAAAAACAAAACAGAAACAAAAACAATACTACACTATTTTCTGAAAACATCAAAATAAGGTACTATACGGCTTTGATGGGTTTTCCAGTTAATTCTTTACATCTTCTCATTCTTGCCAGGTAAGGTTAAGAAGGTTGAAATAGGTTAGGGTCAGGGGGCTGATAAAGGATATAATTACGCATTAAGACTTATGCTCCCTGTAATTTTTTTTTATTTTTCTATTTTTTTACGGTTTTACTATATCAGCGAAAGGAAATGGTTTTGCTATTGTTCCATAGTTAAGAGAGAGAGAGAGAGAGAGAGAGAGAGAGAGAGAGAGAGAGAGAGAGAGAGAGAGAGAGAGAGAGAGAGAGAGAGAGAGAAAGAGAGAGAGAGAGAGAGAGAGAGAAAGAGAGAAAGAGAGAGAGAGAGAGAGAGAGAGAGAGAGAGAGAGAGAGAGAGAGAGAGAGAGAGATCGGTATATTTAAAAACTATCGTAGCATAGCTAAATTCAGTTTTTTCACAAAAATCATACATTTAAACAAAAATCACACACTACAACTCGGCATTAAAAACTGATGTGAAAAAAGGCACAAATGAGTTTGCGTATTGATTGATTCGTACTTTAGGGGGTACAAGTTTATTTCGTAATCGAGTTCGGCTATTGGGAGGGGCTGGTTCGGGTAGTAGTGATCGATGGCTCTTATTGGCTAGGATGAATTTTCCAAATTGGTGAATAAGGTGTTCCAGCCGGACTTTAAGTGGAGATAAATTTAATTTAGCGAGGGCTTGATCGTAGGGTATGCCACGGTCTCGGAGTATAATCCTTGTTGCTCTTTTCTGGACGCACTCTATGTCGCGTAATAGGTACGCTGTGCGGATAGAAGATGAGCCCCACACCAGGAACGCGTACTCGAGCAACGGGCGAACATAACATGTGTAGGCATGGAGAACGCTTTTAGTATCACACCCAAAACGCCTCATTTTGGTAAGTGTCTGAAGGCTTGCATTAGCCTTGTGGACGGTTTAATTAATATGGGCACTGAAACTACAGTCACTAGTGAAAGTTACTCCTAAGATTTTTATTTCGTTCACAATCGGGAAAGGGACTAGAGGCATATCTATATTCCGCTTCAGAGGGTTGAAACGAATTATCTTCGACTTGGCTACGTTAATGGTAAGATCATGACTTGAGCATTCGGTCTTTAGCTGATCAAATAACTGGTCTGAAAACTGCTTTGTTATGATAGTGTTTTCGACCAGGTAAGCGAGCACTACGGACAGATCATCTACAAACTTGTAACGGTCGTCGTGATGGTTAAGCAGTGAATTGATTACAGCCAGGAAAATTATTCCAGCTAATTTTGTGCCTTGTGGGGCCCCGCAAGAAGTATCTGACCTTGATGAATCCGAATCGTTTTCGTGGAGTGCAAAGACTTTGTGTTTTCGGCTAGTTAAGAAGTCAAGTACAAGGCCAAGGGTGCATCGTTTGGCCCCCATTTCCTGGAGATTCATGCCTGCAGTCCGGTGGCGGATTAGGTCAAAGGCCTTTCGGAAATCCACTGCGCAAATGTCGACGAAACAGCTACCTTTTTCAAGCCATTGGAGGACGCAGTCAAACATCCGTACTAGGTAGATTGTAGTACTACACTTAGGGAGTCCACCGTACTGGAATTTATCAATACGCCCATGAATTTGTTTCAGAAGAAACTTGAGTATAAAGGCCTCAGTTACTTTCGCCGAACAAGGTGTAAGTGAGATAGGGCGGAGATCGTCGCATGTACTAGGGGCGCGCTTTTTTTGGAATAAATCTAATATAGGCCCTTTTTCACTGTGACGGGAAAAAGCCAGAAGCAAAATACTCGTTAATGATGCTGGACAGTGGTAATGCAATGAAGGCTGCATACTCACGTAGCAGTTTGGCAGGTAATTCACCAGGGTATGAAGATGTATTCGGTTTGATCTTCCGTAATTCCGTGTAAACATCAAACTCACTGACTATTATGTTGTTCTCAGGCTCACATTTTTCAAGTATGGTGGACTTTTCATGAGCCGTAATAGTTGGATAGGTAGTACAGATCTTGGTGAAGAATTCACTCACTTCTTCTGCACTGATTAAGGACCCGCCATCATTGCTGATCTTTACACTGCTGTCAAAAGCTTGGCCGGCCACCTTTTTCACAGCGTTGTGCCACTTTTTGGGGTCTGAAGTAAGTAATTGGGAGGGCATGGTTTCACGACCATACCGAGCTTCGGCTTTCTTTACCATAGAGACTATTTGATTTCGCAATTTCTTGCCGTTGATTATATCACCACGGGAGTAGAGGCGAGACCTCTCTTTTATTAGTGATTTAATAGCTGGAGATATCCATGGTTTGTCGTAATCACTAACAACAAATGATTTTGTCGTAAAGATCTTTAGGTATTGACTGTATAACGTGGCATTGAAATCGGATACCTTAGTTTCCAAGAGCCCGGTATTGTACACTTCGGGGAAGTCATATGTGCCAATCCATCGACCGTATTCACAGATGGCCGACTCCGTACAAGGACGAACAGTGACACGGGATAGTTTGGGCTTTGGTAAAGACTCTCTTGCTTTCCAAAGAATTGCGTTGTGGTCTGACATACCAACGGGACCAAGAGAAAAGGGAGGGGAGTAAAAATCATCACAATTTGTGAGTATAAGGTCCAATATGCCCCCCAAAGAGTGGATGGGTATGTGTACTACTTGTTTTAAAGACAAACAAGATGATAACCAACTCTTCTTGGTTTGGTTAAAGTCTCCTCCTATAATAAAAGTATGGCTACTGTATATACTTCTCAGGTGATCAACAGTCGTTTGGAGGTAGAAGACCAAGTCACCCCGGTTTCTTGGACTTTCCGGGTAATATACTGAAGCGACTATAATACAAGAAAAGCGACGGGGAAGAGATTTTGGTTTGCAAATCGCCCAGATTACTTCATGAGCTGGATCAAATAATTCCGGTAATAATTTGCAAGGGATGTCTTTCCGTATGGACAAGGCAACACCTCCACCTAGTCTATGCTCACCTCGATCAGCACGTGTGCTCAGGAAAATTTCGTGGCCAGCCATATGACCTGACAACCTATCAAGATTCCAAGTTTCTGTAACTGCGATAACTGGGATACTATTTTGACGGACGATAACTTCAAATTCTTCCATTTTGTTACACAATGACTGGCAGTTTAAAACGAGAAAATTCGGCATTCTATTTTTCGAATTAAAAGTCACTGACCTTAAGATTTAGGTTCATCCATTTTCCGAATTACATTTTTGAAACTTACTTTATACGTTGAATAAGGAAGTTTAAGTCCTTTTCAAAGAACATGCAATGTTAAAATTCTGGCTCAGTGAATGGATAGATCTACCTTTGATGATGATGAGTGCAAAGACGTCAGTTCCTTTTGGTCAGATGTCAGGTTTGCGGTCGAGCGAAAGCCCACGTAACTACTTACCTATTAACTCGACTATTTACTTAAACCTTGACTATTTAGTTAAAAATATTATAAATAAACCAAAAATAAATAAACTATAACCTAAATATATGAAAAAATAGATAAATAAATAAATAACTGAATTAAAATAATAATACATAAATAAAAATATAAAAGATAAATGATAATAACAAATCTAGTCTCCATCACTCTCCAATACTGTTGTTCCTTTTGGTGCAAGTTACAGCTGCAGGCGCGTCGCAAAGTCACTTGTTTCACAACGAACATACACCTCAACAAACGGATAATCTCACAAAGCAACCCTTTTTTTCCTTGCTTGCAACTTGATATTCAAAATAAATTGTTTTTCTGTCTTTAACTTTACTCTCTAAATTTTCTCTAAAATCTTCCTCATGTTGTCTATTGACTTGGCAATACTATTACAGACAAAGATAAGGTATTGTAGGAACTCTGGAACAAAAGAACAAACTGTAGAATCTAAGGGCGGGGTCCCCTCTTTTTTTTCTTAGAAAGATGAAAATGTCACTTAAGAAGTATCAATACACCAAACCAACAGACAAGCGTAACGACCTATGCAGCCATCACTCTTATACCGGTAAGACATAACGACATCTACTTCCGACTGTGCGTCTTTAAGTTGATTTTCAAGAAATCGTAACAGTGACAGTGAAACTTCCAAATAACATAAACTAGGCTGCCCCACTAGACAAAATAAATACTTTAGCATCATTTAAATATTTAATAAACAGAAAATAATAAAATGAACATGGCTAAAACTGAACTCTAGTTTTGTTCGAGAATTATTCAGTTATAGATCTGCATACGACCAGTTCAACAGTCCAACAAATCATCATGAACATAAATTAAGCAGCACTCAAATGCACTGTTTGTTTCATGTAGTTTCAGTCAATAAAACATTATTGGAGAATAATCTGCAAAAGTCATTCCCGAATTCACAAGCCCACGCGAGGAAAAATTCAATTTTTTTCAATGATAGTTTAACTTTCTTTCTATCTAAATTTTCCACTTTTTCACTAAGGTTTAGATCTCTCTCTGGTCTTGATTCCTTAGATTTTGACTTCTGATTTAAAACTCTATTGAACATGGCTTTTATATCTGAGAAGGCAGCCATGACGTAATAATTTGGAAGAAGAGCATGAGGACCAATTAGGGTCTTCCGAACACCCTCACGTGTTGATTTTATCATTTCTGTAGATGACTCTAATTCTGGGTGCTGAAAATGAAAATTAGAAAAAAATGGAATGGGTAGGCTTAAGCCGCTAAAACCAGCGTCAAATAGATATGTGTAGGGGTAGCTTACACCACTATCCAAATTTAGGATAGCTATAGGCCACTTTCATATGCTAACTTACAACATACAACTGCCCTGAATATACTAGTACGTACAAACCAAATATCCTCGTATTTCCTGTCTCTAAATGCCGATACTAAGCCTAAATACAAAAAAAAAAAAAAAACAACTAAAAACACCAATTGAGACTTATCTAAAGAAATAAATGCAAAAAAAGGACAAATATGCGGTCAAATTCAATTTTGAATAAAATTTGATTTTAGATTAGGAGTCTTCTAGGGTAGTTTTTTCATCGGTAAAATTTTTTCATTTGAATATAGATTATCAGCCTCATTCAAATAAGTCCAGACATTCTAATAGATCGTAAACAGATAATTCATTTTTTTTATTTTTAACTTAGCTGTTACTCTGATTCGCCACAATTTAAAAGGCATAGTATGAAATACAGAAAAAATCCTTTGGTTTATTGTAACAATAAACATGTTCAAATTCACGAATCCCCTTTCTAGTTTAGCCAATGGTGATAAGTAATTCCAATTCCTATTATCCCTTCTCTCATGGATCACTACTAAACCAATAACTGACTGTGCAAACCATGAATATGGCCGCTGGATTGCCGAATATGATTTACCAGAGGCTTCAACGGACATTTCTCTTGAGCAAAGGGTGAGTGCTTTCAGTGAAAAATTGTACACCAGGTACCTCAAGATATTTCCAACAAAGGCTGTGAAGTGAATACGACAAGCCAGGGATTACGCCCGCTATTAAGGCCCGATCCGTGAACGCAGTCGTCTTTACTCACTCGAGCGACAAGAGAAATCAAGGAGCGACCAAAAGAAACCTAGTAGTTAGCATGATAAGAAATGCAAAACGCAAGTATGGTCGTGAAAAAGTTGACCCCCATCTCAACACTGAACTTGCAAAGTGACATCGCTCAGTCAAAGCGATGAGTGGACATTTTTCAAAAACCAGTGTCAAGATACCTGACGATAATGGGCGAATATTGGGATCTAGTGACTTTAATGCATTTCTCACCTCCATTTATACCACTTTTTCAGCCTTTACCCCCTAGGAGAAGGCCTCGCTTGTTGATGATTGCCCCGACGAAGGCACAATAGCGCTCAGTGAATTTAGGTGTATAGTAAAATCAGGAAAGTAAAGACAAACGTCTCTCCTTTCCCAGGCGAAATCCCTACAAAGCTCATACGTGAATTTGGTTTATTCCTAGATCGTGGAAAAAGGCCAATATCCGTACAATTCCCAAAGTGAACCTGCCCATGTCGTGCGATGATTTAAGGCCAATCTCCCTAACGCCAAGCCTAGCAAAAGTGATAGAATCGTTCATTTTGCGACGGCTACTAGAGCGAGTAAGACAGACTATCGAAAAATACCAATAAGGCGGACTCTCAGAATGTGGGACGTCTATATACCTAGTCAGAATGTACGATCAGATCCTGAAATGGCTTGAAAAGCTAGGCTGTTTTGTCTACCTAGCAGCCATCAGCTTTCACAAAGCTTTTGATCTCCTATCACACCTAGTGGCCAGCCAAAACCTAAAACGAATGGGTGCTAAACCCCAAACGCTAACCATTGTGCTCGATTTTCGGTCTGAAAGACAGCAAAAAGTATTTGCTTTACACGAAGAGCACTGTGACTCAGAGTGAAGCAAAATAACCAGTGGTGCCCCGCAAGAGATGAAACTGGCAGGCATAACGTTTCTTGCCATCATCGACTACTTGCTGGTAGAGCATACCAACAAATACAAATCTGTCGAGGATTTGTCGCTCTTAGTCCCTTATCTGCTTCATGGAAATGTCCGCACCAAACAATTCACCGAAACCACTTTCGATCTACTAAGTTCACAGTGCTCTGATACGAAAGTCACTGTTAACTCTAAGTTAAAAATACTTAAACTGATCCTGCTAAAGAAACCTCGTCCCCCCTGAAGTTCTTTTCCCTGTTGTGAGTGAGGTGAAAATACTAGGTGTCATTTTCTCACGTGATTGCATCTTTACTACCCACATTAATAGTGTGGCCCGTAAAGCAAACGCATCTCGGCAGACCCTTTCAAAAATGCGTCGCTTCGGGTGCAACACTCACAGTCTTCTACGAGCATACCTGTGCTGCGAACGCCCCATACTTGAATACGTCTGTCCCATCTGGAGCCCGTCAGTATTAAGAACCGCCTATTTAATGCAGGAAATGGAGTCAGTCCAAAAACGGGCAACCAGGATCGTCCAGAGCAATAGAGACATTTCCTACCAAGATGTCCTAGCAACCCTTGAACTCCGAAGTATGGAACTCCGTTTGGGTGACCTTATTCTGAGGATTGGCAAAATGCTGCTGTCTAACACTCCTCATCGTGACATTTTACCCTCTGAAGCCCTGACAGTCAGCCGTACGAGACGGAAGCTAAAACTTGTGCCTGTGCGTCCTCAGACAAGCTACCAACTTTTTCGTTCCTTTTTTTTTACGTCAATATATAATAGTGCATAATAACATATTTTTTTATTTCAACATCAAATTAGCAATTTGAGCTACTATTGTTGTTTAAATAAACCCCTCTCTCTCTCTCTCTCTCTCTCTCTCTCTCTCTTAATCTGATTCTACGTATTAGAAGGACATTTCGTTCAACGTGATTGAAAGATCCGGAAATTAAATACTTGAGGATGACAGCCCCCCCCCCCCAAAGCCCTCAGGTCAAGGGTTGTAAGTTATACCCTGGGGGAATATAAGGTATATATATATATAGAAAGGGTGATCGTATAACCTTTTGAGGGGGCACATTGGATTGGTAATCAGAAGTTCTACTGCTCTTTTTAAGATTCAGTGTGACCAGAAGGTGGACACCCCCCACACCTCATATTTTTCCAAAATACATCTGATTTTAATTTTGAGATGGCCATTTGTTGCCGTAGAAACTTCGAAATCGGAGGGTGGATACCCCCCACCACACCTCTTTTTTTACTTAAAAGCATCTGATAGAAATTTTGGGAGGGCCATTTGTTGTCGTAGAACTTCGAAAACAGCTCATTCGATTTGGAATTGAAAGGGACAATGCCTTTTTTAATAGTCGAAAGTGATTGGAGCACAACTAACCCCCTTCCCTTTCCCACCATTTCCCCAGACACATCCAATCAAAATTTTGAGAGAGACTTTTGTTTAATGTAATTGAAAGGACCAGGAATTATGTCTTTGAAGACGACACCCCCCACCAGCCCTCAAGGCAAGGTAAGTTATGCCCAGTGGGCATATAAGGTATAAATAGAAAGGGTGATCGCATAAACTTTGGAGGGTGCTCGTTGGATTGGTAATCAGAAGTTCTAGTGCCCTTTTAAAGATTCAGAGTGATCGAAGGGGGGATAACCCCCACCCATCCAAACCTCGTATTTATCCGTAATGTATCTGATAAAAATTTTGACATGGCCATTTGCTGTCGTAGAAACTTCGAAAAAGGCTCATTCGATTGCAAATCGAAAGGGTTAGTGCCCTTTATATTAGTCAAAAGTGATAGAAGTGCAAAAAGCCCCCTCCCCCCAAGCCCATCAATTCCCAAACCACATCTAATCAAAATTTTGAGATAGCCATTTTGTTCAGTGTAGTTGAAAGGTATTTGACAACCTTCTCAAGACCAGATCCTTATTTGGACTTTATTGAAAAAAAAGGCTGTGCATTGTCAGTTCAGTATACATATAATGATATACATTCCTGAAAGTTTTAATAATTTTTAATTTATTAAAGTTAAAAAGTTAAAACATGTTTAACGTATTTTGTTTATTTAAATCATACAATAAATAACCAAGTCAAACTCAAACCAGCAAAAATTAACATGGGTAGGGCTGACAAACCCCATGCCTTCTCAAGACCAGAACACAATTCGCACTTTACTGAAAAAAAAATATTTAAAATGTTTTCACTTTGTTTTTACTTGATGTTTTTACTAGATGTATCAAGGGTGAAGTCCTCCTCCTTGCACTCTAATTATAGCGCGAGTGTCTGATGCCCTTTTTAAGAGTAACAACAGATTGGAGGCAAGCAGCCCTTCTCTTAGGCCCATCCATTTTCCAAGCACATCCAGTCAAAATTTTGAGACAGCCATTTTGTTCCGCATAGTAGAATGGTCCAGCCATTATGTCTTTAGGGATATTGGGCATATCAATCCCCACAATTATGCAATTGGCCCATTATGCTTTAAAAATAAATGTTGCTCTAAAAATAAATGAAAGGCATTGTGTTAAATGTTTGCCAATAAGACACCTCAGTAATATATCGAGAACGGTATTAAGTTGAAACTTTTGGGGATACTATTATTAGTACTTCTGCTCTTACTATTTAAATAAATAAAAAAAGTGTAAGATAGAATGTTCTGGGAATGATATTAAGGTTTATTTTTCAGGTCAACTTCAGAAGCTATAAAATTAAATTAAAAAATACTTTTTGTGTCAGGAATAAAAACTGTTGAAAAAGTTTCTCCAATATACAAATGGCAACCCATGCTATGGATTCTTATAGAAGAAAACAGAAAAGGTATAAAATATTTTTTTCCATGAAAATGACTATGTCAGTAAAAAACGAACATAAATTAATTTAAAAAACTTTTTCCAAACGACAAGTTTTACAAAGGAAAGTAAAGAGTTCCATTAAGCCAAGAATGAGCAAAAATAAAGTCAAATAATCTTCCAAGCGTAAAACTATCACAAATCACTATCAATAAATGAATGAAACTCAAAACAAACAGAAATTACAATAAATAGCCGAGTAAAACTCAAAACGAGCAAAAATCAACATAAGTAGGGCTGATAACCCCCATGCCTTCTCAAGAACAGAACACAATTTGCGCTTTAATGAAAACAAAATACCCGTGAAATGTTTTCACCGTTCTTACTTTCATAAATGAAAAATTATCAAAACCTTAGCGAAAAAATGCCTCTATATGTTAATTTACCTGACAATCAACGGTCATTTGTTTTGTCAAAAAAAAAAAAAAAAAAAAAAAAAAAAAAAAAAAAAAAAAAAAAAAAAAAAACCTCAAAGTTATAATTCCTGGAGCTTTCAATTACATATTTTCCTCAAAGACATAATTTCTAGACCTTTCAACTACGTCGAACAATTACAAATTTTGATTGAATGTGTTTGGGAGAATGGGCGTGGGAGGAGGTTTAATTGCCCTCCAATCACTTTCGACAATCAAAAAGGGTACTAGCCCTTACAATTTTCAATCGAATGAGCCTTTGTCGAAGTTTCTAGGACAACAAATAGCCATCTAAAAATTTCTATCTGATGTATTTTGGGGAAATACGAGGTGCACGGGGGGGGGGATATCCACCCTCCCATCACTCTGAATCTCAAAAGTCGTCTTAAACCGTTTGATTAGCAATCCAAAGAGCCCATTCCAAAGTCTTTATGACCACCCTTTCTATACAAACTTTATATGTCCCCAGGACGTAACTTACAACCCTTGCCCTGAGGGCTCTGGAGGGGGTGTCATCCTCAAAGAAATAATTTCCAGACCTTTCAACTGCGTTGAACACTATCTCAAAATTGACTATCTTGACTATCTCAAAATTTTGATTGGATGCGTTTGGGGAAATGGTGGGATTAGGAGGGGTGTTAGTTGCCCTTCAATCACTTTTGACTATCAAAAATGGCACTTACAATTTTCCAATGGAATGATCCTTTTTCGAAGTTTCTGGGACAACAAATAGCCATCTCAAAATTTCTATCAGATATATTTTGGAAAAATACGAGGTGCAGGGGGGGGGGATATAAACCCTCCCATCACTCTGAATCTCAAAAGGCGCATTAAAACTTCTGATTAACAATTCAATGAGCCCATTCCGAAGTTTTTACGACGACCCTTTTTATACGAACTTTATATGCCCCAAGGGCATAACACAATCCTTGCCACGAGGGCTCTGGGTGGAGGAGGGGGGGGTTGTCATCCTCAAAGACATAATTTATAGACCTTTCAACTTAGTTGAACAAAATGACGATCTCAAAATTATGATTGGATGCGTTTGAAGAAATGGTGGGCGAGGGAGGGTGTTAGTTGCCCTCCAATCACGTCCGACTATTAAAAAGGGTACAAGCCATTCCAATTTCCAATCAAATGAATCCTTTTTGAATTTTCTACAACAACTTCTTCGACACGGAGTGCCCTGATCTAAAAAAAAAAAAAAAAAAAAAAAAAAAAAAAAAAAAAAAAAAAAAAAAAAAAAAAAAAAAACATTGTCCCCACATGCTCTGTCTGTGATATATATATGAATCTTTTCAAAACCTTATTTTAATATTATTATATATCCAACGGCATTAGACAGTAATTCTTATTTGTAGTGTAAGTTCCAACGAATATAAAAGCTAGGAGTCCATCGAACACTTGGACAATAAAATCTTGAAAAATGTCATTAGTGGACTTAATTAATTTGGTTCCTGAATGGTCCATATCTATATCTTGTTTCGTTTAGCGTATATCTGAGCCTCTGTTTTACTGGGCCAGAAGTTTATCTGAGCCTCTGTTTTCTGAAAGATTTACTCGGCCAGAAGCTTTGCCAAAACATAATATTTCAGATATAGCAGTTCTTTGAATAAATATACATATTTTTATAATTCATTCAACCGAATGTTTGGAATGGTGACATGACTTGCATGGCTGTAATTGAAATTTAGTAATGGTAAATGAATGTAAATGAAATGGTAAATGGTAATTGAAAATGGTAAATGAAATTTAGCATTCAAACGTCGCTTCAGAATTTAGCATTCAGGTTAGTCGAACGTTACCCGTTGCTGACGTTCGGTGAACGTCCTTTGACTGAACTTATGCTAGTACACATTCTAAAAAAAAAAAAAAAAAAATAAGACTTAGGGAACGACAAACATCTCAGTCTTTGCAAGACCATCAAGATTCATCTATTTCTATCGTATTTCTATTTTAAAAAAAAGGACACAAAACTCCAAAGTCGTGACGATTCATGAGCAGAAACACAGATTCGATAAATAGAAGATGCGCTAGGGACAAAACCATTGATGGATAAGGATAAGGAGTTAAGGATATAAACAGTTAACTGTAATTTGTTTTCAAATAACCTAAACTTCGGCTAAAGTAATGCAAAAGACACTACATGACTTTATAAGGAAACTTTAGCTTACATTCCTTACGGCCCTCTAAGACACATTCTTGGCATTCAGTGGGGATTCTTGCATATGGTATTGTTTCTTCTTTTTAAGTTTCTTTTAAGCTATCTTTAACGCAGGAATACTTATCTTAACACAGTTTATATATATATATATATATATATATATATATATATATATATATATATATATATATATATATATATATATATATATATATATATATATATTCTTTTATTTCTTAAATTTGTGTTCTGTTGAATTTTGTCAATTCTTGTTCGAAGCACAAATGTCTATACATCGAGTACAAAACATAAACCGTTTGGTAGCCGTTTCCTAAGTTTTTTGTCACAAAGTGTTGTCATAAGTTGTAAAAAATGCTATTATTCTTCTTCCGTTCCCCTTTCCTTCTAGTTCTCTTTGCCAACATATTTGGAAGTTTCTCTTATTTCAAAAATCCGTCATTCTTTTTCTCGTCCACAAAAAGTGTAGTAGTTGGAACTTTTTCATATCAAAGTTTTTTTTCGGTGTATCTAGAATTCTAAGACAAAAAAAAAATGTGTCTATCAGACAGCCTTTAACAAGTCAAAACCCGAAACGCATTGTTCAGCTTTTCCGCTCTCCTACAAGATTTAAGGTGCATTACATAACACCTTTTGAACTTCTCCAGACGATTTTCCTTATCAGAAATTAATACTTTGTTTAATGAAGTACAAGTGTTCCATTCAGTTGTTTACACAAAAGCCTTAGAGGAGTTATTTGTTTTCTTAGAAGATATAATGTTTCAGCGATAAAAGCTATTCGAGTTTACCGAATCGACTAACCACGTAATACAAACACCTGAAATAAATGAACAAGACAGGAGTATTCTCATTTTTCTCATGATTTACCATAATATTGTGAAGTTTCTTGTTGTTTTTGCTTGCTTGCTTATTTTTAAGAGTAGGAATTAATTGAAGTTCATTTTGGTGTATGGCAAGGTGAATTCCATATTTTTTTATTCAATGTCAAAAATGAATGTAGCAAGTTCTTTGGAGATTATTCAAATTTCCTTACGAACTTTCAAAATTAAGCTGAACAAGGACTCTGATTATAATATAAAATATGGTTAATTAATTTTTGAGCCGCTTACTTGTAACTATTATAAGAAACAGGACAAAAAAAAGAACAAAACAAACAAACAAAGGAGGACACGAATAAAGTCTCGCGTGTTCAGGCGACTTAATCAAAAATTTACTCCCACCCAAATAACACAAAAACATCGTCCTTAGCCTTATTTAAATTACATTTAAATTAGCCTTGTACTAAAATTTATATTACAGCATAGGGAGCTTTCCATGAAAAAGCCAGGTTCCGGTAGCATTTGATTAAAAAAAAAAAAAAAAAAAAAAAAAAAAAAAAAAAAAAAAAAAAAACACATATTACACACATTTGAACTTTCTTTAAGCAAAAAGGGAACTTACAATGTATATTTGCTGGATTGCATCTTCAATGGCCTCTTCCGCAGAATTAAAATTGACTGATGAATTTAAGTTTGTTGAGACCTTCAGAAGATTCATGGTCGCTTCACCCGAGAGATCTGACAAATCACCGTTAAACAACAGCATAATATAACAATAGCCAACCAACACATTGAATACGTTGAACTGAACCAAAGGCGAAGGATCTTTTTTCTAAAAGAGATTAAATTCAAAATACAAATATACAATTTAAGGTCAAAACTCAGTACTGAAGCATGACAGCAAATTTTAAATCTTATTTTGTCGATGATGGTTATTGAATATATAGCCAAAATATTTGCATAGATTGTAATAATGTATTATTCACTGTCTTCACAAAGAACCTCGTTATCTTCTCTTGTTTTCTATTTAGTACATTGCGAGTTTCTTTTATGCGCAAAAAAGGACTTGCGCTGCTTTCACATTCGACCCTGTGTTTCACACTGCCACGAAAAAAAACCGCATAATACCATATGCTGAGTTAAATTTACCAAAACATGAAGGTAAAATCTCAGATATCACTAGTGCAAATCATCTACTTAAACAGGCTCAAACATGCAAAGAGAGGATGAATCTGACGGTGTTTCTTAAAGAAATTAGCTTAACTAGCAGCGATGATTCATGCCGCCAAAAAAACCTGACCTGTAAAAAAATACACCCGTGTTCAGTTCGATTTTTTTTAGCTTGGCTTCGAATCTACCCCTCTTGGGCTATAAACGTTGGCAAGGCTGTTCCCAGAATCTGACTCTAATTCTAGTTCAAATTTAAGCTGTTTTTTTAGGCTTGTACCAATTATCTTAGTCTTTCAAATACTACAACTAGGAAAAAAGTGAAAATAGGAGCTCAAAAATACCTATCTCGACTATAATTTCGGCTGCAGTTCTATTTTTGATAGTTTCATACACGTACCTCAGCTAATTTTTTAGTTAGTTAAAAGCCACTCTTCTCAATCTTTAATTTAATACCTATATTATCATAATAATCCATTTCGGATTATGAGAGGATATTAGCCTTGACTGTTGTACAACCGTAACTGAACGTATTTTACTCACCGATAGACACAAAAAATAAAAGGTTTACCTCTTTATTTCCAGAAAAAAATAATTGTGTATTATTGAATATTCTTTGGTTCCGAATATTACCTGTTAAAATTCCTTAGCCAATTTACATGTCAGAGCAAAGGATCATGCAACAAGAGTTTTTTTTATATATGCCAATATGCTCTCGCTGATATACATATTTCAGCTATATCGCTTACTCCATTCCATCTATGTGCCAGTTGAATAGAGCAATATACATTACATATGTCTTGCTTTGGGATTAAGTATGGCATAAAAGATTGGTATTTGCTTTAGTGACTGTCAAACATTGAGACTACTCTTTCTACAACTGAGAATGTGGACGTTAACTACTTTAGCTACAGGTGGACTCAGTTAAAATCATAGGAAGAGGAGCTATTAGAGAATATTTAAATTACATTTTTAGACCTAGACATCCAAAATATCTCTCAAGGAGGAAGACCCCTTAGAACAGCGGTACTAAAACTACAACTACTACTAATGAGTCAATGCAGCACTAAGCCGCCTGAGGCTAACAAAGCTACGCAGGCTCCTCCTCAATCTCAATCTATTCAAAGCCTCCCTCTTTACACCCTCCTAAGAAGTTACCATTTCCTTTAAATCTTTATTTAGGACATCCTCCCAACCCAGACGAGGACGACCTGCTTTCCGTGTTGCTCCAGACGGTTGGCCAAAAAGGAAAATTTGCGGCAAAATGTCATCTTTCATCCGCAGATCGTGGCCTAGCCATCTCAACCTTTCTTTCATTATAGCCCTAGAAACCGGTATTGGACCACACTTTTCACGTAGGCTACTGTTTGACATACAGTCAGTCAGTTGGGTACCCAAAACAACCCCATAGCACCCATACTTCAGAACAATGCTTGGCCACTGTCATCACTGTACGGAAAAGGATTTCCTCTTTGTGCGTATGTGTATTACCATATTTTTGTCTGAACTTACGATTATTTCACTAAGTTTTTTAGTAGTGCAGATCTCAGGACAACCATTTTTCTTCAATTCATCTTTGAAAGCTTCTTCACTTTCCAGAACTTTTGACTTCGATCTAGAAAAAAGATGTAAACAACACAAGATAAAAATAGACATGAAAGATTTCTGAAAAGACATATACCCCTACAACTAAAAATAACAAAGACTATTAGCATACTTACCCTTTCCTCTCATTGAGGCCGGTAATCAAACAGTCCCATAAGCTATTCATCATGGAACTCCAATACAACATGTTGTACTGAGTAAGGTTTTTTTACAAAAGCTATCATACAGAAAAAGTATATTATCATTTATTTGCAAGTTTATTGATATAATAATAATAATAAAGCACGAGACAATAAAGTATCCCAGCAGTATAATTTTCTGCCTTAGAGTTCCTAAAAGCAAAGAGTTGGAATATTCAGTTGTCAAAAGACTGAGGACAGCCGCTGGCCCTAATTAAGTCTACAATATATGGTTTACCATATATCAGCGTAAGACCTTTATAGCCACCCATGTATCCTTGGACCCCTCTTCAGTTCACCGTTACCGTATCGGGCCATTACTTTTTGTCCTCTACGAATTTTAATCATCTACAAAAAACACAAACAATAGACAAACAAAACAACTAAAACACTAATAATTCTAGAACACAGTGCAAAGTGTCTACGTCAAAAATGCCCTCAATATAGTCTGTTCTCTAAACCAAAAAGTAATAAAGACAAGTGCTTTTATTGACAGATTCAAGTTATAGTAAATATGTAAAAAACACGAAGCAGACCTAGATAGAAACCGATAACAACTCTACACTCTTTCTATAGCCACAGGAGCCATGCCAACGTGTCATAATTTGCGTGTTGGTAAAAAGTTCATGGTTCATGCAAATTATGAAAGGCATTGCAAGTTCCTAATCTGTATTTCTTTGGAAGATGGACTATGCTAAACTTAGAGCATCTTGAATAAACTTTCAATGAATAACACTTGGACAAATAATAAAAAAAAAATACTACTTTTTAGAACTGATATCTTTTACAGCACTCGATTACTAAGATTTGGAAAATCAAACAGTTCGTGGTAACGAACTGAAGTAAGAAGCGACCCGGCTCAATAGTAACCGAAACTCTAAAAAACGGAATTTTTATAACAATAGTCACATCAAAAGAATCACATTTTGATGCAGTTTTAAATACATAAGTTTTGTTAAGTTTAGACTTGCCCATCAAAAGTTACGAGCCTGAGAAAATTTGCCTTATTTTAGAAAATAGGGGGAAACACCCCTTAAAAGTCATTGCATCTTAACAAAAATCACCATCAGATTCAGCGTATCAGAGAACCCTACAGTAGAAGTTTCAAGCATCTATCTACAAAAATGTGGAATTTTACATTTTTTGCCACAAGACAGATCACGGATGCGTGTTTATTTGTTTGTTTGTTTTTTTCCCCAGGGGTGATCGTATCGACCCATTGGTGCTAGAATGTCGTGTGAGGGCTCATTCTAACGAAAATGAAAAGTTCTAGTGCCCTTTTTAAATGACCAACAAAAATTGGAGGGCACCTAGGCCCCCTCCCAGGCTCATTTTTTCCCAAAGTCACCGGATCATAATTCTGAGCCATTTTATTCAGCATAGTCGAAAAACCTAATAACTATGTCTTGGGGACGACTTACTCCTCCACAGTCCCCGTGGGAGGGGCTGCAAGTTACAAACTTTGACCAGTGTTTACACATAGTAATGGTTATTGGGAAGCGTACAGACGCTTTCAGGGGGATTTTTTTGGTAGGGGGAGGGGTTGAGGCGATGGGGTTATGCGCGGGGATCTTTCCATGGAGGAATTTGTCATGGGGGAAGAAAATTTCCATGAAGGGGGCGCAGGATTTTTTAGCATTTTTTAAAGAACAATGAAAAAATAAATATGAAAAGTTTTTTAAACTGAAATTAAGGAGCAGCATTAAAACTTAACTGGAACAGAAATTATTACGCGTATGAGGGGTTCATCTCCACTCAATACCTCGCTATTTACTCTAAAGTAGCTTTATTAATTTCAATTATTTATTCTACGGCCTTTGTTATTCAGGGGTCATTCTTAAGGAATTGGGACAAAATTTAAGCTTTAATGTAAAGAGCGAGGTATTGACGAGGTGGTGAACCCCCTCATATACGTATTAAAAACATACGAATATGGAAGTTCGTTACGTAAGCTAATTCGTAAGTTACGTATATTTTTACTAATAAAAAGGTCCGTAAAAAATTAAAAGTTCTAGTTGCTTTTTTAAATAACCAAAAAATTGGAGGGTAACTATGCCTACTCCCCCGCTCTTTTTTTCTCAAAATCGTCCAATCAAAACTATGAGAAAGCCATTTAGCCATAAAAATAAATTAATATGCAAATTTCGTTTTAATTATTCATGTGCGGAGAGCCAAAATCAAAACTGCCTTAATTTAAAAACGTTCAGAGATTAAATAAAAAAAAACAAGTTTTTTTCAACTGAAAATAAGGAGCGATATCAAAACTTAAAACGAACAGAAATTACTCCGTATATAAAAGGAGCTGTTCCCTCCTCAGCACCCCACTCTTTACACCAAAGTTTTTTATTGTTTTAAAAAGTAGAGTTGAGAGAAAGAGTCAAACTTTAGCGTAAAGAGCGGGGCGTTGAGGAGGGAACAGCCCCTTTTATATTCGGAGTAATTTCTCTTCGTTTTAAATTTTAATATCGCTCCTTACTTTCAGTTAAAAAAACTTATTTTTTTTTTATTTAGTATTTGCGCAAGGACTAACTTTTAAGTTGGTAGCATCGTGTAAGACATTGTAAAGGAAAAGTGAGACTGGAATTACCTACTCAAAGAACAAACCGTTTCGTCAATTTGTTCGTTCCTTTTTTACATGCTAGTATTTAATAAGCTATAGTCACGTGTTTTTTCTTTTTTCTTTTTTCTTATTTTCGTTGTAAGTACTAGCGCCCTTTAGTTGGAATTTTTTCTCTAAACTATGATTGCTTGTATAAATAAAACCATTCTATTCAATAAGAAGCAGCGCATACCGAAAGTTCCACCATGGTTTCCATTGTGGGACCATTTCGATAGCTTTGCCACTAGCGACAAGTTTTTGAAATTCAGTCTTTTCTTCATCGTTTAACAAACTCCAAAGTTTGTCTGTGCTGGCAACATCAATTTCAGCAAATCTTTTCTCAAGGTCATCAACCTCTTCGTTTTCCTCATCTGAATCTAAAATAAAAGATTTAGGTTATTTTGCCAGATCCAGAACTAGGTATTCGTGTTCTTTTATTAAAAAGAATTTTTTTTTTTGCAAACTTTAGCAAACCCAACAAACTTTTTTTTTTACTACTTTTAAAATCATAAATAAACGCAAAAAAGGGTCACTAGTTATATGAACTAATAAAACAGTATACAGAGGAGAATGAAAATCTGTTTGTATGGCACTTGGCAGATTTAAGTTTGTTTTGATGTCTAGTAGGTCTACAGATCGGTGGGGAAGGTGGAAGAATAGATTGGTCTCTCACTTTTCTTCTCGTTATGTCACTTGAAACACTAACAGCATTTACCGTTACAAGTTGACAAACGGGGAAGGATACAAGAAAAATCATCATTAAGGAGTAGATGAAAAAAAATCAATCAAAATATATAAAAAAAAGTATCATTGGCTTTTTTCAACCTTTTTCTAAATCAAGGCATGGTCATACAACTCAACTCCAGCTGTAAGGAATCTCGGACATTCCATGCATACGAAAATTATTTTGTGACACTATTAAAAACAATGATACTTGGAGATTCGTAATTTATAAAACTTCAGAGTAAAATACATCTGGCTTTTAACTCAAATCATCAGCCACAAATATATTTTTCAAAACTACAACAACAGGCACATTAAATAAAAACCATCGAAAAACAGAGGTCAATCGTAAAAATCATGGCACTTGAGAGGAATATACAGTGCAGGCCTCAAGCCTTTATACATTGCATAGGACATTCATCCCGAAAAATATGATATTTAATTAATCTAAACCACAATTACAAACTTGTTGAACTGTTAAGTGCCTAGAGGTCAATACAACGGGAAGCACTTTTAATAGCGTCTTTATGTGACTCTTTTTTACAATACTGACTCCTAAATTAACTGGAAAAGAATTAAATCTGCTCATATATGTCAATATTGGAAGCAGTTACCCTATAACGATTAAAAGTCGGATTATTGCTCAAGGAAGAGAAAAATTTTAAAAATAAAATTTTAATATTTTTAAATTAATATTAAAATATTAAATATTAAAATAATATTAAAATTAATTTAAAATTAATATTTAAAATTTTAATAGCGTCTTTATGTGACTCTTTTTTTCAATAATGACTCCTAAATTAACTGGAAAAGAATTAAATCTGCTCATATATGTCAATATTGGAAGCAGTTACCCTATAACGATTAAAAGTCGGATTATTGCTCAAGGAAGAGAAAAATTTTAAAAATGAAATTAAGCTTCCAATTTCGAAACCAAAACTTGAAAATACATTCTACATGTCATTTATTATCCAAGTTCACATATTATCTAAGTTAGTAAAAAAAAAGGAAAATTCTATAGGAAAATAATGTTACACTAATTTTAATGAATGAAACAGCGAAAGTCAAACGTTCTAGGCACGAAAAAACTTAAAAGAAACAAAAAAAACAACAACAACTAATAAACACCACTTTCGGTTTTTTTTTTGCTTTTATTTATTTTTCTTCTCAATTTTACATAAAAAAATAATCTACGTCCATTTATTGTTTGACATCAGGTAGGACAGGACCCCAGCTGCCACTGAAATTAGAATATACAAAATAGTTGGGTAGAAAAATGTCAAATTTTCTGGTTTTAACTTTGGTGGGATACATATCATTCGGTGCTTTTTAGAATAGACTTAGTCAAGTCACCTTCCGAAAATTGTTTAGTATCTAAAGGCAAAACAGTTTTTTTTGGGGGGGAATAATACTTTGCGCACAAAGTTAATAGGAAAAGAGCTACTGCACAAATCATGACTGTATTGATTAAACTAATGGCTCTGAAGCTAAAATCTAAAGAAATGACTTAACCAGATTAGCTTCTAAAAGGTCCAAGTTTTATAAAATGAGTACTTCCAATATCGCTGCATGAGCGGTCGACAGTTTTAAGCTTAAGCCAAAATCCCCTAAAAATTCAAAATATTAAGAAATATGAACCGAATACACAATTTACGAAATATACTAAAGTCTGGGGAAAATTGAGGGTTAGAACAACGCATAAATGATATTGCAAAACTTCGAAGAATATTCAAAACTTCCAAAAACTTTGGTCTTGTAATTAGAAATCATACTTTTAAAAACCCTTAAATGTTATTCTGGCTCCGGAATCTAGATTCCGGAACAGAATTTTGTACTGAAATCTCTAGTGATAGAGATATGCAGCAAACCAAGTTTATTTTACAATCTAACAGATAAAAGGTTCTAAATCTATTGTTAAAAATAAACTATATCAGGTAACGTAACTTGATATATATATATATATATATATATATATATATATATATATATATATATATATATATATATATATATAGGAGGGGGGGCTAAATGTGAAGTCAGTCTTTCGTGAACCAAAGACAATGAGAAACATATAAGAGGTCTTTTCTTGTTTACTAATAACTACTAGCACTCTTGATTGTGCAGCTTCCATCGACTTTATTATAAAAAAGTGAAAATTACAAAGAAACTTGCATCAATGATACAGCTAATTTGTAATGTTATAAGATTAAACCCGAATATCTCTTTGTAAGCCATACTTAATCAATAATTTTTGTTTTCAAGAATTACGTAGAGTCAACATCAAATTTGCACAAAGTAGTTCATTGTCAGCTTTCAAACATTTTGCAAGCTAAGTAAGCAAGTTGATTTTATGCTAATAGGTCAATTGGGGACAAAATTGTGCTTTCTTTAACTTATCCCAAATCTTTAACTGCTGGAAATCCTACTGGTAGATGGCAACACTAATACCAGTTTCACTCTTATAACCAGGTTTGCGCTAATATTCTCATAAGTTTCTTGTGCTCTTTGGTTTGAACTGGTATACAGTAAATACACAGCTATTTTTTTACGGGTTTCTAGATTAAACTGTAGTGGTATCAACTCATGAAAATGTCAGGGAGGGGGGGGGAATGTTTGCTTTGCAAGATATAGAAGGGAGGGTCAGTTTTATATTTTCAATGGAAATGCCAAATAGGTTTTTTAATCTAGGGGGAGTAAGTGCCCTCTCTCCAATTTGATGTTCAACTATTGTAGAAAAGATTTCTTGCTTCTGATCTTTTTTTTAGATTGATTGTTGATTACTCACACTAAACAATTAACTCTCTGTAGACAATGGTTAAGATTTTAAAGCTCGAAATCTGAGAATAATAATAACTTATTTATTTATAACCCAATGCACAAAACAATGTGAGGATAGCGGAGTAAAAAGAGATAAAACAGAAATAAACAACAGAAAAAAAAACAACACAAGAAAAGAAAACAACACATAAATACAACAAAATCAACAAGAAAAAAGGTCAACAGAACAAATGGATGAGCCCCTGATATGGGGTAAGCCGTCGATATGCTTGTGCTGATAACTTATCATGATTTCCTGTAGTTTTGCAGTTATATCAGGAGCTTTGTATCTTCGGATTACTCTCCGATTTTGATACGATAGAGGTAGATAAAGCAGGTATTTACATTATTTATAGTAACATCTAAGTAGTTTAAGTCACTCTTTTTCAGTAGAATGAAGGTCCCAGAAAGATAATGTACAGAGTGATCACAAAAAAATGAATACAAAGAAACCAGAACCTTTCGATTATACTTAGACCGATTTGACACAATCTTAGAGTGTCCAAATCTGACCTTTTTACAAACTTCAAATATTGCAGACTGGCAGAAGGACAAAATATTTTTACAAATTGTCAAACTAAGCCACCGAAATTTTCGACAGAGGGAATGGATGTATTTTCAATTTGAAGAAGGGTATTTGGCGAGGTACTGTTAAAACAAATATACTCGCATTTTTCAATATTTAGATTTAGTTCAATATCAAGGAAACCTTTTTTAACCCTTTGAATTGTACGGGACAGGGAAGATTTGCATCTACTGATAAGGAGAATATCATCTGCGTAAGCAATATATGACACGTCAGTAAACTACATAAAATATGTCCGAGAGATCTTGGCAAAAACCCAAGCAATACACATCTTGATAATATAAGGTGACAACACTCCGCCTTGACGTACACCACAATGGACTGCAATATTTTCTTGCACGAGAGTCCCATTTAGTTTTAAACACAAGTGTGCATGACTGTACCAATATCTCAGAGCAAAGATAATAGAAATATTTACACCATTTACAAAAAGAGAATACAAGGCTTGACTATGAACAATACTTTCGAACGCCTTAGAAATATCTAACGAACAAAAATGAACTTGCTCATTTCGTTGAGAGGCTTGACGTAGAACATTCACGAGTACCCTGTGGGCGTATGCACAGCTTATTCCTTGCTTGAACCTAAACTGATTTTCTCCATAAAATGCGCTCTCATTGATTGACGGAAGTAAAACATATTCCAAAATCTTGCTTAGCGTACACGTGACTGTAATGAGGCGGTAAGAAGAACAAGCAGAAGCATCCATTTCACATTTCAATATTGATGTAACAGTTCCAGAGAGGAAACTGTCTGGAACTATGGAACAAACCAAACACATATGAAATAATAACTGCAAATAAAACATCAGTTCTTTGGAATCAGGCCGAATATTTTTAACAGAAACACCTTCTATATCATATGATTTTTATTTCGGCCACTTCACTGACTTAATGATAAGGTCATACGAAACAAGTAAGACATGCCGCTGTGATAGGTTACGAGGTAAACAAATGTTTAGTAGCTTACTATACACCGAATCCGCAGAAAGATTTAACTTCAAGAAAATTTGGGAGTAGTGAGACAGCCATCGAGACGAAGAAATATTACAATGAGTAATATTCATCAAACTTGGAACTATTTGAAACATTTTTCCAATCTTTCTTATTCTTAGGGAAATTTTTCCCACTAAGACGGGTTTTTCTGAGATGCTTTTTATAAGCAATATTTGTTGACTGCTTAATATCAAACACTTTTTCCGAAGGAGGTCTGCCACACGCTACCCAAATTCGAAGCCAAAACTTCGCTTTGTTTTTTATAGGTTTAAGCTCTGGGTGAATATTCCGCACTGGTTGCCGAGTATTAATGCGACATCGATCAAGAGGCACTGCCACACCTTCCGCTTATTTCAAACAAGAAATTATTTTTAAATAGTAAATATTCAAATCAAGTTTTTTATTTGGGCAAGGGGTGCTAAGTTGCAAAAAGTGGTAGGGCACACGCACAGTAGACAAAAGGAAACAAGCGTTGTTTTTAAAAAAGCTCCAATTTGCCTTTTCCCAATTTGATTTTTCGAACCATTTTTTCATCTTTGGGGCATTAACATGAGGAACTGAAGGCAAAGAAAGTGTCAAAGAAATGGGAAGGCTGGCAATGTTACAGTAACCTTCGTCAACATGAACCACAGAAGAAACAAGGCATGCACTTAATACACAATGACCAATATTTGATGTCGACCCGGTGTGATGCACGTACGTGTAACCTTTTTACGTGTAACACGTACATGTTTGTTTGAATCGGGCACGGATATTCTTGGGGTTTGTGAAACATTTTTAGATGAAAACTCGGCAAATAAAATTATTATTAGCGATTTCCAATTCTTTCACGTAAGCAGAAATAAAAAAAGCAAGGTGGTTTAGCAATGCTAGTTAAGATTATATTCCAGCGCGACTGAGAGAAGAATTTCTATATCTGAATACTGAGATGGTTTTTGAAAGCTGTATTGTTGAATGTTTCTTACCAAATAATGAAAAAAATTTAATTGCTGTAATTTATCGTCCTCCCCCATCTAGCATGGCAGACTTTATTAACAAATTTGAAAATAGGTTAAGCGTGATATCAAATCTTCGAATGCCATCTTTTACCCTTGGTGACTTCAATATTGACTTAATGGGATGCCTCCCATCAAGCCTGCAAAGGATTGACCGACATGTCCTTCAGTTTTTACAATGTAACCTTTCATATGGTATGAGCCCAGTATGTTTTATTCCGACACGAATTACAAATTCATCTTTTTCTCTGATTGATAACATTTTTGCACCTTATCCATGTGAGGCTACATTCGTGGTTATGGAAGATACGTCTGATCATTGTATTTTAATGTCTGACTTCAGAGCGCAAAAGATAGCCAATAAAGAAAACCCTATGAAAAGGAGAAATTTTTCGAAAGTAAATATGAATGAACTGAAACCTAGTCTTAGCGATATAGATTGGAGTGAAGTTACAAAAATACATCCTTGGATGTATTTATCGAATTCTGAACGAAAAACTGAATCTTCATTGCCCATTTAGAGCTACATACCGGAAAAGAAACTCACCCAAAAAACCTTGGATAAGTTTATCGCTTTTAAAATCTATCAAGGAAAAAAATCGACTCTATAAGATAAAAATGAAATAGATTGAAACAGGTGTTCCCTTTCTCCATCCTTAAAATTTTATACCATTCTCTAATTGAATCATATCTTAATTATTGCCCCATAGTTTATCTCAACACATTTTTGGTCCATCTGCAACCTCTTCAGATAATTCAAAACAAGGCAATTAGAATTCTGGGTGCTTTTGTTCATCGCCCTGCGAGACTTAAAAATCTGTCAGAAACCCAAACTTTATATATTTTTCTCAATATACTTAATCTCAAACAATTGAAGGACGTGCATACAGCAATGTGGTATTATGATATCCAATCCTCAGCAAATTATTTCCACGATTTGGGTATAATTGGGACTCCCACTTCTCCTGCCCACTGCATCCGCTCCAAGAAGTATCGCTTTCCGCCAATCAAATCAGAAAGAGCTAGATTTTTAGTCAGATACCAGATTCCTCATATTGTAAATAAGCTTAACTTAGTAGAAATGTCCCGAAGTTTCACAAGTCGATTTTCTTTGAAAAAACATATTTCAAAAATAGTTCTTTGCCTGGATGTCGGGATTGATTAATAATAGATTTTAGTATGTATTTTGCTGTGGTGTTCTCACGCTGGGGTGGCCTCCTCTATGATCTCCTACCTTGTATGTTTTTTTTTGTCTTAGTTTTTTTTCTCTTTTTGGAATTATTAGTATGACGAGACGTTGAGTTTTTTTTTTTTTTTTATGCATTTGTACTACCCCAGCCTTACGAGCTCTGCTCTCTGTTGGGGCATAATATTGTTTTTGTATATTTTTAATTTGAATTAATAAATATTGTTTGATTGATTGATTGACTGATCTCCGAACGTGGGGAAATTGCATTTAAATCAATATTCATATCCTCCAAAACAACCCCCTGTAGACCGTTTGAAATAACGTCCTTGAGTAACTTCTCCAGCAGTGTGCAAGCTTTCGCATAGGCATTCAGGGTTAACATTGTATTTTTGTTAAATGGCAAAGAACAGTTTATAAGTACAGTATTGCCTAGCCTGACAGCCAAAAAAATGTCTATTTGAAAAATACTGTACCGGAGATAAATGGAACAGTTTTTTATTTACTATACATGCAAGATCACCAGAAGAGCAACCACGTGTACGTCGAGCACTCACCACAAAATAAAATGATCTTTGCTTCGTTTTAGGAAATTAACGGAAGAAGAACATAGCAGATGCTTCCGCAGGCACACAATGTCATTACTAGAAAGCAAATAGTCAATTGAGTCATCTTTATCCTTGATGCCGTTTATGTTATACGAAACTATGGAAACGTCCAATTCATTGATTTAAGGTTTGGGGTTTTCTTTCTGATGTTAACAATATCACGTAGAATATGGAACCACAGGCTGATAACATGGGACCCATCACAGTTAGCACATTTGGGCTGCATTTGACACGGTGAATCACGTGTTGCCTCATGAGGACCAGCACGTCGAGAGCATTTCGGGAAAGAACTTTCGCATGATACCTGTAGGTGGTTGGGTGAACGGCACTTGTTACAGCATCGTGGAAGATCGTGAAAAACAGATACTCGAATTGATTCATACTCAATCCGGATACCATCTTTCAAAGCATGGTTGGGTGACCTGGCATCCGTAAAACAGAGCTTTACAGAATTTGAGTTGCCAAGACGAATAGCATCACTGATCCCAGGAACCTCCTTAAACAAAGCGAGTTCAAAATCATTTTCAATGTCTTTAACTAAACCATAGTACTTATTGGCTTTCATTTTCACGATTGAGGAGGGTAGGACAGACTGGTCCAAGACACAGAACTCCAGGGCAGCGGTTTTATCAATGGACACAATCATCTTGTCACCAACAGGTATAATCGACATAATCAATTCATGACTGCAAATTTGTTCCAGAGCTTGTCTGCATTTCGTAAGATTGCTCAGGTCAGGCAGAACCTTGGAGATAATCAGAGTGGCATGTTTCTCATTATTACAAGACAAATGGGATGGGAAATTGGTTTTATAAGACACCATTTTAGAAGACATAGCTTTTAACATCTGTTTGCAGCTATTTACTTTCACAACCAGTCTAGAATATGCTACCGCTGGTATACAGGGGACTTCAGTAGGTACACGAATGACGTAGCAAGGAATATCCAAGTCATAATTATCCCATTTAGGTAGCAGAGCGAGAACATTCTTAACATTATTTGACGCCGCCTTAGCACCAATACGCTTTGTTGGCTGGATATCATTTTTAACTGCGTTCCAAAATTCCACCTTAGCAAAAGAAATGACTGATCCGTCAAAAAAAAATCAACGGCATACTTAATTATCACTTCATATTCGATTCCAGATTCGAAATTAGTCTGTATGAAATTTAGCACAGGTGAGTAAACCAGTTTCCTGTCACCCACCAATCGCATGCTATTGCTGTCTGTATCAGACATAACTCAACTTCAAACTCCAATTCTTGATACTCAAAGTTTGACTATAGTCCAAAAATAAGGTTAAAAGACTTATCTTTCTAAGGGGTGAAAAATTCAAAAAAATTTATTGTAGATTATCTTAGAAAATCCAAAATACACTTTTCACATGATTTAAAAAGGTAGATATAGCTTGAGAGGTCCACAAAATAGGCTAAAAAGTCCTTTGGCCAGAAGAGGGTATCCAATATCGTCTATAAGCCCATTTCATCACAATCAAAATCAGGTAATAATCACAAACAAATTATTTTGTAAAATAATTTTGCAGCTATTGAATAAATTCAGTCTCTAATTAATTCAGAATATAATCCTTTTTTTCACCACTGGTAACATTTTTTAAAGATTGAATAGATTCAGTCTCTAATTAATTCAGAATATAATCAATTAACAACAAAGAGAGATAAAACTCCACAAAAAAAAACCTCAAACGAGACTGCAGCCAGTAGAGAGGAAAGACTAAAATAATGCAGATATTTCGCCTGTATCCAAACTAGGCGTCCTCAGCACAAGATAAGAAAAAAAAACACACTAAACTAAAAACAAATAAAACCACCACCAATAATAATAAATAAAATTGTCGCTACTCATCCACGTAGGGAAAAGAAGCTATTAGAGTTACTTCAATGAGAACATCAAAGCAACTCAATATAATCGGAACAGTCAGACTATAATCCTTTTTCACCACTGGTTAAAACTGAGATTAATCCTTTTCACAGAAAAAAATAAGTCTTAACAGGCTGAAGACTAGACAAAGACTGAATGTTTTGAAAATAAAACTTTTCACAACATTCATATCTAATATGAACATGGTGAAACTCAAATAAAATTTCTCATTTTCATATCCCATATAGAGAAAAACGACATTTTTCTTATTACCTCTGAAAATAGTCAGCAGTTTGTGTTAGAAAAATAAAGAAATCAAACTCTCCAAAAATATACACCAGTAGTTACCCAAAATTTTTTAAAAAAAATCGCAGTTTTACAAGGTGTGCAGGATTATTTAAAAATAAATTTTTGCTTCATTAGTTTTCTCAAAAAGAGGGGTTTTTTGAGTATAATCAGGGTCAAATAGTAGTTTAAAAGTCAAAAAAATAAATTTAAAAATTATTACGCCACACTATACTTATATTGTTAGAACAAGTCATGAAAAATATTTACCAATATCTTCATATTCATTGTTTTCATCTTCATTGAATCTTTTCAAAGCTTCTAAAATGTTTATCTCACTTTTATTGAAGTCTTCTCCCCTTGCTCCTAGCTCTTCTGATATACAATGTCTGTAAAACTCTTCTGAGCAAGCTAAGTGGTCTGGAGATCTATAACACTTTATGCTGCAGTATTGAATGTTACACTTTGGACAAACATACTTAGATGTAATGGTTTTGCATCTGTAAATGGAGAAAAGATGTATTAGGAAAAGATGTCAGTTCTTGGAATCAGTAGAAAGAACAAAAAACCAGGTCTGACTGTTGAGTGGCATCAGAGGAGTTTCCCCAAGACGAGGTGAGACTTAAATATACAAGGTATGTTCTTAGGCCATGATTTTAATTTTTTAGGGAGCAGAGAGGGCTTTTAGACTAACTTTAGGGATGATCTCCTCTTCCCATTGTCAGCAAAAGTAAAACAGTTCAAAATAGGGATGAAACCTTTTTATTGACAGTGAACAGATATAAAATTTGACTGGATATTTCGAACACATATACAGTGTTCATCATCAGCATTAAAACTAAAAGACATGAATAAAACCAAACAAAATTTATACCTAATAAACTAATTACATACAGTTTATTGCTCTTATTTTTTTCAATGCAACAGCAGAGGCCAGTCTCTTTGACCTTTTTGGTTCCGGTTCATTGGATTTATCTGACATATTATGTGGACAGAGGTCGTAGCTTTTAGGTGAGGTGATATTTACTTTATTTGAACTCAGTAAATTATCATAAACTGAATTCAATCCATATTCACCTGTATCTCTGTTTATGGAATTATTCTTGAATAAAATTTTTTTAATTTCGATTATTTCCCTGAAAATTTGCTTTAAACCTTGGTCCCTAGAAATCAAAGAAACATTTTCAAACAAAATAAAATGATTTGGAAAATTATAGATATGTTCTGAGAGGGCCAACATGAAATCTTCAGGTTTGGTATTTTGCTTCAAAGACGATGAAATAGAATTATGATGTTGTAGCAATCTCATTTTTTCTGGTTAGTATGTCCCACATAAGAGCTTCCACAAGTACATGGGATTTTATAAACCACACTTTGTTGCTCTACAGAAGTTTGATCTTTTCCAGAACTTTAAAAAACTAGCCAAAGTATTACTACCTCTTAAAGCTACCTTTAAGCCATTATTTTGTAAAATTATTTTAAGCTTTTCACTCAACCCTGGAACATATGGTAGAGAACAAAAAATATCTTTCTTTTCTGTTGTTTCCAGAATATTGTCAGAAAATTCTAGAAATTTTTTCCTTCTTTTTGAAAAAGTCTGGTCAATTAACCAACCTGGATAATGGTTACTAATTAAAATCTCTTTTAACAACAATAATTCCTCCTCAATGAATTTTGGAGAACAAATTCTAAAAATGCAGTCAGTTAAGGATATGATTAAACCAATTTTACTTGGCAAGCATGACCAGAGAAAAACGACAAAAATCTGTTATTGTTAGTAGGTTTTCTGTAAATCTTAAAATCCAGACTATTTTCATTTTTTAAAAGAAGAACATCCAGAAAAGGAAGTTTATTATCCTCTTCTAATTCTATTGTAAATTCTAAATCACCTCCCCGAAAATTAACATGTTCTAAAAAAAACCTTTTAATTCCTCCTTCCCATAATTCCATACTGAAATTATGTCATCCATATATCTACCCCAAAATTTATGTTTTAAAAAGTATGAATCTAAAGCTATTGTTTCAATATTTTCTACAAAACAATTTGCTAATAAAGGACTTAAAGGAGCCCCCATGGGTAAACCATTTACTTGTTCAAAAAAACCTCCTCTGAATTGAAAAAAATAAGAGAACATGTTGCACAACCTAACTAAATTCATAATTACACCGACTTCCAAAACTGTTTCACCACTAATTAAGTCCAAATTTCTTAGTATCTTTCTTTCAAGAAGAATTTCTGCAGCTTTTACATCAATATTTGTATACATTGACACTATGTCAAAACTTGAAATTATAGAATTTGAAGAAATCTCCAAGGGCAAGATAAAGCCCAAACCATGGCCTTGTATTTTAAAGTTCTTTTTTAATTGGCTTAATTTGGTATTATGAGCCACATGTTGATGAAAAACAGTGTAAAGTAGAATGACAAATTCACAAAATCAGTAAACTCTTGAACAAAGACTAAGTAGGCTCCTTCTCTGTTTTGGGGGTACTTTTTCCAGTAATAATTATCTCTGTTTTTTTTTTCTTTGCATATTTGTTGCATCACATATGGTAATGTTTTTGGCTTTGGAGTTATTCTAACCAATATGAATTTCTTTTGCAGCTCAATTAAGTAACTTTTGAAGTCATGCCATTGATTGCCTAAGAAAAGAGTAGTGCCATTTGGTTTACTAACCAACACTTTTTCCAAACATAAAGCATTGCTAGACTACCATGGCAATTGTGTTTTATCCACATAATAAGACCAGATGGTAAAACTCTGTTGTATAGGCTCTTCTGATAGATATGCTATAATAACAAAAGATGTTCAAAATAGGCTATGTAATTTCATTGCTTGATTCATTTTGATTCAATGTGCATCTTTTTAGTAACATAATGGGCATTTTATTCTGGATCTGGTTAACAGCATCATGCCATTATGAAAGAATGAGAACAGTTGGGTAGAAATATTATTTAAAATGTGGAAGAAAATGGAAAGAAACAAAAAAAAATCTTATCTAATTGAAACACTCAGCCTATTATAAATACTTTTCTAGCACATGTGTATCAGATTGCCATAACAGTAAGAAGAGTAAGATCCACACCTTCTTCAAAGATAAAAATATACATCTAGATAATTTTACTATTATAGTAGGTACCACTGGATGAGAGCAGCTTTTTTGAAAGAAACACTATATTTATTTATTTAAGTAAAAATGAAAAAAAAAAGACAATGCATATAAAAAAGTTAACATTTACACTAGTGGAACAAAACAAATAGTGATAAATTGTAGCCAAATGAAAGACAAACATCAGCATAACTGAAAAAATTAAAAACAAACTCCAAATTATATATCAATCAAGAGAAAATTTATTTGCATACACATGCTAGCTAAGATACAAACCAATAAATGATTTAACAGTTATGCTGAATATTGGATAAAAGAATACTATTTTAAATGGGCTAAAAATTTGAGTTGGAATAGAAGGAAACACAATAATCTGATTGGTATAACTATGATGCATAATTCTAAAGCAAGAAACAAATTGACTTAGTCTTTTTTTTAAGTTTGATTGCCTGTATATCCTAAAGCTATTTTGGGATCATAAGGGAGTGAGGGTGAATTGTTACAAATATAATTTAAATTGTAAAAAAGTGCATAGCATTTGCAATCTACACATGTCATGCTTACTGTTCTAGATGCTTTTCTCTAGTTCACCATGTTTCCTTGTGGAGAATAAGAGTAGTTAACCTTTTTAAAAATGAATTTGTCAATATGGTCAATTATTGGTGCCCTTATCACATTAGAACCTCCAAGATTTTAATTATTGGAGCCTTTGTCATGTTGTCCCTCCAACAAGTCTGCTCTAGATCTGCCCCTGCTAGCCTAGAATTGAGGCTCTTGAGAAGGAAACATTTCAAGAAAACAATTCTTACTTCATGGTAGGCTATTACCTTAAATCACAGCTTGAAGTGAAATAAGGACTTCTGATCCTGTTGAATCACTCCTTTTGATGACAGTTGCATATTTGGTTGATTAGATTCTGATGCATCCCAGTCAAATCTCCATGGTTTGTCACTCTACTTAGCATCCAGAAAGCATTCAAATACATCTGTTGATTCAGCAGAAATAGTGTTCTCCTTGAGGTTGTTCTAGAGGTTCACAGTCCAGTTCAAGAAGAAGCTGCATATTGCTCTAGTCCTTGCATGAAGTTTGCTGGATTTGTTTTGGGTGTCCTTGTGTTATGTGGGAGGGGTCAATCTCCATCAGCTTATTTTCTTGATTGGTAGAGAGGAGTTTGTGCATCTTGATCATGTTGCCATGTTTCCCCCTGTAGACTAAAGAGGAGAGGTTGAGTTCCCTCAGCTGTTCACTATAGGGCTTGTTTTCTATACCAGCAATCAGCTTAGTGGCCCTTCATTGAATTTGCTCAAGAACTACCTTGTCCTTTTTTAATCAAGGGGTGGCCAGGATGATCCTCACCTCTAATCTTGGTCATATTAGTCCTTTGTAGAGCTTGGTGATTACATCTCTACTTCTACTGGTAATGCTGTATTTAATAATGCCTAGGGCTCTGCTAGCATTGGCTGAGATCTTCTGTGAGTGGGAGCTGAAATTCAACTTGGAGTCTACAACAACTCCAAGGTCTCTCTCCTCCTGAACAGCAGGATCAATCCAGGATAAATTGTAGTTAACCCATTTGGACTACAGTTCTACTATACTTCACCCCTACCCCACCCCCTAATGTCTAGATATATGGCACAAATTGTATATTTCCTATGTGTTTTTCCATTTCTTGATATAGTTTGTGGGTCCATGGGTTGAAACAAAAGTAAAGTAACCTGTAACAAATATAAATTTGTGCTATAAAGCTACACATTGGGGGGAGGGTAAATTATAGATTAGTATAACTGCAGACAAAATGTAGGCTATCAATTACAATTAGGGTTAGGCGTATTCTGCATATTGTGGAGTAGGAATTGTTTTCTTTTCAATAGCCCCAATTATAGACTTATATCCTCACTTATACCGATTTTACTAGAATAAATCCTACGGCAATAATTTCTACAACATACAATTGGCATGGCTCCATAATTTTATTCTGTGACATTCCGCAATTTTTTTAAAACTTTTGCCAAAACAACCAGCGGTTTTAAAAAACGGCTGTAGCTTGTCTGTCACATGTGTTATTTCGTTCATTTAGCCTGAACAAAATGCTTTTAGGTCTCTTATTTTTGGAAAAATGACAAAAATCAAGCATAGGAAAGGCGATAGTTACATACAAAGTAACAACATCTGCCATAATTTCTCAGAACTAATGGATATTCTTCTGTAGGTGGACAAGAACTACTAATGTCTTGTTATATTTAGAAAGCAAATTGAATTGTAAATCGAGTGATATGTTCATCATATAAAATAATCGGATATTTGATTTGTTATTCCATATGGAAATGAAAGAATTGAAAAAGTGATATATATAGCGCGTTTACACGGACGAGAATTCCCGTCGCGGACAAAGGAATTCTGGTCCACTTGAAAGGATTCCGTTCGTGAATCCGGGTAGAAAAAAAGTCTAGCGACCAGCAAGGATTCCTTTCACCGAGACCGTTTTTGACCAATTCTGCTTGATGTGTAGGCAAGAAGAACGAGAATATTTACAGTTTTGTTGATTTTGGCCGACAAACAAATAACATGTCAGTAAAGAATCATCCCAAAATTACTGATGGTGCAGGACAAGCCTTGTATTTATGACACTGCTATCATAATATTCCTGTTGGTTTCATCCATGCTTACAAAATTTTCAAATTTTCTGCCAAAATGACAAGAATCTTTTCCCACTTTTCCCTCTGTGTGTAAACATAAATCCTGTCTCCGAGACAGGATTCCCGTCAAGTTTTCCTCTCCGTGTAAACGCGCTAATAGTCAGAAAAACCAGGAAAGTGTGGTAAAATTGGAGATCCATGGAACTTGAAGTCCTGATATAGTTGCAGCTGCATTTTTGGCAGTAACTGAAGCCTTAATTTTGTAAAATAGTTTTGTCATCTGACTATTTGTGACAAGCGAAGATGAACCCAAATCCATTTGTTTTATTCCCAATTTGGATTCCTTAATAAATGCTGCCTAAATTGTTGCCAAAGAGTTATCCTTTTTTTACGTTATCCTTTTATAATTACTAGGCATATTAGCCTTTGCACCCTTATTAAGGGGATTATGTAGCTTGCAATTCAAATTGAATTTACCCAAGCCCTTATTCCATGTAACAGAATCGGTCTAATTACTGTCTTCTATAAATATATGATCTTATTGGGAGTTTAGTCCCAATTCCCCCCCCCCATTCGTTGACTTTGAATTAGGAACGCTGCGGCTTTACGTGCCTTTTCAAAACCATGAGCTTTCCAGTTCAGTTGACGATCGATTATGACCCCCTAGATATGTTATCCGTGTTGTCAAAAATATTGAATAACCACATATTTTCAAAGAAAAGGGAACTTGCTATTTCTTCTTTTTCTGTGAATACTGCTACTTCACTCTTTTCAGGAGTTAAGTGTTGTTTACGATTCTGTGACAATATTTGGATTTTGTCCAGCATTTGCTGTATCAATTCTAATTGTATCTTCAGACGTTTTCCTCTCAGTAAAGATAGTAGATCATCTGTATATAACTGGCTACATCCGGATTTATGTTTTAATAAATTCAGCAGGCTGCTCATCACCAACTTCCAAATCCATAGGGATACTACCCCCCCCCCCCACCCTGCGAGTATCCTTTCTGAACAGTTTTCTAATTTTTATTCCCTTTAGCTTAACGACTACCTGTTGACTCCTGAGGATATGAAAATTCCATTTCTGAATTGATCAATCTAGTCTTGCTTCCTCCCTGGTCATTTCTATGGATTCAAAAGTAGCACCATCTATTGCTCCTTCTATGCCAAAGAATGTGCCTAAAGTGAATTCTTTACATTCTAAGGTTACCTCTACCCACCACACCTATTGGTGAACCGCAGCGTCTCTAGAGCCTCCTATGTCAACTCCCATTTGCTTTTTGGATATCGTGATCCTGGTCTCCGGATCAATCGTTCCATCACTTTCAATTGAAAGAAGGCTAACATAATAATTCTGCTAGATTTGGGATTTAAGTAGTCCTCTTTCCCAGGTTTAGGTATGAAAACACCGCTGGCCTTGAGCCATGTACGGGAGATTTAGCCCAAAGCGAGGCTTCTCTTTACCATATCAATATATTAGATTTGTATTTTCCCTCATTTTTTCTGAAGCATTATAGTGCATATCCTATTAGCTTCAGGGGGTTTTATGAGGTTGAAAACCATCCCCAGCTTTTCTGACCCACCATTCCCTTACAATTCGGTACGCCAGCTCCTCCCCCATATTTGGCTTTATAAAATAAGCTGGTATGGGACTAATTTCATCAAGGCCATTCATATGTATTCTGAGCTTGTGTTTCAGGGTTTCTTCGGGGTCCTCTGTGAGAGTACTATCTACTCTCGCCACACTTCTAAAGTGTGCCCAGGGATCTTTCTTTAGAGTATTAGTATCATTTTACTAGCTTCAATTGACTCTCTACTTTCACAGAAAACTCCCCGTGAGGTCTTTTTGCTATTCTTAAATCATTTTCAGGAGTTTTAAACCTTCCGAGTAAGGGTCCCAGTCTTCAGAATTATTTGTTCAGATAGCTGGTCTTAGCAGCCTTTGGGTAAGTTTTCTTGATTGACTTAATTCTGAAGTTCACCAAAAACTGGCTTGACCCCTCTTCGGCAAATATTTAGAATATTGTCTTCCGATTACTCTCAAAATGGGTGCTAGAGCTTTTATTTTGCAGTAGAATGCGCCCCTTCCGAAGTTAATGTGACCACCGCTTCTGGATGAAGTGGATTTGAAAAAATAAATAAATTGAAGCGTTATAGCTGTTCATAACTGGCAACGCTAAAGCGTTGCCACTGATGAATAAGTGCAATTGACAATCGAACATTTTTTTTGAGTGCAAGAGGACTGAGGGGGTAGTGATGTTGTATTTAAAAATGTCAATTTGTTTTGTTTTAATTTATGTTTCATTGTGCAATGTTATGTTTGTTACATTTCTTCATTTTAAGTGATTTCTATTCGTTTTATTTGTAAGTATTATGCAGGATAAGTTCTAACAGTTAGAATTAAATGCACTCTGTTCTTTAAGCTAAAAACATATTGTTTTCTAGAAACTTAGTTTCTGTTTGTTACTTGATTGAGACAGTTTTTTATGTGCTAATAACAGTCATATCGACAAAAACTTAGTAATAATAATAGTTAAATTGCTTGATAACAGTACAAACGTGATAAGAACAGTCCTGATCAAAACACCATCTATAGGATTGTCTTTTTAAAAAGACTCATACCAATAATGCGGTTCTTTTTTGCTGGTTGTATTTCTTCTCTTCTTTATGTAAATAAAAAGATCGTAGCCAAATGTGCCATGGGTCGAACATACGAGATTAGCTGGATGAATTGGCAGATTTAAAGCAAAACAATAAAACAAGTTAAGATCTTCCGCATCAGCTGTTAAGTGAAATTTCTGAACAAAATGATAAAGTTGAATAACTGCAAGTGCTTTATCCTCAAGTCGTTGGTGTGTATTTAAGCCATACATTTAGTTAAAGTGCAAGATTAATATTTTAGTATCCATATGTTTTATGCTTTTACTAGCCAAAAGAAAATTTCTAATGACGGAAAGAATGATCTTAAATAATACCTTATTAAAATCAAATTTTAAAGGAGATTGAAAGCACTTTTTTAAGGCGTTGAAAAATACGCTGTAATATTTCACAGCTTAAACGTTCAGGACAAGGATTGTCAAATTTGATTTGCTTGGTCTAAGAAATATTAGCTTAATTTATATAAATTTCTACTTCACCGACTGTTAATCTTGTACAAAACCAATTTTAAACTGAGTAATAGTGGTCTCACACTTGCTGAGAGTGTTACCTTAGCTCGCAGAAGTATTTGTTTTTTCTATTTTTTCATAGTAGACACCTTTCGACCAGAAAAGTTTTAAAGGTAACAGCGCAATTGTTCTTCAAAATTTAAACTTCAAGAGCAAGGTCTAATGTTTTCGGCCCTGAATTACCACTGTGTTCGCTATTTTTGAGACCATAAGGGTGATTAAAAACAAGATAACCAGAACAGAGAGAGGGAGAGAAGAAACGGAAAACAAACAAACAAGAATAACATAAGTAAAAATAGCACACAATACAAAATAAGCAATTAAAAAAAAGGCACAGACTACTGAAATAATACAAAATACCACTCCTGGGCTGTCATATTCACTTTTTTATTGTCTTGAGCTATTACTCTAGCTACTGCAATATTCAGGTCAGCAATTTTAAACTGATAGACAATTTTTGTGTTGTCTTGCCAGGGTGGAAGGTGGAGTAAATATTTTGCAAAACAGAAGAAGAGTGAACGCATTTTAGTTCAGTCAGTAGTAGTTAACAGTTTCCAAAAGGGCGAAATATACAGAATATGAGGGAGAGCTATTGCATTGAAAAGACTAGCTAGCAAATGCTGGTTAAATCTGAACTTGCAGGAAATTATTGATGCATAAGAGGTGGAAATGCAGCAGGTTAGATGTTCATTAAGGAGGTACCAGATGTGGTGTATAGATGAACCTATAGGGAGACCAAGATACACGAGGTGATCAACAGGTTGAACCAAAGAATTCCCAAGTTCAGCTGAATTTAGTAGATTGCTCTTCAGTTAAAAAGGACTATTTCTGACTTGGCAGAATTAAGATGTAGATCAAGCTTAAGGTATTCTGCTTGGAGGATAGAAAAAAAGATCACAGACTTGTTGAAGGGTGTGACTAAGATTTAGAACATTCTCAGCATAACAAATTAGTGACAGATTTTCTGATAATAAAATTAATGAGAAGGGACATAGATCCTGAGCGTCATGGACATAGTTATTAACTTTATTGTCAAAATATATTGGTATATTAGCTAGTTATCAACTATTAACAGAGTATATTAGCTAACTCAGGCAGAGTAATCCAGGCCCTCAAGGGACTAAATTCCAATATGACAGATTGACTCAATGGAATTCCAGTGTTGCCAAAATTATGAAGATGTTCTGTAGAACAATCAAAGACAGGAGAGGGACTTGTTCTGAGAGCCACAATAATATCACTAAAACTTCAAATCAAGCAGTGGTTTATTAATAGGACTCTTTGTTTCAAAGGTAAAGTTCCTTGCTTTATCATATACCTTAGAGAGCAATACCATAAAGGAAAAACAAGTTGACATCGATTTAATAGGGCAATAAGAGACACAACTCTGAATTAAATAATTAAATAAATTTATTAGAATTGATCTAAAAAAATGTGTCTGACTGTGCATTGTACAACACACTACAAATAGTCATCACAAATATTAGAAATAGAAATACATTGTAGTTGGTTTAAACAAATAATCCCACAAGTCCTGGAAAGATATTTAATTTATGAACTCTAATCAATGCTAAAAAGAGTCCTCATTGATTATTTTTAAGTATTTGAACAGATTTAAAAACAAATGAAGAGGTAGAAACCTGTACCAAATTACAACATAGAAAAGTGGGCAAATGAAGGAATAATAAATGGTTTTTGGAATGCTCAATTACCCTTCTAGACAAATAAGTCAAACCAGCCACAAGAAATTCCTATTACATAGTAATGAAATAGTTTAGAAAGTAGAATGTAGTGGGTCTATGAGTCAAAAGCTTTTCACACATCCAAAGATATCATAGCAGGAATTAGGGCAGAATGAGGAATTGAATGTACAAATTTCAAAAAGTAACATATGGGCACTCTGGTGAGTGCTTAGCTTGGAAGCAAAACTCTTCTGCTGTACTAAGGTTATTAAGAGCTGCAATTCCAAACATGGGGTACACACACTCCTAGGGGTATTCCATATGTTATTTAGGTTTACTGAAAAAAGCTGTTGTTGTAGCAGAATTTGTTCACTAAATGAAATTCAAGTACAACTCTTGAAATAATAAAAATAACTTGTTCACCTAATGAATAAGTTATATCATTCAAACAAATAGAATTTGACACTAGAAGATACATAGGAAATGTAATTTCATTTGCAAATACCATGGAGGCCAATTCTATGGGGACAGTTGCAAAGTGTAATATGTCAAGTTTTGCTGATATTTCTGTAAATCAATTTTGTCATAAAAGTAGTTGCATCAATTTTCTGCCTGACCTGATAAAAAATAGGTCCTAGTATGGATAAGTGGTTATCAAGCAGAAATAAAAGTTATAACCTAACATAGAAGGCATTAAAACCCCACTCAATTCCAAGGATTTTAAGTCATATTTAGATTTGTTCTTTCAGATTTAAGGGACATTTTCCAAGTTTTTATAACCTTCTAAATCTGAATTTAGTTCAGATGTGAGGCTCAAAATACTTTGCTTGGGGCTCATTTTTTTCTATATATCTATTTCTGAAAGTTTGAGTATTTTAACACAAAGTTTGTCCAAAATTTTCAAAGTCAGTGCCATTTAAAGGGGAAGAGGTTGAGATAGATGCTTTAAAAATACTTTCTGGGACAAAACTTAGGCTCTGGATCCATTCCTGAGTGCATATTTGCTTAAATTGACTACTTTTGAAGATATCCTAAATCACTTTAGCTAGAATCTTACCTGTTCTGGAGTTAGGTAGCACGCTGATAAGTTGGTGTCAGTGAAAGTCTCAAGTTCCTAAAAGTTCCTCTTTGCAAGGCTAAGCCATGTCAATTCCTCAACTAAGAAGTTTTATCAGTGTGTTAGTGACCATTAGTGTCCTTAAGACTGCAGAATAATTTCAAGGCTACAATGTGTCAAGTCTTCTTGATAATTATGGACTTAGACATTTGATGTCCTTTGCCTCTGAAGTCACTTAAGCTGCTGTGCTTTTTTGCATTCGTTTTTTTTTAGATATGTATTGCTGGAGATTTGACATTTTTTTTCAGCTCACTCGTAATGGACTAATAACTTCACCAAAGTAGACATTGATCTCAAACCCTTAACCTAGTAAAGAACTATTTTTGGGCCATAGTATCCAAAAAAATGGTTTAAAAAATTAATGCAAAAAATAACCACCTGAAAGAAATCCAGAATTGGTAATAGCTATCCAATTTTAACTCAACATTAATTTGTAGTATAAAAATTTTTCTTTTAGAATTAAAAAAAAGTATCTTTGAAACCTCTCAAAATGGCCTTAGCTTGAAACACACACCACTGGAATTGTCATGTTCAAAAATCCTTCATAAGACCTTTATAGCTTCTTCTCCAAAACCAAAAAACTGACAGCATTGCTATATCTCCATTTTTTCATTCCCATGCCCTTAGGTAGTATTAAATTGCAATGCTTACATAATGCCTCATGACATGTTACTCTGGCTAAGACTATGATGCGTAAGGTTTTGAACTCAAGTCTTGTACGTGAACTTTTTTGTAACTGATATCAAATCAAGTGTGGCATGAAAAGCTACTTTCTTCAGCAGTAAAGTCCTCTCCCCATCATCAATTAAAACAATGGCTGTGAAACAAAAATTTTGTTTCAAGTTGCAAAAGTTATGTCAAGAACCAGAGAGAGAGAGTTGGAAAAAAAGAGTGAATAAGAACAATGGAAGAAAAAAGACAGCAAAAAACAAACAAACAAGTAATTTTGAAATGCTGTGGCCTTGTTATGATTTTCTGGTCATTAATCAATTAGAAACTTGTGTATTTTTCGAATTTTTGTACCTTCATAGTTGAGAATCAAGCAAAAAAAGAAAATTGAGAAGATCCATATGGACAGCCAAGGGGTTAGATCATCTTGATATTACCCATGTCTTTCCAGAATACAATGAAGCTACTTTACCATATGTCCTGGTTTCAGATTTATGAGTGATTGGTTTGAATATCGAGTAGGATGTTACTTGTGTTATTTATACAATAAAAAACCGCTGTACCAGCTCCTCTATTGGTCCCTTTTTCTGCCAAAAAAAGTCCTTGAAGTCCCTATTTTGGACTTCTTGAACCTGTGCTAGTCCTACTTATATCAAGCCATTGTGCATAGAATACAGGAGAATACTCATTTGAACGGAAAAATAAAAATACCTCTTCAGTAATGAAGTAGATGTTGCAACAACAAAGTGCCGTTTTTTGCCATTTTCTGTAACAAGATATACAATTTTGGCCAGGGTAGTGGTGTTGCTGCACAGGCTGACATGACTGTGAATGCCAAAAAGTCAAATATCATGACTATCAGTTTCTTGAAGAGTATACCTTCGTTTAAGCAACCAATCCCTCCTGAGATGTCCGTCCAGCAGTGCAGACTCCTCAGTATCTCGAGCAATCTGAAGTGGGAGGTCCACGTTACTAACATCACAAAGCAAGCTAATGTGGAACTTTCTACGCTTAAATTTTTCTTCAAATTTTCTTGCTCTGCATTCCACCTTTTAAGAATTTGCACAAGTTTCATTTGCCCTGTTCTTGAATATTCTTGTCCGGTTTGGCATTTTGGCTTAGCTACTTCCCAGTCTTATTCAATAGAGTCAGTCCAGAAGTGAGCATTAAGAATTATCTATGGTCAAGGTAAACTCCCATATCACTTTCTTCTTAAGCATTTCCAGCTCACTACCCTATCGGAGAGAAGAACCCTCTTGTGTACCTGGTTTGGCAATAAAGCCATGACAAACCCCCATATCCAAAATTTATTCCCCCTGCCCTTTCAACCTTTAAGATCCCGACTTCAAAGACCCAACTCCCAGAAAGTCCCCACCCTTCAACCTCTCCCAACAATTCACGAGAGATACAGGAAGAGTTTCATTCCTTCATTTATAAACATTATTAATCAGTGAAACTGTTGTATTGACGGTTAGTTGATGATCGTTTTTTTTTTTAATCTGACAAGTGTCTGTCTGACACTGTGTGTCTGTGTTTTTCGTTTTTTTTTATTTGACAAGTTTTTATCTGAATGTAATACCTGATGTAAAGCCCTAATTTGACACCACGCGTTGTGAAAGTCGTTTTTAAAAATAAAAGTCTCTCTTTCTCCCATAGTAGCATAATATTTGAAAGCATGAATGTGTAATGAATCAGAGGAAATAGATCAGAGGAGGTAATGAATCAGAGGAGATTGTCTTTGCAGGATTTTGATTTTGTTGATAGAATGGCATCACCAAGTGCTGAAAACCATGTTGTGCTGGAAGTGCTTAAGCACTTCTGTACAGACTTTAGAAAATGTATTAGTCCCCGTCCTGTACTTGTTCTGGAACCATCGTCTTTCCTGATGCCAAGATAATTTCAGTGTTTTAAAGAACATGAAAATTAGAACTTGAAATGTTTGTTACAACGTTAAAAATAATTATTGTATCGACATTTTGACTGACGGGTTCAGAAGCTTCGAACTGGACATATTAGATATTTCAGAATCTCATATCCCAGGAGTAAGAAATGTTTAAATAGGTGATTAAAAATTTATTTACTTAGGCAGGAAGGATGGGATTTCTTAGGGAAAAAATTAGGAAGCAGCTAGAAATATTAGTGGAAATACTTTATGTTTAATAGAGAGGAAGAGGGGCTTGTGCAAGAACTATCTGAGTTTTAACTCATGATGAAAATAAGAGGAATCTAAAGAAAGTGGAAAAAGTACCAAAATTTGAAACGAGGAGGTATGAAGTGGAGGCCATGGATAAAATTGCCATAAATCTGGAAGATACAGCTAAACGGCGTAATGGTAAAATATTGTACTGGTATGTTAATAAATTAAGAGGGATTGGTCAACCTGTACTTGTCCCAGTTAAATGTAGGAACGGGTCCACAATCAGTAATAAGGAAAGAGGTAAAGAGTGATGGGCAGGACATTTTGAGAGTGGGCTAAACCAGGATAGAGTTACTAGAAAAATATATAGAAGATAAACAGAAAGTTTGTGGTAGCTTGAATGTGAAGGAAGATTTATTTCGTGAGATGAAAAATATATAGAAGATAAACAGAAAGTTTGTGGCACCTTGAATGTGAAGGAAGATTTATTTCGTGAGGAAGAATTAGAAGAATTAGTGCCAGTATAAATGGATTAAAAAATAACAAGGCCTCACATGCTGGTAGTTTGGTGAATGAGTTTTTTAAATATGGTGGTTATGAGGTTAGAAATAAGTTACTAAAGATTATGAATATGATTTTGAAAAAGGGAAGTACCTACAGATTTTAGGACAACCCTAATCAAACGTTTATAAGAAAAATGATAAGAGTGATTGGGGTAATATAGAGGCATTAGCCTGGTTTTTGTATGTAGGAAATTACTTAGTATGATGATACTTTTTAGACTTAGAGATGCTGTAGATAAAGTTTTATGAGAAGAACAGCGCATTGTTAGAAGGGGAGAGGATATGTCGAAAAAAAATTTTCACTCATGGGTTAAAAATTGAGTAGTATCTGAGTCATTAAACAACTTTAGTCCTCAGTTTTATAGATTATGAACAAGCGTTTAATTCACCTGATAGAAGAACTTTAGTGAAAGTTTTATCCTTGTACGGTATACCAGATAAATACATTAAAGTGATTAGTGCTATGTTCGAGAATAACACTCATGCAGTTAAGGTAGGAAACGAGGTTAGTCGCTGTTTTCGTATTAAATCAGGAGTTAATCAGGATTGTGTTCTATTCCCATCTATATAAATCATTTTGATGGACTTTGTATTAAGAAGCACAGCAAAGGCAATGGAAGACCACGGAATCAACCGGGGAAAAGCCACTTTCCTGGACTTATATTATTTCTTCGCTGATTATTTCAGCATCCTAGAGGAAAGTATGAGCAAAGTGAATGAACTTTTAGAGGTTTTGCGATTTCAGGGTGCTAGAATAGGTCTGAAAATTAATGTTACGAAAACTAATTCGCTAAGGCTAGAAATAGTGAAGATGAAAAGGTGGCATTGGATAACGAAAAGATCAAAACAAGTGGACAGCTTCACTTACCTTGGTAGTATTAATAATAATGATGGTGGGCGCAGTGAAGAAGTTAAAAGTAGAATAGCCAAGGTCTAGGGTGTCTTTCCACAGTTGAAAAAAGTGTGGAAGAATAAGAAGATAAGTCTGGGAACCACGATTAGAATATTGGAAGCTACAGTGATGAAAGTGGACAAGTAGGGTTCTGAAGCATGGGCGCTAAAAAATGGAGGAAGATTTGCTAGATGTTTTCCAGACAAATTGCCTGCGGATTGTTTTGGGTACCCGACTGACTGACCGTATTTCGAACAGTAGACGGTACGAAAAGTGTGGTTCAATCCCACTTTCTTGGGCAATGATGAGAGAAAGGTTGAGATAATTAGGACACGTTCAGAAGATGAAGGATAACAGTTTGCCAAATATTGTCTTTTTTGACAAACCGTCTAGGGCTAAGCGGAAAGCAGGTCGTCCTTGGTTGGGGTTGGAGGATGTCGTAAGGAAAGATTTAAAAGGGAGACTTTGAATAGATTTTTATGGAGGAGGAGCGTGCGTAGCTGTATTTGCCTCAGACGGCTTAATGCCGCGGTGAGTTGTTATCAGTAGTAGTAGTAGTAGTAAAAACTAGAGGGAATACTTAGAGGCGCCATCAAAACCTAAAAGGTATGCGAAAGGAAATTATAAAGTGTTTTATATACATGAAGTGAATAAAGCACCCAAGTTTTTCAAAAGCTGTAACCATGGGCGTCAAAATGTCTTTTTCTTTGGTTGATCTTATTTGGAACGACTCTTTGGCTATAGTCAAATTTTGTTTGTAAGTATGATCACTTTTGACTGCAGCTAAAGATGGTTTAGAGTGTAATTGGTTAATAGTGTTATGATATTTTGGCCTGTGGTATAAATGAGTTTCAAAGGATTGTCAAATCTAGGCAAGAGTTTAAATGGAACCTTGGAAGCATGGCAGCCGCAATGAATTTAATAATATCTAAGATTCACTTGAAGAAAATCACAGCATTTGAAAAAAAATCCTAAGATTTTACGTAATAACAGTATAGATGCTTAATGCACTTTTTGAGTGTTTTGATTGTTTAAAGTATGTACCTTTCCAAAGACCCAAGGTAACTCCCAGGTATAGCGAAAATCAAAATGGGTGGCAGCCAAGTTTTGAGTGTCCGTGCATATTTATTGAATGTCAAAGAGTTAAAATGAAAAGAAAATTACAGCTATTCATAATGATTGTCTTGAGAAGTATTACTGCAAAAATATCGTTTAGCATTAATCTAGGAATAGGCACACAGTTTAATATGTAAAGCTTCCGCAGAAGTGGCATTTTAACCACTTGTTTTATTTTCTATCCGATTGTGTTTAAAAAAGAATCACTGTGCGGCTAAGGGTTTTTATCCCTTAGTCCCACCTAACCTTCATATGGACTCCCCTAAATTTGATTCTAATGGACCTCCCTCCTGGAAAAGCTTCGGCCTAAAAATAGAATATTTTGCACCTCCTCCCGAAAACTTGTCCAGTCATTAATCTCCTCTTTGTAATGGTCGAACTTTTGCTCATCTATGGTTTTGCTATCCTTTGTTCCACTTCGCGTAGGTCAAGTGGCTGGACTTTTTTTTCAAGAATATGGGCACAGAAAAGCAATCAGGATAAATGAAAGAAGTCATGCATGATAGCGGCTATTTTTTTGATAAAATAGTCTTGATCTATTGTTTAAATACAGGTTTAAATATGCTTAATAGGAAGTTTTTTTTATTGTTCAGAATGAGAGATTAGTTAAATCTTGGGGTTTTGGCAAGTTGCTTCTTTTGGTTTCATTCAAAACCCAGACTTTATTTTTAGGTAAAAATTGCGACTGATACTGAGCTGGCTTGCTGTACGCTCTGATATGAACAGAAACAAAAAGGTATGTTAATTTTCATTGCTTACAAAATTAGCATAAACAGCTTTGACAATAACAATAATAGCGAGCAGCATGAGTGTAGGGAAGAGGGGCAGGGGAGGGTAAATTTCCCCCCTTAGGACTTCAAATTTACACTAGATATTAACGAGAACTTCTTTTATGTTGGAATTTTTCTGTTGAATGTTACCTGGTAGATGTTTGAAAAAGCTGGAAATAAACAGAAATTTCCAAATATCGTTAACGATATTCAATACTGATTTTTGGTCTGATATATAGATAGGAGACTGGCCCACGATCGGCAGGTTTTGACTTTGTTAGCTCTTTAGGAATTGACTCAAGCGATAAGAAGTTGCTGAGCATGCCAAAGCAAAGGTGACTCATTCAATACATCCTTGAAAAAGACAATTAGAAATACTCCAACACTTTTCTACCCCGACGCCTCTGTGTCCTAGTGGTCAAGAGTGCCGAAACTGGGCCACCTCGGTACTGGTTCGGCCGTCTCTGGCTTACGTTTGGCAACCTGACAAAAGAAACAGAAAAGTGGCCAGGGGGACCTTAAAACTTGTTTTTCGGCTATAAAATTAAGAACGAATATGGTCAGTATAAAAGACTACAGAATGAATTTCAGTAAGGTTTAAAAAAAATCTAAAAGAGTATTAGTTTCGAATTATAAATTTACTGATCATACCAAAAGCAAACAGTTCTGCTGATCTTGGCGTTCCACCAGTCAGTGATTGCAGTTTTCATTTGAACTTCTGTCTTCAAGATACTATCCGACAGTTTGCGCAAAGTCTCTTGCTCCAATCTCCTTCAGAAAGTGGACCTTAAGCTATTTAGTTGCTACTTTTTTTGATAATGATAATATAGTGAACAGGATTCCCTTTGTCGCTCTTCAGCTCAACCAGAATGTAATCACCAGCCTTGACTTTCTCAATGTCAAATTGGAAGTTGCTGGTAGGGGGCTCTTCTTCAACGCCCATACTGGAATCTGAAGAATTTTTGTATACAGGATCATCTACGTCAGAATTGTTCACTCCGACTGCAACTCTTGTTACGATAAACATGTCTTTTGCCTTTTAGCCTTTTCACTTCTCTGACTTTCTTCCTTTCCAGGACTCGGGCTTTCTTGGCAGATACAGCTGTTACCCCAGCAGTAATGTATTTTTTACAGGGGTGTCAGTGAGCACTTCTGACTCTTTCATTTTTTTCTGTTGATTTTTCGTGTGGAGCCTTTTGGAGAGGGGTTTGCATGGACGTTCTCTTTTAACGAATCATCTGCTGACCCTTGCTTCTCAATTATAGACAGAACCTGTGCTGCGTCTGTTTCAGGGTCTATATTAAAGAAAGAGTCTAAATGTCACAAAGGACTTGCGCTGAGCATAGAAATTTCCCATCACTTCATGCTGCTACCGTCCCTTTTTTTAGATGTCAGCACTGTTCACAGTAGAGCTACTTCTACGCACGAACCGCCACGCAAGCCGAGTGATATTTTCTTCTTTTGTTTTGTGTTAGTTTGTTATATAGCATAGTGAAGCAACGCAAATTAGCTGTTAGCTACGATGTTGTTTAAATAAACCCCTCTCTCTCTCTCTCTCTCTCTCTCTCTCTCTCTCTCTCTCTCTCTCTCTCTCTCTCTCTCTCTCTCTCTCTCTCTCTCTCTCTTAATCTGATTCTACTGATTATATTCTCAGGAGTGAAAGCCTTTTAATATGCTTTCCTCAGCAATTCAGCAATGTAACACACTGAAATAGTTTTACATTTATGGATAGTCATGAAACTTGCGGCTTCCTGGTTGTAGTAGATCTTAAGGCGCCCCACGGCTATCCTTTCTAGAGGTTGAAGTTTGTGAGTTGCGTGGGGAGGGACATTTAAAAATACAACACCATCTTTTATATCTAGATCAAGCAATTCAATGGTGTGTCGGCTGATCTGGTCGTCTATTTTCAGAAGTACTGGTGACTGTTCGGAGAGTTTGACTTGATTGATAAAATAATGTAAGTAAGGCAAAGAAAGAGAGGCAGTCATCCAGCCAGAAGTATTTTCTTAGGTGATCATGATGGCTCCTGGTAAAGCTCTCCGGAGTAAAATTTCCAGACATTTTTCCTGGGGAAATAAGTAGAGGAGGGACTGTTTCCAAATGGATTAACACCAACACAAATCGTGGTCAACTGACATCTTTCTGCTGACGTGACCTTCCCTGCTTACTTCTGGCCTGGCTGTGCAATGATCTTACCAGGCTTGTGGATGTTTTCAGATCCGATTCGCCAACAGTGTCTTATGGTCTGAATATGTGTTTATCTAGACCTCGCTCAAGGTTTTACTGATAGAGTTTTAAGGCAATCTATAAAATTACGGTACCACTGTTTTCCTGGAATTCCTCCACTGTCTTCACTACCTTTGCATTTCCCTTTATCCGGTACTTCTATGCTTTTAATAATGCGTAAGTTTATGTAAATTTACGTGCTCCTAGGAGACTTCAGTCGAAATACATATCATCTATTGTTTTCAGGTAAGTTTTTAGTCCTTTTTCTTGTTCCTCTGTAAATACTTATCATGCGCTGTAACAGGGTGTAAAGCAACTCAGGTACAGACCTTGTGGAGGGATATTTAGCTTCTCAACTTTTTTCACGTTGTCTTGCAGCGTTCCTCTAGGGACATCCATGGCACTTCCAGAGTATCCAACTGACCTTTTGTCGACTAAGACAGAAAAAACTACTGTTTTCTTTTCTTCTGGATCCCAGCCGCCTTTATTTCTTTTTTCATCTGTTTTACTTTTAAGCAATTTATCTTGAATGAAAATTATGTTTTTAGTTTACAATTTGAGTGTGTGTGTGTGTGATTGGGGGGGGGGGGGTAATCCTAGCAATGGAAAATGCGCAAAGTTTTTAGCCTTCTACAGGACTCAAGTCATCCTGGCCCCCTCATTTTGTAGACACTCTTGAGCGTACACTTAATCCATTATTTTATAAAAGAATCTTTTCATGTTTTGTTTATTGTAACTGCTAGTCAGTTTAAATAAGTGCATGTTGCATGCAAAAGTGCATGTCATTTATAAAAGAATTCGTTTTTTTCTTTGGAAAAAAAAATCAATGTCATGAATGAATTAAAACAGGCTCCCCCCCTCAATTTGTTTTGTTTTCATTGAGGCTCCTCTGACTCTGTTTACATGTCCTGCAAGTTTCGAGCAGATCAACCAAAAAAGATAATTTTTTGCATTAAGAATCAACGCAATCAAGTTTTTGTTCCGGAATTGGTTGTCCTCATTGAGGTACCCTTGGTCCAATCTGCTTACCAATCGAGAAAATCGGTGGAAAATTGTTTATGGACCATATTGAGGCGTCACAAATCAATACAGCCTAAGTTGTTTCACAATATTTTCTCTTGTTAGGTTCGTTTTGCCCACTATATTTACTAAGTAAGCTGCAAGCTAATAAAATTTAAAGTATGGTTGGCCCAAAACTTTCCAAAAGTACGAAATCGACTCCCTGAGCCCTTCCTGAGACATTGCAAATGCCTCTAATTTGATTGCCTGGCTGTACATAATGTCTTTTGATTTACCTTGCTACTTCAACGTAAAAAAAGTCCCTCTAGGGATCAAAACACAAAAACTTTTAAGTAGATTGGAGACAAAAATTTTTGTTCGAAAATTTGTAAGTTTTTCATATTTTAATCTTGTATTTTCTTTCAGGATGCTTTCATTATTGTTCTAGATGTTGGACCTTCAACATCTGATGTAGCACCAAATGAAGACAAATCTTTCTTAAAAAAGTCAACAGACTGTGTCAATAGGATAATTCAAAGAAAGGTAATATGAACAATAATTTGCTTATGTGTGACTTGATATTACCCTTCGTAAGTTTACTGATGGAGGACAAGAGACAAAAAAGTAAAAAAAGCAAATAATTGTTCACAAAATCGGCTTCAGAAATATTAGTTTTACTCTTCTGTAAAACTATGAAAAGTCAGAGACAGAGACTACAGAATGTTTAGATTCTAAAATATAAGAGCCCAAAAATAAGGTGTTTCGTGCTTTATAATTCTTTTTCAGGTTGTCTCTCTAATGAATTTTGAAAACAACTATTAAAGTTATTAAGAAAAAAATTTGCGATTTCTGACAGAAGAAAAAAGAGCGATAGACCGGATTTTTATGACTGGCAATTGGGAGGGGCAAGGGGCAATTGGGTCTTTTATTGACCGCCGTCATTACTAAGTTAGCGATTCACGCTGGCAAAATGATCACCTTGATCTTTTCCTTTCGGGGTTGATGAGACCAAAGTACTGGAGTCTTATCCTACATGTAGGCATGTAGCCTATGCTGAAGGTGCAGGGGGGGGGGGCAAGCCAGTGCCAACCCAAAACCTTCAATTCTTAAATCTTTTCCATCTTAAAACATATTTTGCATTTAACTTGCCAATTATAGGTCGTACTTTTTGTCAAATTTGAATCAAATAGATTTCTACATTACTGAATACCCCTGGACCACAATTTTAATCATTGAACACACAAAAAAGGAATTTAGAGAATATCAAATTTTATAGGATAAGTGCTGTTGAACAAATGCTTAATTGCAATAAATATCAATATTGCCTGAATATGAATATTACCCTGTACAAATAATATTTGCGTCATGATCTGTGTATCTTGTTTGTTTTCAGGTGGGAGGGGCTGAAAAACGGCTTAACCTTATTTATACTCCTTTTCTTTTTACTATAATCATTTATTTTCGTTAAAATTTGCTTCCAAAATTTGGAGGAATGTTTCGGGGGATATTTAAAGGTTAAATCTTCTTTATAAGTGTTGTATGATTTTTGTTTTGATCTTGTTCTTTTTTAGGCTAGTTTTCATTTGTTTGTTTTCCTTTTCCGGTTTTCCTTTTCTTGTTTTATGACCCACGTTTTTTTTTGTAAAATCGTATTAAGTAAAATAACTCTATTGAATAAGACTTGTTGAGTAAGGCTTTGAAGTAAATTTTAAACCATCCTCAATTTTAGATTTTTTCTGAATCAAAAGATGAATTGGCTGTCATAGCTTTTGGTACTGCGACAACGAAAAATCCAACTGCCAATGTTTCAACTGGCTACGAGAATATATATGTTGAAGTCAATTTTAAGCCTGCATCTTGGACTATGCTGGATAAAGTTGTAAGTCGATCTCGAACGGATGTTGTTGCAGCTGATTGGCTGAAAGCATTATATGCCGCTATAGACTATTTTGGGTGCCAAGTTGATGAAAACGAAAAAGGATTTAATAGTCTAACAATCGCTTTTTTCACTGATTTTTCATCTCCTTCTGAGGGCAATGAAAAACTGTTGAATGAGGTCATTGACAGTTTGAAGCAAAGTAACATTACTTTGTACTTTATGTAAGTTTTTTTTTCTATGTATTAACTCATGTGTTCATTTTGCTAAAAATATGTATTCATAGGTTCATGGTTCAGCATCATTTTCATGGTTCAGCATGATAACACTGATGAAAATGTTGTGCTGCCCTAAAAACTTCATAGTTTTGAAACAGATGAAAGGGAAATCTGAGAGTCAAGATTTCCAGATGTGAATTGACTTATGATGGGTCCAAGGGCAATTTTTTTTCCTTGATGTCTCATGCCTTAAGAATTATACTAACTATCAAAATTTGTCTATAAATATTTTTTTTGTATGGCGACTGGACTCCAAATTTTAAAAGGGATAAAGGTGAATCACCTTAATTCTTCAGAATATTTTAAAACTTCGTATGTAAATTACCTTCATGAAATTTAGATTATTTAAGATTTACCATTTTGTCCAAATATGTCAACGGCCGTCACCGATAATTATATTCCTTTTCAGGATTTAGCAAATTGAGTCGCTTAAATTTTGTGCCTTAGATCTCTCCCAATCAATAAGCTGTTAATATGACGGAGTGAAGAAGAAGATTGAAAACATCTTATTGTCTTACATCTTAATGCCTTATCTACACTAAAAAAGGGAAGAAGAAAAAAAAAGAATGATGACACATTATGAAAAGACTTGCCTGAAAATGGTCATTTTCTTAAAACTAAAATTCTTTCGCAAGAAAAGAGGCGAGAGAGGCTCAGAAAACAATTAATTGAATTTTTTGTTTAATTTTCATTCCTGTAAGATGACACGATTTCTAGTTTTATTGAAGTGGAAGAAAAACAGCAGCTTGGAATTGATTTCCGTAGATTTTAATAGCTCTACAGATATGCATTAACCCCAGGGAAACTGAGGGGCAAGACATGAACTCTAGGGGGCCTGAGATACCGTTTACGAAGTCAGGTGGCAATTTGATTTGTTTCTTAATTTTTGAATATTTGGATTCTACAAGAAATATGAACCCAATTTTGTCCATCTGTTTTTAAAAAGTCGTATTCTGACCAAAAGAGTTGAAAATCTGGTATCTTAGTGCCATTGACCTTCCTTAGTGGTTGTTTTTATTTCAAACCTATCTATAATTTTCCCCTTATGGAGTATACTGGGGAAACTTCAAAAGTTCAAAACCCCTTACAGAGGTTTTTATATTTCGATTCTTTTTGGACAAAGAACTAGACTTTGCTTAGAAAGTTCTATCAGGTCATCCAGTCAAATAGTACAATCATGAAGAAAATGTAAGCCTAGGTTACACATGCTCACCTACTTGGATGAGCACAAGTCTAATCCTTATGTCAAACCTCCGTCAAAAACATGATCCGTCACCAAGAGATGATCCGTCAAAAATATCCAAGAGAGTGGAAAACGGCGAAAAAACAGCCACATCCATGACCAACATCAGAATTTATGCTATTTAAACATCCAATTAGTGCCAAAGCTTTTGTTTTACATGATATGATTGCCCAATTTGGTACCGACTATAGACCATTCTCAAATAACCGGATATTGACGATCTTGGACCGTCCGGACACGATTCTTAAAAGAAAACTGCCCATAAGACTTGGTTTGTGGTATTTCAAAACTATGCCCCAACTATCCAAAACAGGTCAAGTTATGGCTGTTGGATAACTATGGCCTGGAATATATTAGTGCCCTCTAAGCTCCATTGGACTGGACCAGGCAAACTAAACCTGGATACGAGGTATATTATTCGCCGAATTGGATTCGAAAAAAAGTAGCGGGTTTTGCCCTAATGCTCTCTATAACAGCCTCAAAGGCTTTGGTAAAATGCCCTCCCCCATTAATCAAAGAATCTTTACAGCCTGATTTGCGGGTAACTATGCAAAGGTAACCATACTAGCGTGCTACGTAACTTTAACAAAGGCTGACGACGTGGCGAAGGATAGCTGCTACAACACCCTTCAAACTGTGGCAAAAGACTTTCCCAGTCATGATTTAATTTGTTTGCCTTCAACTCCAAAGTGTGAATGTTAGATATTACTTCCAAAAGCTCCTTGGGTGTGAAGAGTTCAGTGAGATGAATAAAATAGAACGGTGCTAGTGGACTTTGCACTGCCAAGTCACATATTATTTGGAGGCCCCTTGTTTCGGCCCAAACAATCCATAAATATTCTTTGTACTACCATGACAGGAGGACGCCCAACCAAACCCACCAGCTTTTGATTTACAGAAAATGCGAGTCCAGTCTTCAAGATGTGAGAGGTTTTAGTGGTACCAGGTTCAGTGGCGCCTGATCACGTGCTGATGAAAATGTGGATGTCATTGAAGCTAAAGACCGCAGAGATGACCCAAACTAAACCCAACCTTCGACTCCTCGAAGCTTTCCCCTGTGGCAGTAAGAATTGAGCTTTTCGTAAAATTCTTTAACAAATTACAAGCCCTCGCCTTAGATGACATCGATGCCAGTCTGAAGTCAATTCGGAACACCTTCAAGGAGATTTATGATGAGATGGCTTCCACCACGGTCGGGTACGCTAAGAGACACAAAATGTCGGGTATGCAAAGACCAATGGCTGTCAGAGAGGATCTGAAACATGATTACTGAGTGACGTAATTTAAAACAGAAGCTCCAAATAGTGGTAATAACAGCGACACAGTTTTGAAAAACCAACTGTGTAATAACCTAGATAAATGAGTCAACAGCAGCACAAAGGGGGATAGGACGGAAAAGTTGCAATGGCGGAGGAAGTGGTGACACTAGAGTTGTGTAAAAGGTTACCAATGAAATTATGGGGAAAGCCAAAATGTAGACGGACCAGTTAAAAGTGCAAGTGTCAAAATGTCTCAGATCCATTAGATATTTCCAAACAATGGGCTCTGCGTTTCGAAAAGATTCTGAACATATCCCACCTTTCAGATATCCTCACACCCTCCTTTGTGAACCTAATAATTTGCACAAAATACCCGTCTGATACAGAAATCTGAATGTTCCGCGTAAATACTTTCCCCATTATTTTCTGGCGTGTCCTGATAGCCCTCGATCAGCACTTGTGGAATGAACAACACGGTTTCCAGCCATCCTGTTCTTGCAGTGTTCTTATATGCACACTATGGATGATGATTGGAGAGTGCAATGAGTGGCGAGAAAAATGTGTCTTATTCTCGTGAACTTCGAAAAAGCTTTTGACTCCATTGACCGAGGCAGGCTCTAGAAAAGCCTGAGATATTATAGTATCCCTCAATAGATAACCTCCCTAATGTTTGCACTATAGGGAAACACAGAATATTGTGTTCAGACCCAAGTAGGGAATACCGAATATTTCTGTATCATGTCTGGTGTAAAATAGGATTGTCGTCTTTCTTCGTCCTTGTCATCGGCTATCCATTCCGTGATTGTACAGGGTTTTTCATCCGAATTAGAGAATTCGAAAAACTAGCTAACCTGGACACTATCTGTGAAAAGGCTAGCCAGCCTACTTGGCCTCAAGATTAACTCAGAGAAGACAAAGATCATGGCGACAAGCGAATCTTCCTGGATATAAAGAGTAGAGATTCAGCTGTTGAGTTGGCTGTAGAGTTTAGATATCTCGGCAGCACAATAGAAATTTCAGGATCAAACGAGTGGGAAGTGCAGCTGAGGATAGGGCAGGCCAGTGCAGCTTTCAATCGGTTAAAGTTAGAATATTGATTAAAAAAGTATTATTTGAAGTCGAAACTAAGGCTATTCCAGAGCAATATCTTTTATGCACTTATCTACTGCAGCAAGTACTTGAAATTAGATTTTAGCACAGATTCCCAATACATTACTTTTAGATGTTTAGCGCTATCTAGAAAAAAAGGACACCATTTATATTAAATCATTCTGCTGCAAAAGTGTACTAAATACTGCAAATTAAGGATAGTAGGTATGTGAATATGGCGTGTCCAGGGTCTTTTTACTCATCCCCCCCAAAAAAAGTGAAACTTTTACGACTCCTCTAGGAATATCTTATATTATCCGTATGATTTTCCTTCTTTTTAGCTTGTTTCGACCCCCCCCCTCTGAAATCAATTCCTTTGTTACAATCAGAAGGGTGCATTAAAATTTTGCTAAGGAAAGAAAAGCTTGTTTCGACCCCCCTCCCCTCTGAAATGAATTCTTTTGTAACGGTCAGAAGGGTGCGTTAAAATTTTGCTAAGGAAAGAAAACGCGAAAGTCACTAGAATAAAAAATAAGACTGGCTCATCCGTCCTGCGTTGGTGAGATCTCGAAAGAAAGGAAATTCAAGGAAAATCCCCCCTCTGTAAAATTTCCCCGCGGAAAATCCCCCTTGCAGAAAACTTCCCATCCGGTGAAAATTCGTTCCGTGGAGAATTTCCTGCATAAAATTCTTCCCCGTGGGCTAATAACGATCGTGTTTTTAAGTTTTTTAAAAACATTTGAAATATTTTCCTCAGAAACTTCCTCCTATTATTTTCACCTTAGAAGTTCCCCCTGAATTCCTCCCCCGCGACAGCTCCCCCTAGAAAATTTCCCCACATTTGTAATAATGGTCATGTTTTTAAATTTAAAAGTATTTGCAAAACTAGGTCGGGATTCTTAACTTACCCGTCAGGCATTGTTGGATAATTAATATCCAGAAAATGTGAATAATCTAAAAGACAGCAACTTTCACGCATTTGTATTCAGGGAAATTGCATTCAGCATCACAAGTATCCAAAAGAATACGTTGGGTTTAGTGTGGGGGCTATGCCTAAAACCTTCACAAGAGTTTACTCAACAATTTCTTAAAGTTTTTTGCCGGTTGAAAGAACAGTGTAGTGCGGCATACAGGACAAGCAGACATAAATCGATTTCATTTATATAGATAAAGCCGTAATTTATTCTTATTTTAGTGGACCCCAAATCCCTGAAGATGTTCATTTGAAAAAAGCGCTAAGTCCTTTACAAAAAGATGGAATGAGTAAGGCTCTAAAGATAATGGAATCACTAGGTGATGCTGCATCCTCTCTTTCGTTTCTCGAAGCTGATGTCGAATTTGCTGCTCTGCCGAAGCGGAAGAAAAAGTCAATGCCATGGAAAGTCGATTTCAAAATTTCAGATCGACTGCGTATTCCAGTGTCTGGGTACTTAATTGTTCAGAAGGAAGGATTGCCATCTTGGAAGGAGGAAGCCACTGAAAAACCTGGGTTTGGAGTCACTCGCGAGAGAACGCACGTTAAAAAGGATGTAGAAATGACTGAAGTTCCAGCTGATGAAATCATTACTGGCTATCAATATGGATCTAAAATTATACCCTTCTCAGGTAAAATTTTATTCTTTTAGTTACACAATAATCCCAGATGACTATATCCAATATTAGAGTCAAAACAAAACCCTTTGCTTTCATATCATCATCTTTCTCATCTTCGTCTTATACCGAAAGTCATGGATGCGTCCTGACGTCGGGTGTGTGTTCCAATTGATGAAATCATTACTGGCTATCAATATGGATCTAAAATTATACCCTTCTCAGGTAAAATTTTATTCTTTTAGTTACACAATAATCCCAGATGACTATATCCAATATTAGGGTCAGAACAAAACCCCTTTCTTTCATATCATCACCTTTCTCATCTTCGTCTTATACCGAAAGTCATGGATGTATCTTGACGTCGGGTCTGTGTCAACAGGGGATGGAGGTCATGGCTGCAAGCATTCTGTATTTTGAGCATTAAGTGTATTATTATGTGTATTAAGCATTGTGTTATTTTTATTATACCAAAAATAGAAGAAGAGAGAGGGGAAAAAAGAGACACAGGGGCTACATGCTGAAAAATACTTTTGTTAATAGCAGAATCTACACTCTTTTAGGCAAGTTTTTGTGCCAAATAGGACATTCGCCTTCCTAAAAATTTACAAGCCTCCTCTCGAAGCATATGGAGGTGGGGCTTTATTTCACTAAAGTCTCCTTTGTGTACTACAAGCCCTAGCTTAAAAATACAAAACCTTATCAGTTATTTTCTGAAAGATTTCTATTGTTCAAAGAAACGTACTGCTTGAGGGTGTCTGTTTTTCACCTGCATAGAAATTGTATTAAATACACAATTTCCCAAACTGTTCATGGTAATAAGGGTAAAATTGCTACAGTAATTATCATGGTAATGCTGAATTTGCCTAAGAAACAAGTAAAGCGGTTTAAAATGTCGCATAAACAATGATTTCAATAGACGCTAAAAGCACGGAAAAAAGTTTCCGCTTTCTAGTCAGGAAACCAGGAAACATTGAAAAAAGTGGCCACGATTTTAGCCCCTTCACCAGCTTCTCAGGCCAATTTTATAGTTTAAATGTGTCATTTTTAAAGTCGTTTGTTTTAGTCAAGGAACTTTGATTTAAAGTGCGTTAGAAGATGATCTTGATATATTAATAAATAGTTCGAAAAAAAGAAGAAAATTTAGGCTCAGTACAAGGCATTTGGCCCGTAACATCATTCTAAGGGACCCCATAATTTTCTTAGTATAGTTGTCCCGCTAAGTTGGGACAAGTAAATGGCCTGACTTCAGCTTGTGTAACTAATAGTTCCAAATTATATTTTCCTCTTTGCAAATTATAAAATTGCAAAACTGTGGAACTAGGACACTCTTAGTCTACGTGAATAATTACTTTTCATTGTATAGTTGGAGCAGTTGGGACTAAAGTCTACCAAGTCCGTTTTTGAGTCCTTTAAAGCAAACATAGATGAAATTCCATATTTCCAATGCATTCACGATTAGAAGATTCATGCATTACCTGAAATACTGGAGTGGGGTATTGCTAGTGACTTAAAATCTAACAATTTTGTACTGGTCTTGCAAAATTACAACCAAAATTAAGTGTTTTTCTTTTGTTCCTTTACTTTAAGAACAACTGTCTCGAACATAAATTTCCTAGAATCAGGTTAATGCCTAATTAATCTAATTAATTATTAATGCCTAATAAAGTAGACTAATCATGTAGAATTAGGTAATTAATACCGAACCTTCATATACCGTATTAATATAGTTCCATTGTGAAATATTCCATTATTATTTACCAGGTAGTTCATGAGTAGTCAGATGTGTATTCAGTGACAATCCAGGACCACGGGCTAAAATCTCTTCTTTTTTATGATTTGTTTCATCTTCTCCCATTATTTTTATATTACTTGCATGAAATAAATCCCAGTCCAAAGTCTGAATTTAGACAGTAGAATCAAGCAAGGAGAATTAAGTTGCCGACATAACTTTACCTAGAATTATTATTCTGGGGGCAGGGGTCTGGCTACTTTTGGTTGGGCGGGGTACAACTTGGAATAATTTTTGTTTTTATTTATTTTAATCCCTACTTAACTGAAAAATGAACATTTTTGTGTAGTATTTATATTTTCTTGGAAGAAGGAGTCCCGACTTGACAAATCATTCGTGCTGCGGCCTTAGTTGGGAATAAGGAATTTTCGTCAGGCTATTAAAATTTATTTATTCGTCGCGCCTTGTATGTGACCTAATTGCCATGGGTGCTTGTTTCCACTGTCACGTTGGTATGGTCGGATAACTGAAGCTCTGTTTTCCCAATAAGTTCCTAGATCAGATAATTGTCTATTCAGCTGAGAATGGAGAATTGCCCTTCCTGTATCCCTGAAGTTTGGACATGCATTACCTCTCAGATAAAGTATGGCATTGTTGCACATGAATATCCTAAATTATTTTACATTGGCTCTTTCTTTAGTATAGGTACACAAGGACTCACCTGTGAGAGGGTGAGGGAGCTATCAGAGCATTTTCCGAAGGGAGGGATTTGAAATCACAAGATAGTCTTTTATGCTTCTATTTCAACATTCTGGTAAGATACTCCCGCCTGCAGCTATTGCAAATTTGTCTTCACAAAAGCTTTCGAGGGAGATGTATTGGAGGGTTTCTCATTAGGGAGGGTGGTTGGGTAAAGGTCAAAACATATGCGAACTCAGATTTTCCTAAGTTTAACGTTGGAACTGATATTAGGAGGCAATTCCCTTCTCACCCCCAGTGTGTGTGACGCTCACAACACTGTTTTTAGGGAATGTTTTCGCTTGCTTGTTTAGATTTGTTTTATCTTATTGATTTGCTCACTTACTTTATTGAACCAAATTGTTGCATTAATATATGAATAAACATTTAGCTGCAATTTCAAGTTGACATATTGATTTCTAACCGTTTCTGCTCAAAATTCTGTTAGAGCCTCAAAGTATACTTATGGATCTAAATAATGCAACTGACTGTATTTTCTTCTCCAAAAAGCAAATGTGAAAATGAAAATATTGATATTTCTTTCCATTTAGCTGAGGATGAACAGCAAATGAACTATGAATCGGGACCCCGAGACTTCTCAGTCATATGCTTTGCCGATGCAACTTCTATACACGAATCCTTCTTTAATGGAAATTCTACTATGAACTTTATTGCAAGGCCTGGAGATCAGGTAAGCCAGCTATTCTTATCTGGAATTGATTATGGCTCCTTATTTGACCATCTGTTGTGTGATGCAATATTATTATAAAAAAGGTTCCAGTCTATGGAAAATAAAAATAAAATAGTAACAAAAGATAAATGGATGAAAACGTAACAAGATAACTTGATTTGTATCAAAAATAGCTTATGTTGCCCTACTATTTTTAACATGCTCTATACTTACTTTGACGATTGTCTCCAACTGCCTAATAGTATGATAAAATTCTTTCTATAAACACGTATAAGCCATTCTTTATCATATTTTTCACATCCAAAGATATTGTCTCATATTCATCAACGTTTAATGCTCACATATCAAATGGAAAACACTTTCATTGAAACACTCACGCATTAGGCATGAATAAGGGCCTTCTTTTTTTCTAACCTTCCCAATATATTTTCTTCGTTCTCTAAGAGGCAAACAATCACCCCTTCATTCAAACACCCACCTCATAACCTCCAATTTTAAACCCACATTGTATCCTCCAATTTTAAACTCACCTTATAGTAAAGTAAGTAGTAAGTAAGACGGCACTAGACCCTTAAGGTCCAAACCGGCGGTGCTGATCTCAGCTTCATGGCCCTTCAGCCAGGAAGTGCAATGGGGGGTTGTGGGCCAACCATCCTGTGCTTTCACACACCCTTCCTGCTTACCTTCCCCAGATTTCTCCAGATACCCATTTAGAGCTGGGTCGACTCTGGCTGAGCTTACAGAGTCACGCCATTGACCCCCGTCCCAAACTAAATAACTGGTCACAACTGGGATTGAACCCGTGCCCCTTGGACACAGAATTCCCACGCCCGCGTGCCAACCACTCAGCCAGGACCCACCTTATAACCTCCAATTTTAAACCCACCTTGTATCCTCGAATTTTAAACCCACCTTATAACCTCGAATTTTAAACCCACCTTATAACCTCCAATTTTAAACCTACCTTCAAAACGAAAATCCTCTCCGATTGTCTTGTATCCGACGATCAATTTCATCTTGGCTGGTAACATGCTTAGTTCCCTAATTAGGTTTTTGTTTAATACTAGACAAAGTTGATTTATCTTTTTGTAGAAAAATATCTATTACTAACTCGAAAGTATGGATAAATTTAAGCTGCCCTGCATCCGTATTGAAATGGAATGGCTTAGATAGCATGGACATTTCTTTTGAATGACGACAGAATTGAATCACTGGAATAGCTTTACCAAGCATCTTTCAAAATAAAAACAGAAATTAAGTATAAGTTTTCTCTGCTGCTGATTAGGTGCTTGCACTCACTTGTACTTGCTTCAAAGTGCAAACTCTGTAGCTCCCACTGGTACTTTAATCTGGCAGACAGCTGAGTGCCTGGCTGCGCAGTGCTGTGTATCTAGATATCTCGTTATTATTTAATATGGCTTAGAATTAGAATGGCTTAGAAATTTCTCTCTAATTGTAAAGATCTCACCAAGGAGCTCTCAAGTGATAAATAGGAGCTCTCAAGCATAAGCTTTGCTGACGCACTCACTAGGTATTTGTACTTACTTGTACTTTCCTCAGAACATGAACTCTTTAAGTCTTTCTAGTGCTATAATTTTACAAACGCTTGCGTGCTTAGTTCCTTGTTCTTATTTACTTGCAGAATAGGTCGCTAACAATTCCCATTGTTCCTCTTTGTGTAAAAAAAACAACCAGTCAAGTCCTGGTTTGTCACAACCCCATTATGCCAGTCTTTGCTGGCCTTCCCTTGCTTTTCTAACGAGTAATGGGTTTACAATAAAAAAATGCCTGTTTAGTGAGAGCCATATCTAGCCTCGTTGTCTATCAAACTAAGTCAGGTGGTGTTTTTTCGTCATTGCACCATTTTTTTTTTATTATTATAAGAATTAAACATTATACTTCTGGTGACAACATATTTAATTTTTTCCGAGGACTTAACTTCTCCGGGAGCGATGCTAAGGATTTGTGTCAGGTAAAAGTGATCGCCTATGTTTGGATATGGATTTCCACCCCCTTTTTGGGGCCATTTCTCGGAGCGTATGATTGCATTCTAAATTTAGATCTTTACTTATAAAGACTGTCGTTTTGCCACACCTGGCTTTTCATTAGTTCAGCGAAGATATTCTGCTCCGAACTTTTTTGTTCAGAACATATATTTTCGCTTTTTTTTCTTTTCAAACTTCGACGAGAGATCTTGGATATTCAGTGTATTCAATGAATTCTGAATGAGTATTTCGAGAAAAATATTACTTCGCAACACGTCCTTAGCTTTTTTTTCAAATTTTGGATATATCCTTGTGGACCTTCAGTCTGACCAGCCCTGCCATCAATATGTGTAGTTCTTTTTTTAGGTAATATCGCCTGTAGTTATCGTCAGGGATGAACTAATCAGGGCTGACGTTTACGCCTCAGCCCTAATGATCCTTTGAAGCGTATCTTACGCGGAACGCTTAGTTATCTAGTCGCAATCCGAGTGGATATATGCGCAGGATTCAGGATCCTTTGTCTGAGAGGACGAGGGTTCGAATCCTAGTTTACCCAATTATTGAGTTTGGGACGGGGGTTAGTGGCGTGACTCTGTAAGCTCAGCCAGAGTCGACCAAGCTCTAAATGGGTTGCTTGAGAAATCTGGGAAAGATAAACAGGAAGGGTATGCGAAAGCACAGGATGGTTGGCCCCCCCATTGCACTTCCTGGTTGAAGGGCCAAGAAACGGAGATCAGCACCGCCGGTAGGGACTGTAAAGTCTAATGCCGTATCATTTATCTTCATTTTTTATTTTTTGTCGAAGTTCAAGAGAATGGGAGACAGGAGCTATTCTGTTCTCATCCCGACAATCGTTCCATAGTGGCGCTGTGTGTCTGATGTCAGCTTTGTGTTATGGAACCCATTGTTCGAACTCAGCTATAGCAACACACTGTAGGGCTGATGCAAGGACCTTAGTATTGAAGAAGTGTCGTTAATCGTTCTTCATTAACTTTAACCAAGTTATGTACATGATAATAGTATCCCTAAACGGGGTGTTTCAGCTTCTCTAAGGATCATCCTACTGCATCGCAACCTATGCACATTGCATAAACTGTAATGACTTTGTTGAAGGTTGCTATTTAGTCAACGAAGACGTCTGGTTGTTTTAGACCTGTTTTTTTTTTTGCGCGCTCGAGGGTCTGTCGGGGAGATTCGCTCGTGTGGTCTCGTTCCCAGTTTTGCTGAAATGTTTGATATCATGGCGGATATTTAGATATCATAGTCTCTAGACGTGGCTTCGTCTAAAATGAAATTTAACATCAGTTGTATTTCCGACTTTCTACACAGTAAAGGTGCCGTATATACAGGTATTGTCTGCTTTGATGGTAGTTTGTTACTGTAAGAGTATCGGCCGATTTTCAAAGACTAGTAGCTTATTCTGCGAAAGTTTTCATTAAAATTTAGTTTAAAACTAAAATACCTGGCTTTTTCTATGAATAGTGTCACACACTCATGGAGCGCACTTCGTCTGTCATGTTGTCTTACCCAGGATTGAAAAAGTGTTTTAGTTACGGCATCTCAAAAAAATATCCATGTTTGGTATTTTGAGAATGTTCTTTTATGTATGATCATAAATGAGAGAGATTGTGTTAGAGGACTTGCGATTAGACGTGCCATGCAAGGAAGGAGAATGAAGTAACAGATGCAACTAAACATCTTAATATCTCTAATGTCTAACATGAAATTTCATGCTGACGACCATATTGACATAATTAATTGAGTCCTACATGCCTAATTAAAAAAATTGAAATGCTAGAGTGATATAATTGGCAGATTCCACATTTCTTACCTTTTTAGATTTCCTTGCCTCACTCAGTCGGTTAAGAGATGTCAAGATGAGAGGGCATCAGCTGCAAATGGTAAAGCTAATCAGAATGGTTCTAAATATATGTGGTTGAAATCCCAAACTGTAGTTTAAAGCTATAACTGAAAATCTGAAAACCAGTTTATTCGAACATAAAACGATAGTGCTCGTATTTGTGCTCATATGTTGTTTTGCATTGCAAGTATTCCACATTTTTAATAGTATATGGCACCTCAAGATAAATATTTCGACAGAGCATTTTTTGTTTCTGCTTCATGGCGGATTTAGATTGGTGAGAGAACTGTTTTTGCACTATTAGAACGTTTTTTCCTTACTTTTGGCTTTTCAAGTGAAAATGGATATGAAATATCTTTTTTGTCAATTATTTTATTTTTCGAGTTTATTCTCTCAAGATGCTGTCATTGTCATATTCATTATCAATGATTAAGCAAAAAAAAAACTCCTTTCCGCACTATTAGATTTCGAAACAATAAAAACAAAGTTTTGTTCGTGTTTTGTTCTGCCTTACTGCACATAATTCTAGTATATTTGTTTAAATAGTTTATGGGTAACAACAAAGCTGTATCCACCACTTTTTCTTTCTTTGAGTTTGTTCCTTTTTCTTTCAGCTGCGTAGGTGAAGCTAATAAAAATGCTTTTTTTTCCAGATGGCGCAATCCTTACTTTCTGCCTTTATACGTGCTCTTTCCGAATCTGGAAAGGTGGCTATTGTCCGTCGAGTTTATAATGTTCGCAACCGACCTACGATTGGTTTTCTTTCTCCAGTAATAAAACTCCACGCAGAGGTAATATTTTGTGATTCTCTCTGGATTTCAAGTTTTTAAGGTAATAAACTTGTTTAAGGGTGTGACGGTTGTTAAGACTACTGACTTCCAACCAAGCTTAGTTCTGAGGGAAAACGTCAAATTTTTGTATATCTAAAATATAAAGTGGTATCGCTGTTTGAATGATCTACGTTAGAAATGGCTTTAATTTCAGATTTTAGCGCTGCTGGGATAGGAAAGATTTTTAATGGAAAATTGAAAAAATAATCTCTTCTAGACTTACGTATGGTGATCCTAAGAATATATCATTTGGATAGTCCAAACTTTTCAGCCTGATTGAATGCAAAACTTCTCGGGTTATCTATACAGTTAATAATTAATGAAACAATTGGGCACTTTTCTTGAAAACAGTAATAATTATTTTTACCTGATCCTAAACAGGAAGATTTTATTTATTTTCAACACAAATTTTCCAGTCAAAGAAACAAAATTTATTTTTTCTAAGCGAAATGAAACCGAATAATCGGGTGATGTGGAATTCAGCTGCAGATTGCGAATTTACCCCCATCTGTCAAAGCTTAAGAAGCTCTGACAGATGGGGGTAGATTTTACCAAGCGTAGACGTCCCAGTGACAAGAAAGTTTCAGTCTGAACTCTGAGTCTCTGACTCGCTTGTCTGAGTAAAAGTGAAATTTTTAAGTCTGTCTATTGAATATTTTAAAAAAATTACTTCAGTACCTATCCGATATAGAATGCCGACGATAAAGTGCCGCTGTATCTCTTGAAAATAGACTTAGCTACTTAGGGGTGGAAACCAGTTCGTACTTGCTTGAGCCGTTGAGTAATCTAAATGATTCTAAGTTGATAGTTGTATTATATTTGCGGTATCAAAAACAAAACTTGTCAAAGGTGACTCCTTTGTTTTATAGTAAGTAAAAAAGAATATGCTTTTTTGAATGCGGTAAGTATAACTAAAAATTAATTAGGAAATTTAGTGAAAAAGAGAGTATTTAGTTAATAAAAAACGGAAAGGTAAAGGTATGTTGGGTATTTGCTTGTGAATGGGAAACATTTATTTTTAATGCTATAATATATTGAAATCCATCAGATTGCACTAAAACTATTCCATCCAAGAAACATAGTCCGTTCCCTATAAGGTAGAAGAAGACAATTATCTAATGTAAGTTCATATTCAAACTCCCAAAAAGAAAAAAAAACAAGGGAAAAAATAGTCCTTTTTGCAGTTCAGACCCAAAATCTAAACACAAATTAACCACCTAACAAACCATGATCCTTACAGAAACCCAAAAGAAAAACAGAAGAGAATATAAAAATCTGGTTTTGAATATTTTTCTTTTCTTATTTTTTCTTAAACTCAACCAAACTGCAGGAATCTATAACCTTTCTCACTATGGTTTGTCAGAGACATCCCATGGCTCCTTTTACGCGTCAATACCATACTTATCTATCGTACTTAAAGCTATATATGTCAATTTTGAAATTATTTAAAAAATCAAAGAGGAACATCCGAGTTTCTACGTTGATGAAGTATATTAGTCCAATCTGCTGATTCGACTTCCGATTTATCTTTCATTAGAGCACTATAATAAAATATTAGGCTAGAATCTAGACTTTTCTGTTCATCAAAGAAGTTCTTTAACTCACTTAAATTCCAAAACCATCCGAGGCAATAGTCAACAAGACCCTGGGGATATAATATTACACACTATAAAAATTTAATCAAGACATTTTGCAGAAGATGATAACTTCTAGTAATTTATCTTAATAGTCCGAACACTATCCACGGCTTTATCGGAGACAATTTTAAATTACCTCCACCAGTGGCATCAATTCACGAAAACTTAAGGGGTGGGGTGGGTGAAAGTGTATTTTTCAACGCTTAGTGGGAGGGGAAAGAGCGCTCACCTTCAAAGAAAGGTATGTCGGAAAATTTCATAAATAAACCTAAAATATTCGTAAATAAGCATGTTTCCTAATTTGTGTTTTAAAATATTAGAAGAGATATGAGATTCTCAGCTGGGATTCTTAGAAATTAGTTATTGCAATATTTTCAAGATCTTTGTTGTTTTTAATAACTCCTTCGTTTTTTATACAGTATAATGTATCCAACCTATTTTTCTTAGCTAGGTCTTAAACTGAACTAAGTGGAAAAGGAGACAGTGCCTCTTATAAGAGGCATGTATCGCTACATATTTGTTTTGATTTCTTGGGCTTAATTTTCTCAACTAGTCATATAAATCGCCTTATATATTGCTTTTAATTTAGACATGATTTTCAGTTTGACTAAAAAGATTAGTAGACATGCTGTAAAACTATTTCTTGAAAAATCAGATTCAGTGACATTTGCGAGATCTTTACTTATTTATTTTTTCTTTAATAAAGCATAGCGGATCTGTGGTGTAAATTATTTTACATATATACGATACATTCTTTGCATAATTTTCAGTACCTAGAATATATAAATCTGCCATATTCAGAAGATGTGAGAAAAATACAGTTTCCGTCCTTAGTCAGAGCAGAAGAGAAACTAGCTGATGATCAAAAAGCAGCTGTTGATGACCTGATCAAAAGCATGGATTTAACAGATCGCGAAGGGTAATAAGAAATATGCCCTTCATTTATTAAGTTTTTCGTAGATAACTAGTCTTTTCTGAAGGGGGAGATATTTTAAACTTCATCTTCCCTCGTTAGTTAGATACTAGACATCAGACGAAAAATTATTTTAGATAGTCTACTATTCATTTACTTGAATAGCTTTTCTATTTTGCAGCTGCTAAATAGAAACTTTGAATTTTTTTTTGTCGCATAAAAAAAAAAAAAAACTGTCTGCAATTCCCTAACCCGAGATTAAATTTTTAGCCTTTGTTGCTAAAAAACCTAGAAAAAGAACAAATATCAGGTCCGCGCTAAATAAAATTATTATAAAAAATATAATATTCTTTAACCTGAAGTAGAAGTTATCGCTTTTTGCGAAAGAGTACTGGAAAAGGAAAAAAAAATGTTTGTCGTACTCTTAGCAAAGTTAATTTGAATATTGTAAAATTCACTGACGTTAAGTAGAAGTTCACTTCTTTCGCAGCCTCTACATAAAACCTGGATAAAAAAGCCGCACACGCAAAAATTATTTTGTGTAATGGGCTATGATATCCACTAACCTAAAATGAAAGTTCTTCTCTTTTTAGCCTCTAAATAAAATATGAAGAAAATGAAAACAAAACAGAAACGGTCGTATAGTTGATGAAATTATCCAAATGGTCTTAAATTCATTTACTCGATAGTCAATATTTTAATTTGAGGCTTCAAAATGGAGCCTGGAAAAACGAAAAAAAATATTAGTCATATATTAAATAGAATTATTCTAAAAATTGTTAAATTCACGAACCTGAAATGCTTCTTTCAGCAGCCTCTTCCTCTTTTGCAACTAGGGAATCTCTATGTATAAATATATACAGGATCCTAATCTCAACATTACATAGTATTTGCGACGACCTACTAGAATTTATCATTCTTTGATTGTTGTCGTTTTAATTGTTTGATTTTTGTGGGTTTGCACCAAGTGTCCCAGCAAGATTGACTAACAATTTTCAAAATTTACGCAATGTAAACCTTATGATTACCAACTATTGATTTTGGCTCCAAAAATAGTAAATTGAACTAGCCTTTGGCTCAATGTGGTTAACTTCTTTAAAAGCGTGCTAATCGTCTAATTTCTTACCCCAGAGGGCTCAGGGCAAGCATTTGGCAGGTTCTAAAATATTAACTGCTTATATATAGATGCATATTTGGTAAATTTTAGCCATGTGTATCTCGATTGTCAAATATTTGTAAGTAGTAACTTCACAAATCATGAAATACCAGCTTCGATTTGTGAAATATGCGCTTATGGTTTTATTATATTTAGGATAGGCATGTACTCATTCAAGACCAATCTGTAAATAATATCTCATCAATTATGAATCGAATGAGGTTCTGCGTGTCTATTTATGAAATTGGGGATGAGGAAGAGGAGGAGTGGGAGGATGGTCAGGCTGGTGGAGGGTTGTTTGACCCTATAATTACTTTTTCGATGCAGCAATCATGTACACCAAAACACTTGTACGTAGCATGTCCGCTTAAATGCGGACAACGGCTGGAATTTCTAAAGTCCCTTTTGTCATCTTCTCTCTAAATTTGTTACTTAATTCACTTTTTTGCTCCTTTGAAGCTAATTCGTTAATGTCCTAGATTTGGGACCGCCCAGGTTCTTGGATCTGGTAGGTTTCTTATTGATAACTGATCTGAGGGTACCCAAACTGCTAAAAGGCTTAAGTGTACTGAGTATCTAGCCCAAATATGTATTTTATATGAGGGTTTTAATTTTTGCCTAAAAATCTTATTGTCCATTTGAAAATTGCAAATTCATGCGGAAAAAAATATTCTTAAGTCGGTTCGGTTATGAAATCTTAAAACGGAAATTTGTAACCGTAAGGCTCTATTATCCTACTTGCTATGCGGTCACTTTTCCCGTCACATTTCCCGCCCACTTAGTGCTATTTTATATTTTATCCTGACCGAGCCTTGTCAGTGATCAATTTCGAAGAATTGCAGATTTTGGGGTAGTTGGCGAATTTGTCTTCGTAATGCAAATAAGGATTGTGAGACCAAAAACGAAATATCGGTGATAATAATGACTGTCAGTAGGAAAGTTGGTGGTCAGTTTTTGCCTCAGGAAGAAAAAACGCAATAAAAAATTATTAATTTGCAGATTATAGTGTATTCCAGAAAAGAATACAAGGGCCAGTGTCCTGAAATTATTGCTGTTTACCATTTTTTCAGTGGGTGGCAAAGCTTGTGCTGATGACTTCGACGTGCCAGCATAAAGTTAAAACCCCGTGGTGTAAGCTTGTACAGCACGTCCCCACGAGTAAATAACTTTAGACGAAGCTGCAAGGCACTTGTTAGAGCAGTGACTTGCTCTTGCTGAATAGTTCATGCTATCTATGCCCTAAGAAAAAGAGTTTAAAGGACCTGATACTTCACAGATGAACATTGTCAGTTAGATGAAAATGCAACTATGAAGGCTAAACAGAACTTGTGGTAAGATCTGCGGCTACTCTAGCTGCGTTCACTGGAATTGTTCAGGAGTAGGATCTATTGATTTACGTCCTATTCTTTGAACTTCAAAGGTTAGACACAATTCTCCTTGATACATAATTTATTCCTTAAATGTCCCGCGAATAATGACCTTTTCTGAATCCTCACTTGTCTCAGCCCTCTCAGCCCAGTCTCCCAGGCAGTGGGTTGGAGTGATTTTCTTTGTATTACAAGACAATTTCTGCTCGAGACGAACGTAGAGAAACTTCAACAGGGGAGGTACGTCACTTTGTATCGACTCAGCATTCTTGCGTTGAGTATGAAACTTGACAAAACAGCATTTACCTTTGTTTCGTATAAAAAGAAAATTTTGGAGAACAAATTTAATTTTTGTTGTTCTGAATGACACCCTTCCTCTTCTCAAACAAATTGTAAATGTTGATTTACTTCAAATAGACTATACTTTAGTTCTCACGGAGATTCTTTTAATAACTGTTACATCTTCTAAAGTGCTTCTAAAAAAAAGAAACAAAAAAAAACAGTGAGGTTTGCGGCCCAAATTAGCAAGAACTTTAAATTCCCTCTTTTTTTTTTACCAAAGAATACGTGTATTTGTTTTACGGCTCTATTTTAAATTTTTTTTTTATGGAAGAGGCTGTATATTTTGCTATACTTAGTCCACATTGTCAATCTAGGTTATGTCTATAAATAAACGATGAATTTATTATATTAATATCTACTTTTACTTATTCGTCGCCATGTTTGCGTAACCCACTGGAATAGCTTTCCGGTCTGCATTAGAGGGGCTTTTGGGAGGTTTTTTACATTAATTCTTAGTCAGGACAAAGATTGAGAGAATTTTGATTGTGAGTTTCATGATGGAAATTATATCATTTGTTTTAGTTTTTTCTTTACTTCTTCTTCTAACATCCCTCTTGAGTATTTCTTTTTTTCTATTTTTATTGCTGATTTAACACTTGAACCGTTGCAGATAAGTCAATTGACCTTCTAGCAATGGTTATTTTCTAAATTTATAACTTTTATTTTATGAACTAATCTAAACTTGGATTACGCACTCTAAAAAACAGAGAAGACAAAATAGATCTTTTATCGAACTCTAAAAGATTTCGCTTATTGATTTTTAATATATTAATAGGAGAGAATTATATAGAAGTGTTGATACGCTTGATCCATATACGCAATATGTTTATCAAGTTTTGAGCCATCGCCAATTACACCCAGAAGAGCCGATTAAAGAATTTATGGACGATGCAAAAAGACAAGCCATGAAACCCTTGGAAGTGTCGGAGGAGCTTAAAGAAAATGCAGCCCTATCTCTGAAAAGAGTCGCAGAAGTTTTTCCTATTGAAGTTATCCAGAAAAGGAAGAGGAAAGTGGAAGAGCTAAAAATCGGACAAAGGGAGGAGTAAGTTTCACTTGTCAGTTAAGTATAGGATATCAGGGAATATTTCAGGGGGTATCAGGGGGTATTTCAGGATATCAGAGTATATTTCAGGGGGCCTTGTTCATCAAACAATATTGAAAAGTAAACTAAAAGCAATTTAGCAAGACTACTAGTAATCTTGTGAATAATGTACATAATTGTACTGAAGTACTGCTGAAAAGGCAGCGCTATGTCTGAAAAGATAACCATTAGTTTTTCTTGAGAAGTTTTCGGGAAAAGAAAAAGCAGAGTCTAAGAGCTAAAAATTGAACAAAAAGAGGAGTAAATTTCACTTGTCAGTTAAGTATAGGATATCAGAGTATATTTCAGGGGGTCTTGTTCATCAAACAATATTGAAAAGTAAACTAAAAGCAATTTAGCAAGACTACTAGTAATCTTGTGAATAATGTACATAATTGTACTGAAGTACTGCTGAAAAGGCAGCGCTATGTCTGAAAAGATAACCATTAGTTTTTCTTGAGAAATTTTCGGGAAAAGAAAAAGCAGAGTCTAAGAGCTAAAAATTGAACAAAAAGAGGAGTAAATTTCACTTGTCAGTTAAGTATAGAATATCCTAGTATATTTCAAAGGGTCTTGTTCATCAAACAATATTGACAAGTAAATTGACAGCAATTGAATAACAAATTACTAGTAATCATTTCAATGTAGTACAGTTTCTCTATTGATCTAAATATTAAGAATAAATAGAGGCTTACTTTCCGCATTCTTCTTCGACTTGCTTGCCCTCTGCCAGAACCTTGTAAACCCCTCATTTTTTCCTGGACTATTAGGTTTTGTCATTCTAGTACATATGTACTAGGTTTTGGTTGTGCAAAATTGGTGAAATCTGTTCCCTCCTCCTGTGTCTTTTCTCAGATTAGATCTCAGAAAATATAGCAGATAGTAAAATTCTGACTGTGCCATTGGGATCCCCGTTATGTAATTAGAGAGGGTCTATCCTTAGCTAAACATTGAATTTTGTGTAGAAACTAGGTTTTGACCTAGGATAGCTGAAATGGAGTTAATAAATAAGCCTAAATCCAATTAACTTAGCAATATATTATTCAACATGACTAGTTGGGTGCTCTTTTGAATTAACTGGCTTTGTTGATTATCTTTTGAAATCACCTTCTTTTTGGTCAAGGACGTATCACATATGAAGATATTCAGCTTACAAACCTATGCTATCGATAATTGTTCTAACAGTAAAAGGGCGATATTTGTAATCTGTATAATTTGCAAAAATGCAATCCTTAATGGAAATAGGGATGTCTTACGTTTCTTGTACATTTGTACTATTGAATTTTATGAGACACGATGTGCAATTATACGCATAAGTGCATTCCCTTCTAATCCTCAAAGGGGGGAAAGAATGACAGTATACTTGCTGGGAGGATGGAATTGCAAAAAAATTAAATTTTCGGTCATTATTTATTTATTGGAACAAAACCGCACAAAGCCAATGGCTTGTTGGCCAAAATGTTATTTCTTTGGGGGGGGGGGGTGAGAGATCCCCTATCTCAGTTCCTACTCCACTCTGCCTATCGTAACTCATTCTCGTTTAGTTCAACCCTCATGTAACTCAACCCTATGTGTTCCCACCTCATTCAAATCAATGCAATTACACTTGGACCTCGTTCAAATGATATTTATCAGTTTCAACCCTGCGTAATCAGTTCCTTGCATTCTTTAGGGTATCACCTTGAGGGTGAGTGAAAACTTTATTATTTTTATTGTTATGCAAACTAACTTTCATTTATGTAGCAATATCTAAATAGTATTATCTAAGATTATTCTTCATAATAACACCGTGTTAATATTGATTGAAAGGTTCTTTCGTATGGTTCTGTGCTAAAAAGTCCGCTTTAATTTCAGGGGTTTAGCTGAAATTGAGCATATATCAGAAAGGGAAGTTGATTAACCCTGCCTTTCTAAAACCTAATTGGTTTTCCTGTGTTCTTGGGTGAAATTTTAAGCCATTAAAAGAACAGAAAGTTAAATTTCCCCTCACTGTTGTTCTGCGTGAAATTTTAAACCCGTAAAAAAAGAAACATTTTTATTCACAGGTTTTTTTTTATTTATTTTTTTTTTTATTTTAAAGTGATATCTCTGTTTCTCTCTGATTGCAATGCATTGCTGCAGCGGACTTTATAAAGTGTCCTTATTTTAAATTTATAAAACCTTAGAGTAAACATGAGAAACATGGTTTTGTATAACTTGGCTGACCCACAGAACGGTCGTTAAGTCTTTTTTATACTCTGCATGCACCCAAAGAGGATGACCTAAAAATGAATTTTTAAATGAGGATAAATCCATTTATTTAGACAGTGAAAAAAGAAACAGGCACATCAGTCCAGATATTTTAATCACATATATAACGGTCGTCATCAGTAGAATTATTAAAATAATATAATTCAAATTTGCATATTTATGTACAAAAAAATAAATAACTTTTTGGGTCATTCACAAAATAATGAAGTTTTGGATTATTTATTAGATTATTTTCAGAGAGAGTTCACTGACAAAGTTAATTCAAAGTCTTGATGTAAATTTCCTTCTTTAATCTTGACCAAAAGTAAAACAAATTTTCAATGGCAAAGCCCTCCCTGTCTTCTAATCGCAAACGAAATGTTGAGTTTATAGTTGTTCACTTGGTTGGTCTCATTTCACCATATATACGACGTATTTTCGACGTAACACCCGAAATTTATTTATTTGGATGCTATTATCCAGCATCCAAATAAGATAAAAAATAAATAAAAGTATTTTAAGTTTATTACGACAACTATGAAATTGGATTGATAGCCTTGCTAATTGGCTGGAGGTCATCGTACATTGCCTTAATCACCTAGTTGCTTTAGGACTGGATAACATTCCTAAAGTAGAAGGTTCCAGTTCCGCTTGTAGCATTTTTTTTTCACATTTAACAGTAATTTTCTAAATCTTAAACATTACAGTTTTAATTAAATGTCATGGGCTTCTGTCCCTCCCATTTCAAGTGAAGTCCACTATGTGTGAGGCTGAATGAGACTACTGTACAATTTAGCTTGAAATTTAGCTTGCTACCAACTAGAATTCATGACAATCAAGTTTGTCACTAACCTATTAGAAGCTATATCATGCAAGAACTTGATTTCCAATATCACCATTC